>NW_027226578.1:0-600000 GCF_022539635.2 Chironomus tepperi
GTGGAAGGAAAAGTACCTAAAAGACTGACTTTCGCTTAAGATAAGGATTTTGTGATATTCTTAGTGATACTTATTCTCATATTATTACAAAATCAACTAGAAGTACCAAAATAAATTGTGAAGCATCGTCAAAATCTACAAAAATAGAAGTAATTACCAAGAATCCATCTAAAACATCATCAACCAAAGCAATGAATTCAGAATCGACAGACCAAGTTCAAGGTCAAGAATCAGCATCTATTCAAGACATAACAACAATTCAAAATCAATTACCCGACACTTCAAATATTCAATTACAAAATTCAGTAGTAGATGAAATTACACAAAATTGCACCTCAAATGAAGTCGAAATTCTTACATCATCGATTCAAATTTCCGATTCTACAGCGACACAAGCCTCATATGAAGCAAACAAATCTTTAATAGGAAATTTATACAAAATATTAATATGTGAAAAATTACCGACTACAGATGAGTCATCAAGCTTATCGATGGTTACAAACAAATTATTTTCGGCAGCAGATATCAAAGAAAATGAAGCATTTGAAGAAGAAATTGAGGCATTCACAGAGATTCTTGAAATTTTGAGTGAAGTATGTAGTGACTGTGAATCTAAAATTGAGGAAATGACCAAAAATGTTCGATTGAGGATTGAAAAGATAAAAACTGATAAGTGGAGGTTGACAATTCTTATCAAGGAAAATAAACTTGATGCAATTGTGCAAAAATATGAAAAATTGAAGGCTGATGAGGTGTTGATGAAAGTTTTGTTCCATAAGCATTATAGTATTGGCAACTCAAACCAAGAAATTTTCAAAAAATTAAAAAATTATCAATCAATAAATCAGAAATTCATCCTTAAGGATTTATGTGACACATTTGAAAGAATCGTCATTCCAAAGACCCAAGCATTACTTTCCTCAATTGAGTCAGAGAATAACTTAACATGGAATACATTGGATAACAGCATCAAATCAACAATTTTAAAGTCATACGTAGATTTTCAAGGATTTTATTTCCCACTGCAAGAGCTTATCCAAAACAATTCAGAACATCTAAATAGTCTTAGTCATCAACAAATTGTGGACATTATTCAGCACGGTTTCACAAAAGTCTCAAAAATTGAACAACTCAGCATCCCATTCTATATCAAGAAAACATTCATATGGGAGCACATGAAGGCTTATGAAGACGATTATCCCCTCATAGAAAGATACTTGCATTATGCGGAGACGAAAAAGCAGCGAGAATTTATCGTCGATCATACAAAGACTTATAACAACTTAAAAGAAGAATTGAAGATTAGAAAAATTTTGATTTTAACTGATGAGCTTGGAAGTGGAAAGACAACAACAATGAAGTATTTCGCAAGAAGATTTAAGGAAGATGATAAGCATCTATGGGTCAGCTACATTGATGCAAAATTGTCGGCAAAGGCATTCCAGAAAATTGAGCAAATTCAAAATTTTAATAATGACGAAATTGCTGCATATCTGGTTGAAATTTTGGAGCTATCTGGACTTGAAGTTTCAATTTTCAAGCAAAAATTCATGAACAACAAAGTCATCCTGCTTTGGGATCACATCGATCACAAATTCCAGCAAACATTATTAAATTTCACTTGGAATGTCAAGCAGCTTACAGAAAATCAGCAGGTGTTTGCCACTCATCTCCGGTACTCTGAGATACTAGCTCAAAAATTTGACAGAACTGCTTATAAGTTCATCCCATTCACAACATTTCAAATTGAAAAGTTTCATCGCAGACTTGAAGACTTTATGGACTTTAATGTTGGATATTGGAAGTTCTTTGCATTTTGTGACACTATTGGACTTGGAAATGGACATTACAATTATAATCGTGAAATTTTCATTAACAACAACATTTTAATGCTAAAATTGATTCTTCTAGCCATTGTAGACCTAAAAAAGGATCTCAATTACGAAATGGATTTTTATTTATTGTTAGAAAGAGTTTTCAAGAAGCAACTGATGGAACGTCCACACAAATTGACAGACGATGATGAAATCATACTTCAAAAGTTCTTACAATCGCATGCACTGAAAAAAGTCTTCGGAGATGAGCTTACCAAGTCATTAAAAGTAGTCAAGAATTACTCAAATATACTACCTCCAATTTCGACTTTAGTCGGCATCTTCAATCAGAATTTCGATGACAATTCCGTCATTTTTCAACACAAAATCATTGAGGAATATTTCATCATGATGTTCATGACGGACAACGTCATGTATGGTGATATAAAAGATATTTCAGTCAAAGAGGCTCAAAAACTTGTCACGATATTAGCCATGATTATCACTCAAGACAAGTTCAGGTATCTACTGAAGTTCATCAAAGATACATTCAAATTTCATTCAAATCCAACATACAAAGACCACATTTATAGGATCATCAAAAAGGCAAAATATTGGCCAAAAGTTACAAAACTGTACGGTGCAAGAGAAATTAAGCACATCGTTCATGTCAACAACTACAAATCAATTTTTGATGATATTGAATTTTGGACCAAATTATTAAAAGAGATTCAGGCAGAGAAGGACAAAAATGTGGCAAAGGAGAAGGTTAAGCGTGATGTGCAGCAGACAGAACTGGAAGTTAAGAGAAATGACAAAGAATTGAAAGATAAACCATCAATTAAAGGAGTGACGTCAATGAAGAAACTGAATCAGAATAGTGAAATTTGTCATCAATTGAATGAGTTTTTGGAGGATTTTGAGGCTGATGAGAGTGACTAGAACATATGTAGTAAGGATGTGAGTAGCGGGACTTAACTTCAACTATTCCGGAAGGCACACGACGTAGAAAATGCAAAAGTCTGGATTAAGTTCGGATTTAGTCGAATCTGGTCTCATGCTTGAGTCAAGTTGGTCTGGTGCCTAATATTCTATGCCATGTGACTTCTAACTTCAATTTTATGCCAACAAACTGCTGACAAAAATTCTAATTAATGCAAAAAAATTCAAAATTTTAAAAATGTAAAAAAAAAGAAATAAAAGCAAGTCATAGCTTCTGCTATGCAATAAATCAAAAAGTTCTTACTTATCTATCCAGTCTCGTCCACAACTTTCAGATTCATCCACTAACAAAAAAATTCTCAACAATCATTAATTTAACTCTTATCTCAGCAAAATAAGTCATACTTTTCTCAATAAAAATGTGATAAATGACTGCGAAAATCCATAAAATGTAAATAAAATTTTTCAGTACTTCCAATTTTTGATTTTCTTCTTTTTCCATCTCAATAAATAGACATAAATCAATTTGTAACAATTCATTGAATTTACATTTAAGACATTTTCAATTTTTTCTCGTCTGAATTTGAGCATGAATGTGTGTATCTTTATGTCATCCACCAGGAAAAAAAACGACAATGCGATTCATCAACTTGATTGATGGGATTGATTTTATTTTGTAGTGAAAGTTGGAGAAAAAAGTCTTTGAGTTTGATAAATATTCACAGACTTAGCATTTAATAATGTTTTGTTGTCGGAGATTTTCGTTGAGTTTCGAGGATTTGAGCTTGTTTTAGAATTCATAAAGAAGTTTTCCGAGTAACATAAATGAATAAGACTGGTTTGGGGCTTCTGAGACTCCACCATAGCTCTTTTATCTACGCTAAATAGAAGACATCTCTAATTGGCAGTCATATGGATACCACACGTAGATTAATGGATTTAATTCGGTTCAGTATACTCAATACGGTCAATTGTGATCCATCCAACAATTTCTATTCTAAAGTTGCACACCATTCAAATGAATTACTATCATCACTTGGCCAATACGATTCACTGAGTTTTCGAGTAAAACACAAGTTGCCGAAACCTCGTCCTTAATTTATTTAACCTGCTTTTTATATAAATAACATTTTTTATTCTTTTTTTTCTAATTGGTCTTTTTGTAAACTTTTTTTGACCATATTTCAATTGCTCAAAGCAAACATCATGTCATATTACGAATCACTTTCCATTAATGTATTTGATTTAAAACCGACGAGGTTGATATCAAGTTAGATTCTTTTTTGTTCCGACCTATGTACTGAAGTAAATAAAGGATTATATATTATTGTGATCCATGACATCCAATACGTGTCGCCTAAAGCTGATTCTATCCCGTCTTACAAACCTCAATGTCAACTCGAATATTCTATGAACTCAACTTCGACTCAAGTCCATTCCTCTAACTCTTCAAACTTAACAAACAATTCTCACAACCCAACAATCCAAAACATCTTTCGGCAATCAGCAAGTTAAACCCACTCAAATTTCAATTAATTTAAATTTTTTTTACTCTTCATCAAGCGCACTAAATTAGACTAATTGTCATTATTATTCATCCTCAATGCTCAGGGATATTGTTTTAAAATATTTTCCCAACCTTTGAGTAAATGTTTACGTCAATAAAAAAAAAATTGTGAAAATAATTGAATGGATTGCTATTTTTAACACAAATTTTAGATTTTATTTCCGACTTGATACGCAATATTTATTTACTAATTTGATACGCAATAGTTGTCGATATTTTGAGTTACGTATGTTCATGATTTCATCATACACAAATGAAGAATACCCAACCACAGAGCCTTATTTAAGCATTTTTGACAGCCATTAGCTCCCAGAAATGCTTAAAATCTTAATAATTGACACAATCCCAATAACAGCTGAACAATCTGGGAACAATCCCTATAAGCTTATTGATTTTTATCGAAGATTGTTCACCTGATGCAAATTGCAATAAATTATGGCATTTATGATGGCTTTATTAGACTTGTCCATGCTAAATCAGCAGATGGTCTCATTTTGTGCTATCTGGTATAGCTATTGAAATGAAAACAGTTGAATTTGCATTCAGAATGTACTGAAGATGATATTTTGTGACAAATTGAGTGCATTACTATTGGAAATATTTAAGAAAATTTAAGGAATGGTTACATTATTGTTGTAGGAAGCTTTAAGGCTAAGATTTTGAAGGAATTATGAATTTTAGATCTTATTAAATTTATTGCTCAAATATTTCGTTTGTATAGTCTCTGTCTGGATACGTCTAGCAGTAATTGAAGGTGAAAAAACATTATTGCCTATAAGGCAAAGTAGCAAGCTAGCATCATACAGTTAGAGGTAGAGCTCGAAGTCGAGTTGAGTCGATTCAAATCAACTTCAAGTTCGGAGAGTCAAGCTTTAGATAGAGGCAAAAAAATTCTAAATTACATTTCCCAAAAAATAAATAATTTAAAGAGCTTATTCATCCACCAAATCCAACACAATCCCCTCATCAAATTTATTTCAACTAAGACTTAATGACTATAAAACAAAGTTTCTCTTCCACCATAAATTAATGCCAATTTTTCATCCCTAAAAATAATATCACAAGCTTGATCGTAACAATGAGAAGAAAGCAAGCTCAATTACATGAGAACAAAACAGACAATTTCCATTATCTCATGCTCATCGCATTCAAGTCTCATTATTGATGATGTAAATTAATTTTAATCTAGCATTTTCAGCCAAGCACAAAAAGAATGTTTCTTGTCATTATTATTCATTTTGCATTTTTACTTCTTCTTATTTCTTTTAATAAACAGCACGATCCAGATCAATGTACACCTGGCGGTGAGGATGGAAATTTCATAATGTTTGCAAGGGCGACATCGGGAGATAAAAGGAATAATAATAAATTTTCACCGTGTTCACTGAAGGCCATTGAGCCGGTTTTGAATGCGAAGGCACGTAGCAGCAAAGGATGCTTCACAGGTAACCCTTTTTTATGTCCTTACTATTTGTTTGTGTGTCTAAAATACCAACAATATCAACATCAAATTGGAATGAAAATTTCTAAGCTTTTCTTTGTCGTTCGAAGCACGCTTTTGTGCTATTCCCATTTTTTTTACATCGTCATCGACACTAAATGCGCTTAACTGACTTTAAATTGAATCAAATTTAGATGATGAGGGATACGAGATCCTGGAGAAACCGATTATGTCGTCAACATGCATGCACATTACCATTAAATGAACATTTTCTTATATGTGATATCCATTTTCATTAAAAATACGGAACCGTTTTTGCACAGTTAGAAAATTTTATATTCACGTTGTTGATTTTATGGATTAAAGTAGTAATTTTGCTAGTAAGAAAGTTATTGGGGTACTAAGCGCATTTTTAAGGGGAGGAATTAATTCAATTCTGTTGATTTTGCAACATGACATCATCAGACAATCCAACACTACGTAGATAATTACAGACCGTCAGTCATAACACGAAGAAAACCCTTCAGCAACCACTCAACAAACTTATAAAATTATTCAATGTGCATGCAAACTTGTAAGACTTTATTAAATGAAACGAACGTGATGATAATTGAATTACCTTTTAGAATTGAATAGAAAACTAAAGTTGAAAGAATAGAATCTCAATCTGCGGCATCATAAGAAATTCTATTCCGTGTCGTGTAATGTTTCGCAACTTGTAATTATAGTCTTATTCCTATTTTGTAAGTTTTTCGAGATGTCGAGATTGCTGTCATTTGCTATTTTATGTGCTTACATGCGTAAACATTCGAACATGAAGTTTTTCTGTTTTTTGTTACTAAGCATTCAAGGTCGGGCACGTGAATCGCCGATTATTGCTCATATTCCTTTAATTTATTAACTTATGCTCACTTCAATCGATGATTTTTATCTCATTGTCTTATACGACGCTATATTTTATTTTTTTGTTAGAGATATACAGTCATTAAGTTAATGTATGATGAGAATTACGATGAACAACAATGAAGTGATTTAATGCAAATGGAATTTTAATAAAATAATTTGTTGTATTACAAAAGATAAATTAAAGTAATGATTCCTGAATGTTGCGGTTGTCATATTGATAATTAATTAATTAATTTTGAACGGTTGAGTGACGGTCATGAAGTTAATTATTTAGCAGATGATGAGAATTTAAAGATATAATGATGAGAAACCTTCAAATTGAGAGGTTCATCTAATGAGTATTTGGTGTTGTTCATAGTTGACGTCCAACTGTCAGTCATTCGACACTCATCCCACTTACATCCTAAACAACCCAAAAATGACAATCCAGACAGAACTTCATCCACTTTCCATTTGCAAAAAAAATTCAAATTTTAATCATTTCCATCAATTCCAATTTCAGAGCCAACACAATCCATATGTGGTAATGGAGTTGTTGAGCCAGGTGAACAATGCGATTGCGGTTGGGAAGAGGATTGTAAAGATGACTGCTGTTATCCGATGAATCGTCATCCAGCCTACAATGAACGTCCATGTACATTAAAACCAGAGTAAGTTGAAAAATAATTAAAAAGTGCACAGAATTTCCAATTAAAAATATTGAAGTACAGGAAAGACATTCAAGTGCACTTGTCATCTTATTGTGTATATGAGGAAATGAACGAGTTTCATTTCCATTCATTCAGTCTGAAACCTATTCATCAAATTCTTTCTCTCGTTTTTTTGTTATTCAATAACAACAGTAAAGTATGCAGTCCATCGCAAGGACCATGTTGTACGTCTAAGTGCTCACTGAAGTATGGCGATAAGTGTAGAGACGATAATGGATGCCGTGAGCCGAGCTATTGTGATGGAAGGTCTGCAATCTGTCCACCATCGGTCAATAAACCGAATAAGACTATTTGTAACAAGGAATTTGTATGCTATATGGGAGTAAGTAGAGATTCTATTCATCAGTCAATCAATTGGATGGGAATTATTGGGAATTAGAATTTTTTTGAAGTGTGGATTGTGGAAATTGAGATGTAAATGGTCATTTTGAGTTATTAAATTGAGGAATCTATTTAACAATTATCTTAAGTACGACTGAAAAGTCAGCCTCAATTGAAAATTACAACTTACATTATAATGCACCTACAACTCGTCCGTCAAAGGGAACAGACGTGTTTTTAATTCGCTCCGCAATTAATTCAAAATTCTCAAAAGCTCCAGATAACAACAACAGAGATTAAAGTTTCGAATCTCAGTTCAACTTGTTCAGACGTGTTTTGACTTGTTCGGCAAAATGGTAGAAACAACAACAAATCTCAACAACGAGGAAAGTAACCAAAAACTTTCGGAAAAACAACCTGAATCTCAACAACAAGATTCAGCACCCGTGACAACTCTCATCACCGAGGATATAAACAACGAAAAGCAACATGACATTGAGATGGAAAATCTCAAAACAAAACAGACAACAATGGATCAATTCGTCCAACCATTAAGGGCAGAAAAACGTCGCAGCCAACTTGAAATCTTCAGTGCGCCAGCCAAAAAGATATCTAGTGCTAGCAAAAAGAAAGATGACAACAAAAAACAATTTGACTTCTCAAATGCCAGGACGAATCTGTACGATGACAGATTTTTCAACTTCAGCGGAGATAACAGCAAAGCACCAGAACAACCAAAACAAAGTGAAATATCATCATCATCGAAAGACAACAACCTAACATCACAGCAGAAACCAAAACCACCACCGATCCATATAACTAGTGGTGGAGGACAGGAGATCAGAAGGTTGATGAACCAGATCAACAACCAACCCAGGAGTTTTATGATCAACGTCAAAAAGGATAAACTCAAAACAAAAGTTGTATCAACGGAGAGTTGGGACGACTACGACAGATTCATCAAACTCCTCAGAGAAAAACAACACCACTTTCACACCTATGCAAACCAGGAACCACAGATGAAATTCGTGCTCTACGGACTTCCAATGATGGAGATCGTAGACTTGGAAAAGGAGTTGAAAACGGAAAACATATCACCAGTTAAAATTGTCAAAATGACAATGAAACAAAGGAGACACGAAAACGACGACGACCAGAACTACCTTCTGTATTTTAATAAAGCACAGGAAGGTAACATTTTGGAAAACCTTCGAAAGGTTAACTGTGTCTACGGCTTCAAAGTAAAATGGGCTAAATACAACAACAGGCGTAACGGACCTTCTTTCTGTTCGAAATGTTTGCAGTTTGGTCATGGACAACGTGGTTGTAACAAACCACTAATCTGTTTCAGATGCTCTGAACAGCATGATTCAAAAACCTGTCCTTACATTTCGATTGAAACCAACAAGGTCCCAATCGAAAAACTAAAGTGTCACTTCTGCGGCGAGAAACATACAGCAATCTCACAAGAATGCAACATCAGGAAACAAATAATCGAGAAGTGGAAAGCTAAATCAATGAACGACCACAACCGAAATCAAAACAGACCATCAGGTGAACAACAAAGGAATTCACGAAATCCTGCTGGACAACAAAGGAATTCACGAAATCCTGCTGGACAACAAAGGAATGCTCCACCAACATCAAAAGCAGGTGAACGATCAGGCGGATCTGATCAATTTACATCACAAAGACCAGCTAGGAGTATCCCAGAACCGGTACCAACAACATCTAGAAAACCAGCTTCTGAAACCTCCGCACCAGTCACCATAAAATCGCAAAATAATCATCCACAACAGAAACCCTCAAATCAGGGAAATCAAAACAAAACACGAAGAAACAGGAGAAGGGGAAGGAATGGAAATAACAACAGGTCAAAGCCAAAGACCAATAACAATCATCAACAGAACTCAACGCAGGTTGTAGAAATTATGGACCTAGACTTCAATTCACTAACCTTGGAAACAAACAAGGTCGATCCTGAACCTTCATCCAGTGGTAATACAAAGGAACAAATTTCACCAGCCCAAGGCACAATCGATGAAATGAGCACAGAGACAGATTTATCAAATTGCATGTTCTTCATCAACTCATTCATCGAAATCATCACCAAAAAACCAGAGTACCTAAAAGAGGAACAGGTACAACAAGCCATCGGCCAAGAAGTTGCCAAAATCTACATGAGTCAACATGGATTGTAGTCACCAAAGAATCAACGTAATTTACTGGAATGCTAACAGCCTTGCAGATAAGATGTTAGCATTTCTCGACTACCTCAGCATGCAAAACGTTGATGTTGCGTGCATATCGGAAACATTCCTAAAACCAAACTCCAAAGTAGACTTGCATCCTGACTACGTAATTCATCGATTTGATCGCATTGATAGACCAAAAGGTGGTGTTGCGATCATTGTCAAAAGAAATCTAAAACATCAGCTTCAACCAAGTTACAACACAAAGCTAATAGAATGCATCGGAATAAAAGTCTTCATCAACGAATCAATAAGCTGCCACATCCTCTCCGTCTATCTTCCAGGAGGAAGCAAAGGAAGGAAATAGACGATCATCTAAGAGATGACATCAACAAAATAACAAACATCAGAGGAAACTACTACATCTGCGGAGACTTCAATGCAAAACATCGAGAGTGGAATTGCAACGTAGCAAACAAAGCCGGGACAATACTACAGGATATGTCCGGGGAGTTCATGATCTACTACCCCGATTCACCAACGTATTATCCAGAAGATCCGACGAAATCTGTATCAACAATCGACCTGATGCTCTCAAATTCCAGTTTGAACACTACAGAACTAAAATGCACAGAGGCAATGAGTGACCATTGCGCTGTGTATTTCCAAATCAGGACATCCAAAGTTGACAGAACAGACAACACAGTTTACAGATATGACTACAGAAATGCCAACTGGAAAAAATTTAAATCTTATATAACTCGTCGCATCGAAGACAGCACTCTGGAAAACCCGTGCAACACCGTAGAGGAGATAGAACATCATATCAAAGTATTCTCAGAACTCATCATGGATTCAAGAAACAAAACTGTGAAGAAGAGAAAGATCAACTTTGAATCGACAAAGCTCACACCAGAAATCAAAGACTTAATCAGGACGAAAAGAAGTCTTCGACGAAGATGGCAACGTAGCAGAGATAATCAAATCAAAACTGAATTAAACATTCTACAGAAAGTCATCAAAGACAAAATTAAGGAACTCAAAAATACAAACTGGAATAAGCGGCTTTCAGAAATCCAACCATCAAACCAAACAGTCTGGAGGATTGCAAAGCATTGCAAGAAAGGTTCAAAATCGATGCCACCGTTGATTGATGCAGATAGAACATTCATCACTAATAAGGAAAAAGCCAGCGTTCTCAGTGACTATTTTCGTAAAGCTCACGAAAATCCACTTGAGGACAACAACCCAGTACATACCCAGGAAGTAGACAACGCAGTGAAGGAAGCATTGGAAGGAGAAAATAGTGACTGCACAGAACTTACAAATGTAGAGGAAATCTCATACATTGTAAGAAATCTGAAAAATCCTAAAGCACCAGGATTAGACGATGTCAACAACATACTCCTCAAAAATCTTCCACCAAAAGGCTTCGAATATTTGAAGTTCATCATCAACACGTGTCTCAAACTTAACTATTTTCCGAAAGTTTGGAAAAAAGCTAAAGTAATCCCGATCCCAAAACCTGGCAAACCAGCAAACGAAGTGAGCAGCTATAGGCCAATAAGCTTGCTTAGTTCCCTAAGCAAAATACTGGAGAGAGTATTGCTGAATAGAATAAACGAGCATCTGGAGGATAACAACATCATTCCGACTCAGCAGTGTGGCTTTCGCACAGGACGATCAACATCTCACCAACTCATCAAAGTAATCAAAACAGCAAAGGAAAACATAAGCAGGAAGAAATCAACAGGAATGATCTTCCTAGATGTGGAGAAAGCATTTGACAGAGTCTGGCATAACGGACTCTTGTTTAAAATGATCAAATTAGGGTTTCCACTACCACTTATAAAAACTGTAAGATCTTTCCTAAGTGAAAGAACTTTCTCAGTTTTTATTAAAGGTCAGTTCTCAGAAACCAATGAAATCAAATTCGGAGTACCACAAGGAGCAGTGCTTTCACCAACTCTCTACAACATCTACACATATGATATTGTAAGAGAAACAACTAACAATATCGCACTCTTCGCAGATGATACTGCATTGTATCATTCTGCAGAAAACTCAGCCGATATTGTAACACATCTACAACACACTGGAAGAAAAGTACAACAATACATGAACAAATGGAAAATAAATCTCAACAAACAGAAGACTCAAGCCTTATTCATCACAAATAGGTACTCCAGGCAACTTCCAAGAGACAACATCAAATTCCTCAACGAAAACATCAAATGGGAAACCGAAGCTAAATATCTGGGAATGATAATCGACAAGAGAGTGACATTAAAGCAGCATGTAGAATATGTGACCAACAGAGCTCACACTGCACTAAGACTACTTTATCCCCTCATCAGCAGGAACTCACATCTCGACGTTCGAAACAAACTTCTCATCTATAAGCTAGCCGTGAGACCCATCTTCACATACGGCTGTCCAGCATTTGAACGGATGGCAAAAACACATCTACAAAAACTACAAGTACTACAAAACAAATTCTTGAGAATTGTTCTCAACAAAACAAGATACGAAAGGATATCAGATCTACATACTGAAGCAAAAATACCCTCTATTGAGGACTACGTCGGAAAGTTGCAAGCGAATTTCAACACTCGTCTTGCGTCACGAAACACCGAATAAACCACAACATAAATTAAAGCAAAACAATTTCAAAATAAAATCAAAAACTAAGTGATGAAGGCGATAAGTCAGAATCCTTTAAAAATTTAAATACAAATAAAATGTATCCAAACTTTGTACATAATTAAGTTAAAAATTTAATGAATAAAAAGTTTATTTTTAAAAAAAAAAAAAGCACCTACAACCCGAAAATCTAACACCTTCCACCTCAAAGTGACCTCATTTGAACTCAAAAATGCCACAAGCTCTTCAAAAACTAATTTCATCCACACTCCATATGCTCAATAGTCCTCAGAATTTGCATTCATTGAATTTATTTCATTTCTCTCATTTTTATCCTTTCATCATGATAGGAATGCACGGGTTCAATTTGTCTCGCATATGGATTAGAATCATGTCAATGTATACCTGGCGAGAATGATCCAAAAACAAAATCATGTGAATTGTGTTGCAAGAAACCTGGCGAGAATCAGGAATGTAAGAGTTCATTTGAATGGAATAAGGCACCATATGATGTACCAGATATGTATTCAAAACCGGGAACTCCATGCAATGAGTATAATGGATATTGCGATGTATTCCAACGTTGTAGAGAGGTCGATCCCTCAGGACCGTTAGCGACATTGCGGAAATTACTGTTGTCGGAGGAAAGTATAGCATCATTTAAGAAATGGGTCATCAGCAATTGGTATGCTGTTAGCTTAATCATTGTTGCCGTATTTGCACTGCTGGTAAGTTAATTTAAATTTTCTCATTCCTATTTCTTCGTCTATGTCCTCTCCATTAACATTTAACTGTCGTCTTCCTCGGAATACTCTTCTCTATGGCTCTTTTAATTTACATACAGTCACAAAAATATTTTATTATTTTTTCATGACACAAAACTTTTTTATTCAAACAAAAAAAGTTATGTCGCTTCCTGAAAAAATGGGACAGCGGCAACGACAGCAATGACAATGTATCACAACATGATAATGATAATAATGAAGATGAGGAAAAGTGTGAGTCTAGTTTGTGAATTGTGATTGATGTAGATGCTATTGCTGCTCCTGTTCACGCTGTCATTGCCAACAATCAAGTTTTAAATTCATTATTGCTGTATTATCCCGAATGAATAATTTTTGTTCGGTTATTGTGTCGAGTTGGATAGATGAGAACAAGTTGTTGGAGATTAAAATGTTGAGCTAATTGTAGAGTTTGTAGCTATTGAAAATTTTTGGAATGTAATTTTGTGGATTTCAATGGCTGTAGCGTTCAATGCTACATTGGCTAACAAGCTGGACGTCGTGAAGAATTAAGTTAAATTTTGATCAGTTCCACATACTTTACCATTGAACTAATGCAACTTCATACGAAATTCTCCAAACTTTCATTTAAACTAAGCTGCATCTATGCCTAACGTCCACCATCTCCACCCCAAAAGCCTCCTTAAATATTCATTGTCCTATCTCATCAATTAAAGCTCCTGTCATAAATATTCAAGGCTTCAAAGTTCAATGTTTTATAAAGTCAACAACTTCAATAAATTCCAATTATTTTAATTGATTTCATGCTTCCATCAGAAGTGTCATTAATCATACTCTGATGGATAGATCAAATTAAGCATTTTTCAATAAATTATGAGAGTTACTTTATATTGATGGTATCAACAAGAGATATCCCCTCCTTTAACTAAGTCCTTTAGCAATAAAACTTGAAAAATTTTTAAGGCAGACTTCTGGCACTTTAAATTTCGATATAAAAATATAAAAGGAATTCAGCAATCAATTTCATCTCCTCCGCCCATCATCAAACTGTGATTGATACAAAGTACTCTAATTCATAACTCATCATTACCCTCATTTATTTCCTTAACCCCCTCAATTCTTATATCTTAAGTACTCAGCCCATTCATACACATTAAGTATATGCTGGAATTTTTCTTTCATTCATTTCATGATTGTATCAATAAGCATATAACAATTTTCGTCCATCTTTCAATTGAAGGATTATGAATTGAGTGGTATTAACGTCATACTGATACTCTAATCTGTTATAGAAGCAAATAGAGGAGTCAAAAAGAAGACATTTGATGGTAGATTTGAGCACATGTCAATGTCAAGAGGATTTTCTTGGAATATTCTTTAGGGATTTTGAAATTTGTTTGCTAGAGTTGATTTGAAAGAATCTTATAGGCAGGGGCTCGTTCAATAATATTAGAAATTAGAGCAGTTAGGTGGATTAAAGCTTTGAGATGATCAAAAAAAGTAATTTTTTGCTTTGAAGACAAATTGGAACATGATGCGAATAGGAGACCGTATATCGAGGTAGAGACTGATCATTTGGGTGATTTGCAATAAGATTCAGACATACGGTTGACTGATAGTGGAGTTAGGGGCGTATTCAAGAGGAGACTATGTGGTTTAGGGGGTCAAACCTGAGCATCTTAGCTTGGGTTTACTTCCTTTACGTACTTCGTTCAATTGTGATCCATGGCCTCCCATTGGTGTCGCCTGAAGCTGGCTCAATCATTGACTTGCCCTTGGCTACGTCTCTGAGCAGACTAATTAGAATTAGAGCCTGATTTTCCGATACACATCCCTTATAATCGACCCCAAAATCTCAAATTTGCTTTCAAAAAATCTAAAGATCTTCTCAAACTTATCAAAATCCTCAGATTTATTTTCAACACAAGCAAAAAATAATCCCAGTCATGCACACTTGTTGAAAAGTCTTCTTCAAAGTAAACCGTATGGATTGAATAAATAAACATTTTCTATAATTTGCACCCTATGAAACTTTAGTTTTCTAGAGAAACAATTCCATTGTAGCCAACGGTTTTATGTTCAGGAACAAAAGAAATAGAGACACAATAAAAAAATTTCTATCTCGATTTTCACACATTTCATATTTTTAATTGATACTGAGCAGCAGATTCATCCATTGAATTGTGATGAGGATGAGAATGAAAGAATGACGATATTGTTTCGTATAAAAACTTTTAATTAATTTTTTTCTCCTTCCTTAAGCTACAGAATAAAAAAAATTGTATTTTAGATTAACAAAAGAAAGTTCCTAAAAATTGATTTTTAAATTTCTCATTTATAATATTGCAGATACTCAGCACACGCTTCCTGGGCAAGAAATCAAACTTGAAATTAAAGACTGTAACAATAATTCATAGTGCAACCACGGAGACAGTGAGATTACCAGATGACAACAATGGGGTAAGTTATGATTAATATTTTTTAATTGAAGCTTCAATTTATTGCAGGGATATGAGTTGGAAAGGATGTACAGTTTGACTTGGGAATTGACTGGGTGATCTTGGGATCGATTGATTGTTAGGAGGTCCTTCTAGGATCGTAGAGATGGATATCCAAAAGGAAAAATCGACCCGCACTGCATTTTGAGTTCACTTGCTAGTCGGGAGCTCTTACAAGCTATAATATCCAAAATGCGCCTTATACCCAAGACATCAACCATAACAAAAATCATTTCCAACTCGTTTCCCATTTCACAGCAGAAACCAAATGAGAAATTAATTAACGACTTTTTTTCCACCCTTCTTCTCTTCTTTTTTTCCCTTTTGACTTACAAAAACAATTCAGGTCATTGTGCATACAGCGGTACGAACAAAAGTTCCACTCAAGAAGAAAGTTCGTGGCGAACGAAGTAAAAAGAAGTCACAACAAAAAGTTATCATTCCACAAATTTTACCACAAAAGGATGTAATTTCATCCAATGTCACATCGAATACCGTAAATCCAACATTGCCCGTGTCAGCGACATCCATTAAACCATTAAGTCGTAGTCAAAAGAAATCTCTCGAAAGTCCCAAGAAACTTTTACGTAGAAAGAAGAAGCATCGACAAGTTAGCGGACCTGATGATAATACTGGTCAAATGAAAGTCAAAGATGATCAGCATTTGCAGCAACAGCAACAAACAACAACAACAACAACAGCAATTGCCAATTAAGCCTCAGAGAAAACCCAAAAAGAAGCCATCGTCCTCATCATCTAAGCATAAAGAAATTATCGATTATTCAAATCCCGAATCACATACAAATACATTCGGTAAAGTACAGAAATGGCTTTTAGAGTCACCAATTGTATTATCGGCAGCATCACAAATTGAGCATGCATCGAAAATATCAAATATGATGAATAAATCACATTCAACACCTGAGCATTTGGCAAGTGTCCAACAGCCACAACAGCAACAACAACAACAACAACGTTCTCCAATAAATACCGCAAAACCTAAAGGAACAACAACAGCAGCAAAATCGACAAATAATCTAAATGATAAAGTACGACTGCAGGTTGTCTATAAGCCACCATTTAAATTCTCATTGAAATTTTCAAAAAATAAGAATAACATCAAGACAAACGTTGTTGGTGCTGATAAAAATAAAATGTTGTGGCGTCAGCAACAGCAACAGCAGCAACAACAACAGCAAAGAAATTCCCTCGAGGATCCATCACGTTCACGTCGTGCTGCACTCTTAATTCGATCAGCAACGGAGGATATAAGCAATCATCTAGTGCAGACAAATGATGAGCCATTGTATGAGACATTAAGTCATCCGCCAAAAGTCAAACAACCGCCACAGCCAAATTATGAAAATTTACCAACAACATCATCAACAGCTAATTTAATTGATGCATCAATGAGCAACTCGATATCATCACCAATCAATACAGCAACATTTCGTGTTAATAAAAGTGCCAGTGGCAGTAATATAAATAATCATCGTAATTTGCCTGTGATATCAACTCCCATATTGAATAGTAAGGGACGAAGTCATCAGCGTGGTAGTCAAAATAATTTAAGACGATCAAGTATTGGTAATAGTGGAAGTAGTAGTAATTTAATGAAATTTGGTGGTAGCTCACAAAATTTAACGAGATCAAGTACAACAAATCTCACAAAACATAGTCAACGTGATGGCATTAAGCGTCGTGCAAGCGACATGAATCGTAGTAGTACGACAAACCTAAATAAATACAATCGACATAATAGTAGTAATTCCAATTTGCGGCGCGGTGGTTCTAACATGGACGTCAATTCGAGTCCATCAAGTGAAGAGTATAATCCAGTAAGTAGCAATGAGAGGAAGTCTCATAGCCGTAAGAGCAGCATGAATGTTAGCAACAGCAAATTAAATCAGTTGTCTAAAACATATAGCAACTCAAATTTAGTCAATAACAACAGTAATACATGCAGTAGTAATGGATCGACTGCAATTTGTCCCGTGCCGGGATCATCGCGCCGCGAAAGTTTCAATAATAATATACCACGTGCTAGTCTAATAAATTCAATTACCAATATAAGTAATCCATTCCAACGTCAAACAGCATTAAAGCCAACACAACCGTTGTCACATGCAAGTCGTATGATGATTGATGAACTTAATAAGAACCGTCCACAGACATCATCATGTGATAGCTCCATGTTTAAAAATTTTGAATGGCCAAAAGTATTAACGACACAACGTTCATTGCCAGCCGATAATGCTGGACCTCAATCTGATCTTGAAGTTATGGTTTCTGATGTAGAAAATCTTATGAACGATAGCTAGGAGCAACTTATATCCCGCTTTTTTAATTTCCTTTCGTCATCCGCATCGTCAATATTTCAGTTTTATTAAACTTCTTCGTTCCTTATTTTTTTACTGCCAATTTATATCGGACACTGTCAGTTCTTTACTCGATATTTTTATTATTTTAGCTTATATTGTGTAACTTAATTTAATTTATTTTCTTAAGGCTTCTTCACGATTGTCGGTATTGATATTGATGGAAATGATGGGACTGATGTAGAATTTGACCCTAGAACGTCTATTAGGCATGCTTGTGCGACTGACAGATACCAAAATATCTCAGTCTTCATAAAAAGCAAGCACAAGCTTATAAGAATATCAAATTTAATTTTCAATCAGCCATTTCGCAAACAAACATTAAAAATAAATTTAGATTCCGTCTATAAAGCCTTTAGGCTGCTATAATCTAAATAAACATCCTCGTTTCCATGAAATCTATTTCCAACGATCAATTTCCATCAATACAACAAGCAAGTTCAACCTTGAAATTCAAATTTTTTATTCAAGTCGCATATCAGTACTTATTATTGCCAGAAACGAATAAAAAAAAAATCTTGGCGGAATCGAAAGCAATCGTATCGAGTGAAGAGGCCTTGAGCCAACCTTAAGCGGGAAAAAATCCATTTTTATGACTTTTTTGCGCGTATTGTCATAAAAAAAATAAACATTTTTTATGTGCCAATAAAAATTTTCATTTTATTTTCATCTCTCATGTCCTTCTGTGTACGGAATACAATAAAGTAATAATAATAGTAATAGTAATAATCTTAATTTTTCCATTTATTTATACATAACATGTACATAAATATTAGATAAATTATTAAATTGAGTAGATTTAATTATCGCATCAAAAACATTCACACATAAAATGGATGAAAATGAGAACAAAAGCTGTAAATTAGGAGGAAATGATGAGCAGTGGTGTTCATGTGTTGTGGATTTATGTAGGAAATTTGGGAATTTTGGGCATTTTGACAATTTGAATCAAAATTGAAAATTCGTCAAAAATTCAAAATTTCTTCAATAAGTCCAACAAGTTGCTACAACAATCTACAGCCTTTGAGCACCACTGACTCTCATCAAATACTAAATATGACATAAACAAGAAAAAACTTGAAGACTCAATCAATAATGAATGAAGTATGATCAAAGGATATAACAAGATAGCAATTGATATCTAATGAATATGACTGTTCATATTTATAAATAGTAACTTGACATTTCCAGTTATTACATTGCTCTCAATATCTCATCTTTTACGTTCTCGTATTAAATTTCAACATTTGAATATGAATCAAGTTTATGAATGTAACGCAGTTGACGTTCTTGGTAATGTGAGGAACGGATAAAATGACATATGTTTTAAAAGCTTTGACTAACTTCCTGAAATGATGATTTTTGAGTCTTAAAAGACAAAATTCACATCCAGGCATCATTTCCAAGTCTACCAACTCCTTTTCCGTCCCCATGCCTACCCCCAATTAAATTCAACAAACATCCAGAAACTTTAAACTTTTCAAAACTTCTTCAACTCACTCAAAACTTCCCAAAAAAACTTACATGATGAGGAATTTAACCAAAAAAACACTTCCAACTCCCACAAAATGTTCAATTTTTGCTGAGATTCTCAACACATTTTGTAATGAAATTTTCTTTTAATTGAGTTGAATGTTGAAATTTTCTATGAAAATGTTCACAAAAAAACGTACTTGAAAGCTCTTTTAACTGCAATTATGTCAGTTAAGTGGATGTGTTTAATTATAGAAATTTTCAGAAAATTCTATTTGAGCATTTTTTGAGGAAGTTTTTTAAAAGATTAAAGTGCTTGAGATTTGTAAATTAATTGGAGATTAAAGGAAGATTTAAGTGCTTTATTGAGATTTTTGTTTGAATTTGAGAAGATTTTTCCATCAATAATTCGATACTTCCTTACCGAACAGCACAAGTTGCTTAGTCGACCCAAGTCTGATATTCTGGCTGATTGAAATACCAAATTAGACTCATGCAGGCCTGGAGCCGGATTTAAGATCAATTAACCGATTAATGCCTTTCTGGCTTATTCAAATCTCAAAACTCGTTCATCAAACATGCTGCAAAATCCTCCAAAAACTCAAATAACAACTCCAACATCACATCCTTCACAACAACATCAAAAAAATATTTTTCCCCATAATTTCCTCCATCAATACAATTTTCACATCATTTACAATGAACTTACAAATTGAGAGACACATGCCGAAAATGAAGTTAAATTTTAAGAACTGCCAGAAAAAGTAAAAAAAAATCAATTGTAGCAGCCACACGTGTGCTTAACTGACAAGCAATTTGACGTGTAAATTTATCAAAAAAGAAACAAAAATTTAGTCAGTCATCTTGCACATCATATTATTTGGTATTTATGGGAAAATTCGCATGAAAAAATAAATTTACTTTACGTGGTGAAATCAATGGATGTGGATGGAGGGATGCTGTTTAGTGATTGGATGCCTTGGGTGAAGTTTTTGAATATTTTAAGAATCAATTTTGGAGATAAAATTCTTAAAGGATGGGAAAATTCAGAATCTACTGAATAAATCGTCTTCTAGGGAGGTAGTACCCCCTACCCCCTCAAATATAGCTCTACCGTCTCCAAATTACAAGAATGTTCAATAAAATCTCATTTAAAAGATCAAAAATTCCAAATCAATTCCTCAAAATTAACTTAAACTTCAAATAAATTCCCCAAACATACTCAAAACTTCCAAGAACCAAAGCAGACATTCTTTCCAATTTTTTTATGCAACATCATGTTACATAAAGACCGAACATAAACAACAACAACAACTTTTTTTTAATGAAACAAGACAAAATTAGACTTAATAAAGCGTAAAAGAACAAAAGAACGACGAAGAGACGAGTAGAATAAGAGCTAGAAGCCCATATCACATGTAACTGTAAACGAAAGAATATAAAAGAAAAAGAAAGTAAAAAGAATGGAGAAACACCTTATTTTGACATAAGAATGACGACGATATGTGTTTAAGGCATGTACATGGGAAACAATCATAAAACAATTTCTTGAAGCAGGCAGATGAGCTTGTTTTGGTGGATGATTGGGGTTCTTATGGAAGACAGTTTGGGGGACTTAGGGAGGTAGTTTGTCAATTGCGTCTCAAAAATTAGGGAATTTTCCAAAAATGTCAAGTTTAATGTTAATTCCGAGCAGCATAATGCAGTCGCTAAGGCATATTAGAAAGGAAGATGTAGTTCGAGTTCTCAAACCCTTTACAAGTCACATTTGATCTTCAAAATTGAAAATTACTTACTCTGCTGGCCGTACTGGTCAATTGTGATCCATGACCATCCTTAGATATCATCTGAAACTGAGCAAGTTGCTGGCCACCGCCTGTCAATTTTGAATATTTCAAAATATACAGCATAAAATGCACCTTATCCAGGCTAGATACCCAAAACCATTCATCACTTGATTTATATCCAACTTAAGAATTTTTTTCCATCAATTATTTTAATGGAAAAGAATTTTTTTTTTGTTCGTTCGTCGTCATCTTCATTTCATTACCAGAGAACAGAAAATAAAAATGAGCGCGGGAAAGATGAGTCGTGCCAAGAACATAAAACAAAAAATTATTATGGAGTTTATGAGAGAATGAATAAAGACGAAGAGAATGACATAAAGTAAAAACATACACACAATTAATTGAATATTGCACGCAATTTAAGAAGAAAAAAACAGATAATTATCATTAAAATGAAAATTGCTTGAAATTTGTGATAAATGTACCTAAAAAAAAGTTCACAGACACACACACGTATGTAGATAATGAATGAATGATAATTGACTTAAATGTTGTCATTTTGTAGAATTTTAAAAGACGATTAGGAAGTGATGTATGATAAAAAATAAAAATAGGAGCTTCTATTACTGCTGAAACTGCTATTCTCATACGCATTTACTACTTTTGCTACTCATGTCTGATGAAGTGTGCAATTTTATTATCATAGTAATATCCTCGTGTATGCTAAGCGACTTAGTTAAAATTAATAGTATGGGAAATAAATTGAAAAATAATCAAATAAGCTTCCATCGGGGGGAAAGTTTATGAAATGAGACTTATAAGCTGTCGGAGTTGGTGCTGAAAAAGGTTTTTAAGGTTGAGTTGAAGCATAGTTGACATAAAAGCTGACAAAATTAGTTGTGAAGTGAATTGTGTCTTAATTAAGCCAATTATTAGCATTTCCCTGTATAGACCAGGTCAGAAAGTAGCTGTGTCTGTAATTTTAGGTCAGACACCTCCACACAGTCATCAATTCAACAGAAACCCTCAAAAAGTATCCAAAAATCAACAAATTTAAGCCCACTCAATCACCCAAACAACTCAGCACCAACCCACCCGACAGTGTCCTTCAATAACTTTAAAAATATCCTTAAAAAAATTCAATTATATCATAAGTCATTTGATACAAAAAACAAGAAGCGAATATAGGAAGATATTAGATACATAATCAATAAATGATGATGATAACTGTCATTGTTATACACACATTCATAATATAAGAGAGATACAAAAATATCATATATATCACATACTGCTGTCAAACAATCAATGAACGACAAATACTAAAAAACTGAGTGTATTTTGAGATTAAAATAGAAAAAAAGGATGGAAAGAAAATGTCAATGGATTTTTTTTAAAGTTTGAGATATAAATGGGATGAAGTCATTCGGATGTAGGAGTTGGATTTATGAGAGAAACATCCTTAACAGATGTGGGTATGTGGAATGTGCGTGTATGTCCATTGTATGGTAGGATATTGAATTAAAGCTAACATTTTGAGTGAGTTTAGTGAATTGATATGCAGAGTGCAATCAGAGGGAGTTTGGGGGATCAAATACCCTCACCCTTGCTCCCCCGTTCTCAAATGTCTAGCTACACCCCTGATTGACATGAGCTTAATATCTTAAACACTTTAAACTCAGTCTCTAAGCCATACTTAGCTAATGAATTTCACCATTTAGAATTTAAATCCCAATCTTAAATGGATCAAATTAGAATCTCATGTCTACAAACTCTAGCATACCGTATCCATCTAGATTCTAGACAAAATCTCACTCCAATATGCAAAAAAAATTTCCATTTCATTTCCACAATCAATTGAAAAATATTTTTCTCTCAATAAAATTCATAATCTCTCCAATCCAATGAACTAAATCTCAAGAATATTCTCGACATAATAACAATAAAGTAAGTCTCAAACTCATCGACAAGCTTCAACACAATTTGTAAGCATAGAAATCTTTTTTACATATCAAAAAAGATAGAAATGAAATTTTATTTTGTAAATGACAGGTACTTCCAACAAAAAAAGAACTATAAGAACTACCAGATTAAAATCCATAAGCTTCAGGCTGAAGATTTTTGAATAAAATTTTATAGATTTGAAGGAAAAATCTATTAAAATGCAAATTACAAAATGAGTTGAGAAGGAATTGGGATTGTGGAATGGAAAAATTGAGTGAAATTAATTTTCTAATTTGAACGTTTAAATATGTTTGAATTTAATTGATTAAATCAATTTTTGAAATTTTTAAAATTTTTTTAAAAAATTTTAATTTTCAAAATTTCAAATCCAAAACAAAATTCTAATTTTTGAAAATTTAAATTCAATAAAAATTCAGAAAAATTGCAATTTTTATTGATTTTAAATTCTCAAAAATTCAATTTTACAAAACTTCAATTTCAAGAAATTCTCAAATTTCAATAATCCACTCCCCTCAACTCAACCTCACACCATCCTTCAATTCAACCCACATCTCAAATTTTCCTCATAAAAATAAAAAAGAAAATCTCAAAATAAACTTCTCAAAAAGTGAAAATTGTGAATGAGAAAAACGGAACAAAGAAAGAAACATTCATGCTTAGATGAATATAAAAGCCTAATTTTATGTGTGAAAATGAATTAATTTCTTCCAAAAAAATTTGTGAGCGTGAACGAAACAAGAAAAAATAAAATATTTTTAAATAAAAGAAGATAAACGAAAAATCAACAATAATTAAAAAGTAACTAAGAAAGTGCTATCCTGCAAAAATTATGCAAAAAATAAAGAATTTTTTTAAAAAAAGAGTGTCTATCAAGTTTTAGTTAAACTAATTTTTTGATTTGATTTTGTGGAGATAATTGAGAATTAAGTTGGTAAAAAGTCACTGAAAAAGAGAAAAGAAGGACTTAAGCTGCTCTTAAAAAAAGGTTTAGGCTGTGTTTCATGGAATCTGAAGCCTGACTAACCCCAATTTGGTCATTTATACGCCCTGTGCTTTCAGTTAGAGCAGATCTCATTCAATCATCAAAGATTCAACCACAGAGATCCTCAAACCTTTTCTTATCAACTCCAATTAATTCATTCAAACTTAAATCTCTACAAATGAGTGATTTACAATAAAAAAAGACAAGCTTCCATGTCATTTTCTCATGAAAAGCTGTAACTTACTATCAAAAAGAGTTATATTTTATTCCAATAATTTGACTAGACATAGACAGAAGTTTAATTATCTGTGTTATTAATGGCATAAAAGAGTTCATTTATTTGAAGTCGTAGATTATTTTTCTAACAATTAAGAAAGTTTTGTTTAATGGTTAGAATCGTGCATGACTCTGATCATTAAAAGTATTGTGAACAATGATGTGAAAAAACGAGGTGATTTTAATCTTAATTTAAAAATTAAATTGATTATTTTTACTTAAAAATGAATAAAAAAAACTCATGGAAATTGAGAAGAGAAAGAAATTGAGTGAATTTTCAATCCAATTTGAATTTGAATTTTCAATAAAATTTGAAAAATCACTTGAAAAATTCTCAAAAAAAATAATTCAATTACGCTGAGTTAATGAAAAATAAAATTCCTAACAAAAAAAAAAAAAACAAACTAAAAAATCTAATTTTGAACTAACGTTTTTGTGAATTAAAGTCTCATATTTTATAAGAAAACGAAAAATATAAAAAAATAAAAATAAAATAAAAATGTGAAAAAAATATTCAAATTAATATTGCGAATGCGAATGAATGTAAATGTAGCAATTTTAAATTAAAAAATAATAAAAAAATGCGATATGAAATTGTAATTGAAAATAAATTAGATATGAAAATTTTTTCATATGTTTTTTGTAAAAGAATGATCACAAAAAATGAGAGAATTTGTCGTCTAAAATAAAAAGAATGAAAAAAAAAAGAATATAAAAAATAAAATAAATTAAATTTGGTTTCATTATTAATTAGAATGATTAAGAATAATTTGCATTTCAGGTATTATAGGAGGTTTGTGGACATTTTTTTAATATTTGAAGATCAATTTTAAAAATTTTTAATTTTTTAAAAATCCTATAATTTCCACTCAAATCCTACTTTCCAGGTACTATTTCATGCCCTCGATAATTGAACATATATTAATGAGTCGATAAAGAATCGATACGTTTAATAACTACATTTGTCTTTGTTTTTATTAAATTTTATATGCGAACAGTTTATAGTCATCATTAAAAATTTAAATGACACAATCAACATAATTATTGAGGTGTAAAAAGGATGAAAATTTTATTGGAAAACAGTTTTGACCTAGTTTTCTTCATTAAAAAAGGATTTTTGTCAATGACATATCCATTAACCTATAACTACTATAATTTGGAATTTTTAGGTGTCTAGCTTTCAGAAGTCAGGGTAGTATGATTTGAGGGATTGAATAAGTTGAAGTCTAGCTCGTGACATCCTCTGATACTACTAAATACGTCGCTGTTATCCAAGTTATATGCTCGAACTATCCAAATAACCTAATCTGTAGAATGACAGCACTTGGGAGTCCAACAATGTTGCTGTTGGAATCGGAAATTAGCAAGCGATAGCCAACGTTAGTTCTACTTCTAGACGACATCTATGGAAGGTGATGATGGATGTAAGCTTTACAATCGATCATATTCGAAATCAGATTCCAAAGCAAAAAAAGCAATTCAATATGTGATACATCGATAATATGATCCATACTACATTACTTATTACATTCCCAATTGCATTACATCAAGTCCCTTCAGTTCAAAATTCAATTTAATTTTGTAAAGTATCAATTTCATTTAGCTTCTATTGGAATATCAGTATATTAATGACTGGAGCTTTTTATCGAATCTTTCAAGCTTCTTCCTATAGAGAAACTGAAGCATATGACAATAAATTCAATATTGTATAGCAGACTCAATCTTAAGAGCATCTCTTTAACTTTGTGTAACTATTAAGTTTACTATGGAATCTTTCAAGCAACAACCCCTTTTTTACTTCCTTATTAAAATTGCACTCTTTTGAAAATAAAGCATACAAGTGCACATCAGCAAAAAAGCTTCAAAACTCATCTTGCCTTTTGTTCAAGAAATATTGATTTTTTTTTTTTTTTTTGTTAAGCTTCATGTATTATGTTTCTTTACCTGAAAACTTCTTCTTTACATGCACAAAAAATGATCGATTTTTTCTCGTTAAAAGAAATTGAGAGGATGAATAACATGAAGGTTGGTTTATGCAAATCTAAACTGAAAAGGATCCTTTTTGGATTCGTCGAAAAAATTTATGGATTTAAATCAGAAATCGTGGAATTTTTGATGTTTTTTGGTTTATTCCTAAACTATTCACGTTTCTCTTAACTCAAATCGACTTTTTAAAGTCCTTCAAGGAGATTTTCTAGAAATTCTCTTCATTTATAGCATTGGTGGACAACATTTTTTGTCCCATGACAGAAAGTCCAGATGGCTTGCAGGTAATGACATTTCCTGACTGATCAAAAGGGTTTGTTCAAAATGCAAGCTTGCAGCCTTACAAAAACTATAATGTACAACCGAAAACCGCAGACCATCGCATCATAAACACAAAAAAAGCAAGCCTGTTGTCCTTGTTATCCATATTCATTTCAAGTCTACTTCCTCATCACCAAAATCCATCTAACCAGAACAATCTAATCAAAAACAAAACAAAATGAAGAAAAAAAGCATAAAAAAGCTCAAAATGTAATCTTCAGGTTTATTCTATCAATATATCAAGCATAAAATATTCAAGTGTCAAACATAAATCAAGTACAATGTGAAAATATAGAATAAATAAAGAGGACGAAGGGAAAAAATGCTTGAAGCTTTAGCTTTGCACATTTTTTTCTTCTTTTGCATGTTTTGTGGGATGTCCATCGGATCAGTTTTCATGTGGAACTGACAAAAATAGCACTAATTGATTTAAAATCCAGTACCAGGATGGCGCGACTTTAACCTGTCTTAAATCAATTCAAGTATCAAGTCAGAGTCACGCCATGCTGATGCCGAACTCTTGATCGATTTACGAGCTTGTCCTATTCGGGTGATTATAATCCCCCTGGACATCCACCACAAAAGCTGATCTCTAACATTGCATACAAAATTATCAGACATTCATCGAAACTAAATCAACAATATATATGCAATATGTGTTTGATGTGGATTGATTATTGACTTTTATGCACGAGAATTATGTAAGTTTGTGTGCTGTGGTGCAAATATCTCATGGGGAGTATAAAAAAAAGAAGCAAAATCAACAAAATGACATTGAGTAAAAATGTAAATGCCATTTTATTATTGACTTACAATTGGAATATTTAAGCTCATCTGGATTTTATTATGAAGAATGCTTTTGAGTTTTATGTCCATGACATGTGGAACATTTGATGTTTAATAAAGTTTTGCTATGTGAGGGAATTGGAATGTTGTGCTGTGGGAATTTATGGAAAATATTTGTTTGACAGCCTTAAGTTTTGAGTATTGGATATGAAAATAAAGCAAACAAATCAATTGCCTCAAAAGTCTGTCAAAAATGCAATGCAGAAGGACATCAAAGGATGATTATTTTAACAAAGGTCTAGCAAATCACATGCTGTGTACCTTTTGTTTGTTACTCTTCTTTGAATGTCAATTGATGGCAAATTTTCATTGATTTTGCATTTTAAGCAGGCTGAAAATTTTTCCATACTTGCTCATCAAAACATCCAAGGTACGCCCTTAATTCCCAGAATTCCTTAATGCATCATAATCTCTTTGAATCATCTTATAACAGGAATTAGTAAAATTAAACCTTCTTAAAAATCTGTTGCGATTTTAATTGAATGTAATCCATTACAAAATATCCTGATACATCTAAATTATTTTGTATTTTCTTTTCATCCTTACCATAATGGACGTTATCAAAACATGTTGCTCAGCTGCGCTGTATTATCCTAATTTATGCCGAGATGCACATGATTTTAGGGGCTTTTGAGAGGTTCATATGTAGATAGGGCATCAAAATTTCCATCAATACTGTCATGAAGATTGTCATCAAAATTGGTCACATGAAGCCGAAATGATGGCTTCAGGGGGTCTCTCCACTTCATTGTGAAATTTTGCGGTGCTGAAACATAGCATCAGCTACATATGTCGTTTCGCAACTAAGAATCCATAAGTAAAGCCTATATCCCGAACAGCACACCGTTAAGTCGGCGTATTAACGGCCAGACGCTAAGTTGTCCTGACGGACGCATAAGCCTGATTTTGCTTTTTCACCTCATTGTGTCGCTCAGATTAATTGATCCGTTCAGACATATAACAGTAATACAGGAAACAGGAACCATCTCACCATCATGCATATTTCTATACTTCTCGGGCGTCAAGTACATCATTAAATCTACATCAATCTTGTAGCTTTTTATTGAAATAAATCATCATGAACGATGAGCATCAATAATGTAGTCCCATGACCATCTTCAGTTAGTAACAGATAAGCATTTTATGAAACAACATGCTCAAGTCATGCATTTGTGTTGCTTGTTTTCCAGCCATTGAAAGTTTTTCGACCCTTATTGGTGCGATAAGCTTCTCGCACAGTCATCAATAATAATAGGAAATTTTTGAGTCTTTTTTTTTTGAGGTAGGCAGAGGGTTTTAAGCTGTAAAATATGGAATGAATAAAGTAAAAATTCAGTATGCAGCCACGTTCAGAGAAAATCTGAGCTATAAAATCTCAAACTAACTTTTTCTAAAAAGTTTATTCTCCTGTTAGCTATCTATCCATACTTCCACTAAATACACATTTATTGTAAAAAATGAGATCAAATAGAAAAAAGGCACATGAGAGAGGAAGAAAAAAAGGCATTTCCTTATACACATAAAATTAGATAAAGAATAGGCTTGTTAGGGTTAGACGCTGTGTAGACTGTTTTTTGGGGGCATTAAGGATTTAAGTCGGAAAGTCTACAATCCAGAGGCGTATTTTACTTGTCCAATGGGGTATTTTAAGTACAAAAGTGGATCTGAGCAATATAAGGGATCAGGATCATCTCATACAGGAGCGTAGAAGGAGAATCCCACTGCTGTGGGGCTTTTATGCCATTTTTGTGGCTCCATATTTTAAAATATGACTGCTGACAGTGTCAGTAGTGAATTGGGCATTATTAAGTGATATCCAGCATTATAACCAGCTTCAATCGCCATCTAAACGACGCTATAGATCACAATTGACCTATATGTCCAGCAATGTAAGTCAGCAACCCTTCAATGTCTTTCAACAAGCACTTTTAATGCCTTTTTTGCAATGACATATTTTAAATTTCCTGAATATTTCCCTTTAACTCCAAAAATGTAAATTCAAATAAAGTTCCAATAAAAAAACTTCAAGGTTCCACACCTAACGTTGCCATCAAAAATCTAAGAAAATATAGGAATAAGGCAAAAGGCAAGGAAGCAGCTAATAAAAAAGAAAGTTGTGAAAAAGTTACGGTAAAAAAAAAATTTCTTGCGTGTTTAAAAAATTTACATAATTTTCTCATTTTTTGCTTCAATATGTTCCTTCTTCATTATTGCCATAAAACTTTTTCCTTTTCCTTCCTTTACATTCCTTCTTCTTTTTATTACTGCTTATTTTTTTCTTCCCTACACAGTTTCTATGTGCTGTTTAAAATGGAACTTTGAAATAAGTCTGTTAAAAAATGTTTTACTGTAAATATTTTACGTACATGATAGCTGCTTATATGTAGCAGCTACGTGTGTGTATCTTTTGCCTTGTGATGATACAAAACAAAAAAAAATTGTTTCTTTCCAATTAGAATTTTATTAGAATTTTCCACTGACACGTGGAATATAAAGAGTTGGAGATTGATTCGAAGTTATCGATGTTGGGGTGGATAAGGCGCATTTGAGGGACTGTATGGATTGCAAGAATTTAGAAAAAGTTTTTGAGATTTTTGGCATAACAGACTAGAAACTTGAGAGTAAATTCCTAGCAAATCGAAGAATTCTTTCCAAAAAAGGAAGTAAGGGGTTGTTTGGTTGACTATTTAACCTCCCACGTCTTCTGAATACCAGTAAAGCAGTCCATACGAGGATGTCAGCTCGATTTGACCCTCTAACTCACTTCCTTCCTTAAATAATGATTGAATAGTCCATATGGAGTCCATATGAGTCCTAAGGAACTTCTAACTTCATAAGGCTTCTAAATTAAGCCTTGTGTCAATTTTGACTGGTGCCTGAGACAGCAAAAAGCCTGATACCTAATCTACCTTAAAAATGTCTAGATGCAGGCTTGATACTGGATTTTTTTTAGATTTTAAGACTAAAAATTTCAAAATTTTCTATTTCCGATACTGAAAAACTTCAACCCTTAAAACTCAGTAGCTCGATACAATCTGTAGCACACATGCTCTTACAAGCACAAATCTCAAAGTAAATATTGAGAAAAAGTAAAGAGGAAAAATTATTTTTCCACTTGAACAAATTTTCTTTGTTAATTATTAAAAAATTTATTTTTCGAATTTTTTCTCTCTTTTTTTGCTCTACTGTTTGTGATTTTGATTAATTATGGGAAATTTTTAATTGGAAAAAAATTTTTTTTTGTTGCTAAAGGAATTATGTGAAAAATTATTGTGCAGGTTAATTGCTGGAGGCAGAAAAGAAGCTTAATGTAACATGAAATTTATGATTTTTTGGTAAAGAGAAAGTTTTGATATAAAAAAATTCAGAATTAATTTTAAGAAGATTTATTTAATTATTTATTTGAGTTGTGTTCAATTGAATGCTGCTTTGGGTTGATGCTGCTGTATGTAGCCTTGAAGCCCGGCCTGTATCCTAGTATATTTGAGGTGAGCAAGCTCTCGACAACAAGCTCAACGGTTGATGGCATTTCCAATCATTTTCGGCAACACAGTAGTGAACCGCAAAACAAAGGTTGCCCACCGCTGTAAAATACACTCAAAATTCCTTAAAAATATTCAATAATTATTCATTTTTTCCCTCCAATCTCCTCAATAAATCTACATTATTCAAAGCATTTGCAAATTAATTAAATAACAACAATCATTATCGTCTGAAAATTCCTCAAAACAGTCGGGAAAAAAATTATGTCAATAAGCATGTCCTAGAAATTCACATTTTCAATATTCATGACTTTTTATTCATGCTCGACATAAATGAACAATGTATTTTAATTTTAATTGATTTATATTTACATAAATGCACAAGACGAACTCAAATGGAAATATTTTTTTAAATAATAATTTTTATGCTCATTTTATGCTGAAATGCATATTAAGTAAATACGGCAAATTAATTTAATCAAGAATTTTTAAAATGAAAAGAGAAAACAGGAAATAATAATAATTATGATGATGAAATTGAGAACTTAAAAATTATGTCGAAATTTCGTTGTACTCGCATATCTAAAGGGGGAATTGAGAAGAGAGGTTGAGAGGTATAGTGAGGTGAAGTGGGCTGAAAATGTCCAAATTTTGTAGAATTTGGAATAAATTGGTCCAAAAATTGACAGTTTGGGATTGGAAGTTGCCAAATTAGGTGATCTCAAAACAGGATCTATAACGAGACAGGAACGTCCTAAGAAGAGTGGTTTGGGGTCAACCTCCTTCTCCCCTAATAGTCTCTGAATGACTCTTCCACTAATTCTAGCCAAAAGCAGACTTGAGTCGACTTTTCCATACAAAATCCGAGTCTACTTTAAGATCTGATCTAAAATGAAACTCTAAATGAACCTTGAACCACCAAATCTCACCTTCCAACTCCCCATACAGCCACATATTCATATAAGTAAATTATTAATTCCACAGTCCGAAAAAAAACTGCATGCTGTGCAACAATAATAACAATTATGATGGAGATGAACTCATTTGTGTGTAAAATATTTTAATTTTCATATTATGAAGGCGTGTGACCAGCATAAATTAATATGTTTTTCATTTACTCATTCAATGTATTTTATTACTGCTGATAGGGTTGTTCTTATTGTGGATGGATGCTGATATGTATGAGGTGTTGAATGGAAAATGAATTTCATTCATTATTGATTTATTATTGAGGTTTTGATTTTAATTTAATAAAGATAAAGTTCCTTTTTGTGGGTTTTTTGGTTTTAAATTCGTTAAAAATTTGGAAAAATCCACAAAAATTCAAATCAATCGATGCATCCCCACGTGCCAAGACTATTCAAAATTTCCATCATTTCTGATTTGAATATCATATTTCCAATCCTCAATTCCAAATCCCTCACTCGTCCTTGACCTTGAAAAACTTTGCCTTCAACTTCTCCATAATCCCATATCCTTTAGAGAATTTTTAATGAGATTCATGATTCGTTTGGAATTTTTCCACCTTCTGCTGTTTGCTAAGTCAATCACTCAGACAGACTTCAATCTACAGTCGAGAGAGAAAATGTTCATTTAAAGCTCGGAGGGAATTCACAATTTTTATGCACAAGAGATGAAAAAAAAATTGATCGACATGAAGAAAAAAAACTAAAGTTTCAAGCTCAACTCAATCGAACAATAATCCTTTTCATAATATTTATTTTTTCAGGATTTAAATCTACAATTTAGAACATTTTTTCATATGTTTTTTTGTGTTCGATTTAGTTTTGCTTGAGATTTTCTTTCAAGATAATCTACTACGAGGAATAATGCAGTGCTTGTTATGCTCTAGATAAATGCAGGATGTGAATGGCGGAGTTGGGAATTTTGTTTGGGTTTATTGGGGTTTTAAGGGTGCAATTTTCAGAAGAATTTTTGATATGAATTTGGATTTTTGAGGCAAATATTGAAATAATTAGCAGTTGGCATCCAATTTTGCCTCGTAGGCGTCCAAATAACTCTTGTAAGGATGCTGTTGTTAAATATGGGCGTTGGAAACAGGCAAGTGGTTGTCAGCGATAGAGCCAGCTTCAAGTGACACATATTAAAGATTATGGATCACAATTGACCGTGCAAATAGCGAAATCAGTAAGAAAGTATCCATATTTGCCTATATTACCAAAATAGACACTTCAAAAAGAGACAGTCTCTTAATAAATCCAGTCCCCTACTCCCTCCTTTCAACCTTCATTCACAAAAATTCCAAAACCACCTCAAGTCACCCAAAAATCATCTCGATCAATATTATCCTTTATTCTCGTAAGAATTTTTCATTCATTCAACTCAATCGATTGGAAATTGATGATCATTTTGTATTCATCTTCGAAATATTGACACATATTTCATCTGTATTCTCTGTTGTAGAAGCAATAAGAAAGCAAAGATGATAAGAGCAATTTTGATTCTTTCTTATTTTTTTTTTTTTTGTTTCGATTTGACACAAAAGCATTTTTTTGTGTGCCATTAAAATGACAAGGAAAATTTTCATTCATCGATTGATATTCAATTCATTTTTATCACAATGGCTTTATTTGAGGAATTTTTGTGAAATTTCTTTGAAGATTAAAACGATGAGAATTTATGATGAAGAGAGTGGATTGTGTGTACGGATGTGAATGTGTCAGTGGTTTATTGGTTGAGGATAGCATTTTGGAGGTTGCAATGGAACTTATAAGCTGGACAATTCAGCTGACTATAGAAAAATCTAACCCGGAAAGCAAACCACACAGAAATGACCGAAAATCCGGTCCTAGACCGACTTGACTCTTGTTTGTGGCCGGATTTCATCGAATTTTGCCTTAGGTCTGAGTCACGCTGGAGTAGGGCTGAATTTTCAATGTGATTTTATTCTTAGGTCAAGTTCAATGAAATCCGGCCTCAAACCTGAGTCAAGTCGGTCAGGATACGACTTTTCGCCCAATTCGACATCATGTATCTTCCTAATAAAACTGAATTGACAGTCAAAACCTGAATATTACTGCACTTAGTCGCTTCAGATTTAGAACTTCACGAAATGCATTTAAATCATATTCAACGTGTATTCAAATTCTCAATATTGCAATCAAGGTTATCAAGCTCATCCATTTTCAAACACTTCCGATTTTCTCATTTTCAAAAACAGGTTGACTGAATGCTCCGGGGGAAATAAATGTAAATACAAACTAACAAAGTATAGGAATCTGGAACACATCTCTCTTTTCCACCTCCATCCAATTTCAATCTAAATGTCAGCATTCCTCGCATATACATTCAATTTCAAAAGGTTCATATCATTGAAGCGTGAAAGCGAAAAGCTAAGAAGTGAAATTTTTTTTCTCTCTCTTCTTTTTCCTTGATATTGAGCGCAATAAACGAAATGTAATTGGAAATTATGCGAGGATTTAGAAGCTGAATAGGAAATATTTTCATCTTTCTGACATTTCTTCTTGTTACTTTGTGAACGAACAGATTTTGCGATGATATTTTTGAGCTGATTATTTAAGGAATAATGTTGACATTAAGATGTTGGTATGGGCTTGGATATTGAAGATGGTATGGTGGGGAAGACGAGGTTGCCATCCCCAGAGCAGCTTAAATCTGATTTCAGGTCAGATTCTTTGAAATTCGGCCTTAAGCTAGAGTCAGGTTGACCTGGGTACGTATTTTCGGTCATTTTACCCCGTATGCCATCCGGGCAAGTGTCATGCTGCATTTTAATCCTTGAACGTCCTAAAATGCCGCTTTTGATTGACTTTATCGCTAATATCCCACTTAAGTCCCCAAAAACTCCCACAAATCCGAACAAAATTCCAAAAATGCGCCCCAAACCACTCCATACTCAAAAACCCAAAACCATCCCTAACTTCTCCGTTTATAAAATGCAAAAGGCACAAAGACTTTATGATGAGCAGCAGTTATTGACTAAATTTACACGAACGAAATATTTTTCTTCCTTCTTTTCATCATCATCGCAGTTCAAAAAGGCACAGAAAAAAGAAAATTTCCAAAAAAAATCTATGCTCATAATATTCATCATCTGCCATGTTCCTTAAATTTTTATGATCAGCGTGTAGAAGGAATATTTTCATTTTTTATGTAACAAGAATTCGTCAATAGAAGGTCGTGATTTTACATGCCGAACATGCCCTGAACAACTTTTTATACTCTCAACTCGCATCCCGGCAATAACATAAAACATGCTCAATTTAGTTGACTTTAAGATGATGAATTTTAAAATTATCAGGGAATATTCCTTAATTTATGAGACGCACAATGCCACAAGGATTGTAGGAGAGAGCCACAAATGATTCACTTTATTTTGATTGAGTCATAAATTTCTTTTGCGCATCGATTTCTATCGTCAATTTTCAATCACAACTCATGCGAGGCATAAGAAAATGGATTTTCTCCACAAATGATGCAGAAAGTAAGAAAATGCTTAACAGATTCATACTTTATGTACAGCATACATATATCTTATTATATTAATGTAATATTGGGGAATATTTATGTGCTCGATTGTTCTTTATGTGTATATAGAGCACTATGTCTTTGTAAGGATTCTGGGAGGAATTTTAGGGATCTATGGGAGTTTTACCTACTTACTTACTTATGTACATATCAATTGTGATTCATGGCATCCCTCAGATTGCTTCTAAAGCTGGCTATATCGATGGTATCTGTCTGCCAATTAGGAGTGTCACTCAAGCTATGCTCCGTGATGTATTTCTGTTTCAGAGTGTGATCTAAATCTGGAAGTAGGGCGATCCAGTCCCTGGCTTCCGACTTACAGGTTACAATTAAACAAGATATTATGCAAGATCCAGTGATGCCTAAAGTGACTTAGAGGGAAAGTGCCAGAGTACAAAATAAAATTCACCAATTTAGTCCCAAATGTCTACAATTCCAACCACCAATCCCCCATAAGGGACAACCCTCTCATCCACATAAATAACATCTATTCTATCATATTATATACAATCGATATAGCACAACCGAATGTCGTGGTGATATCACAGACTAACAGAAAGTAAATAATGTTGATATGTTCATATGAATATTGTCGATATTCAAGCGACGAGACAAAGAAAAAGAGAGCAGAAAAAAATTGTTATTATATATTTTCCACATGAAAGCTTTGACAACTCAATTTTAGAAGTGCATATGCAATCTATGGTGCTGTGTATACATAATGTAAACTTGACAAAAACAAACTACATTAATTTAATTAAAATTTTCCTCTATTAAATTGATGATGAAGCAGAATTGAGTACGTTAGAGGAGCAATTTTATGATTATGTGATGGAGAGTTTCGGGTGACTAAATGAGTGGGATTTTGGTGGAGATTGATTATGTGGTTGGGTATGGAAGTTAAAGGTTCAAAGGAAGAGGATTTGGAAAAGTGATGGTTTTGTGCATAAGCCTAGTCCAGAGGTGGGCAACATTTTATTTTGCGTGACACACTTTGCTAGTAAGTTTCAATCACAGCCAGACGTGACATACAATTCATGTCCTACAGGGCCGCATCACACAGGTTGTCCACCACTGCTGCACTATTCAATCAAATTATCAAAAATTGAATTAAATTAAATTGAATTTTTTAAATCATGCCTTGGTCAACCAACATGAAGCAAACAAGACATCAAGCATGATATGATGTTTATAAGTGCCTCGAATACACATTAATATAATTTGCTTGTGAGTTTGTTTTTACTAGTTTTTCAAACAAGCTTACTTTTTAATTTTTACTGAAAAATAGTACTGGAGTAGTTCCATTAAGTGATGTGAAATCTACGAATTGCAAACTCAATTTCAATTAATTGTAAATTATTTAAAAAAATTTAATATTCAGCATCATCAGCATCGCAAACAAAAAAAAACCTCAAACATTTTACAGAAATGAGATTCCCAAAAAATTGAGTTAATTACTCCCTGCCATCCTGTAGTCATGTAGATTGGATGCTTGTGTACATTTTATGTATCAAACATGATTGCTTATTTTTAATGTTAAGTAATTTTACAGAACTTTTATGAGAGGTTATTATATTCAGTTCAATGAATAAGTCAACATGTTGAGGAATTTAATTTTAAGTACATTTGTTGCTATGTTGCTCTTTTATGGACATTTACTTTAGTTCTTGGTTACGAATTCCAACAAAAATTGTTGAATGATTCCAAAATAAATCCACAAAAGTATCACAAGGAACCCAAAAAAACAATTAAAGGAATTCTTATGCCAAACCAAAGCAATTAAATAAAATGAAATTACAGCCAGTAAATAATGACAACAATAGTTTCAATAAAATTTCTTTTGTGGGTCCATAATGAATCAAACGAAGACGATTTATGAAAGGTATGTTAAAGGTATTTCAATGGAAATGTTGAGGCTGAATGTGACATTTATTTTGAAGTTGATATAATTTGTCCACAGAATTTTGTAATTGTTGCTGAATTTTGGGAACATAATGTGAGTATTAAGTGGTTTTATATTGAAGACATGTGGACAAAGGGGAAGGTGACAGCTGGGAAGAATAAGTTGAATGAATCTGTTCACAGGCAGACGTCAGCGATGGTTTATTCAAGAATCCTAAACCTCCCTACCCTTATTTCCTAATATTCCCAAATCTAGCGTCACCCTCCCTTCTAAATCTCTTAGATACCCTCCTGAGTGTCAAGTCGGTATTCAGTTTTGACATACAAATCGGACCAACAGAACCAAATAACTCCATGACTCCCTAAAATCTCAATAAATCTCTAGTCTACAAGCCTAACATCAACAACTATCTCATTTTCCAAAAATAGCTCTTCCATCAACCATATTCACACAAAGACATCAAGTAAACAGCAATAATTAAATACAAACTACACACAAGCTGGTCAATGTCCAGAAAAAAATTAATGGCCTTTTTCAGACGATAGATATCTTTTGTCCGTCAGTCGGGAATTTTAATTTGATTTGGTTTGGACAATGAACAGGACAATGACTTATAATAGAACTTAGTATGGTTGACAATGAGTTGTCTCTGTAGAGCATCAGATCATTATTTATGTATGCGAATTTATTGTCATCCTAGGACAATCGATATGGTTAAATTAAGCTGTGTCTGGATGAGTTTTAACTTTGTGGATTGATGCTGTCGTCTGTCGTGCAGGACTTGAGGACATATGGAAAGGTTTCTGTTAAGTTTCTGTGAGTTTGTAATTGTCGTGTTGATTTAGGGACCGTTCAATTACATGTAACGCTTCAGGGAGGCTACGGAGGAAGGAGGGAGGGGATGGTGACTCGAAAAGTCGATCGGCCACTTAGCCTTAAGCATCAACCCTCAATAAACCAATTCGATCTGAATTTCCTCATCCAATAAACTTCGTAATTCCAATATCTTGTATAATTAGAGCAAACAACTTGCCCACCAACGCAGCAGCCCTGTTTGCAGCAACCTTCAATTTACTTTAAGATTTTGAACATCCTCTCATTCGGGGTCTCTTGATAAAACGCCTTAAAATGTAAATAATTACCTTAACTTTTTTTTATTTACATTGCACATTTTTCTCACGTCACTTTTCCTTCATCTTCCATTGCTCCATTAACTGCCTACACAGCTTCACTATCTCTCGTTCTTCATCAAATGCTGAACTTGAGCTCATTTATTTATTCAAAAAAAGTCTTTCCTTTTTCCATTCATTGTAATGAATACTTCTTGCTACTTAAGTAATTTATAAAGCACCTGCTACTTGACAATTTTGTGAGATACTTCCTATTTTATGTGGCATTTATTGCTGTAGATATATTGATGTGGAAAATACATTTCTAGGAAAGTTTTTTCATTGATTTTTTGAGGATGAATTATAAATTAAATGAAATTTTGGCGAATTTTTTGAGGCAAGGTGCATTAACCTGATGTACTTTTGTTGTAATTTCTCAGACATAAGATGTACAAAATTAAGAATTTGGTATTAAATTTCGGAAAATTTTTAAATTGTCGATCTTCTTCAAACTTTTTGTTTTGGGAGCGTTCGCTTATTATGTCACTCATAAAAGACCCCTCACTCTCCCCCATCACCCTCTCCCTCGCTCCACATCCTTTCCCACAATCAACCTGTTCCCCTCCGTACAAATTGCAATAATTGTATAATTTTGAGTGTCTAACCCAAAATCCCATCAACACAAAATGTCATGGGACATGGAAATCGACAATCTGAGCCTTGACATTATCATGGCCATCACCAAGCTACCTAACTCATAAAGGACCCTCCACTTCAAATTCGAAACAAAACTTTACGTCCAAAGTAAAGTAAATATTGACATTCAAAAAGGCAAGAAAACGAGAAAGTTGGAAGCTATACAGCTATTCGGTGAGAATAAGAATCCTTAAGTCATTACATTAAGATATTTCCATCTCCTTTGGTAAATATAATCGCTATAATGATATCACAAGAAAATTTTGTTCTTTTTGTTCTGTCGTTTTTCTGATAAAAAGGTTCACTCGTCCGTATTGATTAATTTTTGTATCTTTTGTCATGTTGGAAGTTGATTATTGTTGGGGACTTTTTTTGGTGGCTTGATTGAGTCTGTTTAGTATGGAATCTGATCTAGTAAATTAAAATTTGTTGATTTCAGTAAATTTGTTGAATTTGGTGAATATGTTGAGTTTGCTCAGTATGTTGAGTTTGTTGATTTTGATGGGTTTGATGAATTTGTTGAATTTGTTAAATATGTTGAGTTTGTTGAGTATGTTGATTTTGGTGAGTTTGTTGAATTTATAGAATTTTTGGAATTTTCGGAATTTTTTGAATGTTGTCAAATTTTAACGACATTCACTAAATGAAACCACCATAATTCCCCAAAAAAATCTATTACCATTCTGTCATGTCATTGCATGGCTTTATTTTTGCCCTTCTGGTATTAATTAGGTGACTTTATTATATTAATCTGTTAATGTTGTTTAGTAATGTTTTTTTTTCATTTCTACTTTTTGGCTACATTATAGATATTAACTGAATAGAAACAGTGTGAATGAATGATAAAAGAAAATAATGACAATCATGACATAGCTGAAACAATTGAGGGGAAAATTGATGGAATGGTCATGCAGCATAAAAAGTGGTCCAATTTATTTCAATAGAGGATATTACAGAGAACAAGCTTTTTGTGAATCTACATGGAACTAATGTAAGTCAATAAAAAATTACACATGCAAAAAAATTGCAAGCCCATATCATTCACATACCGAAAATATTTCATAAAGCAACCGAAACGCATTCACCAATAACTCTTGTCCATGTCTACTAACAATGACAAATTGTAAGTTAAATATGTAAGCTCATTGCTTTGATACGATATGTGTACAGCGTCATTCAATACAGCAAACATAGACGATAAAAGGCGGAAGTATGAAATTGTCGCAAATACGGGAACGATATTGAGTCATTGAATATTCCATAAAAAAACTCTCTTGTTCTCCTCACTCATTCCAACTGCTTTTTATTCAAATATCACTGCGAAAACTATGCGACAATACCAATTATTAGGGACTCGCTTTCATTTCACGATGGGAATGGTGAATGTCGATAGCACAAATGATGATGATGATGGAGCACAGCAGTAGTTGAAATTGAAATGAAACTTATAAAATGGGATATAAAATGAGAAAATATGGAAATGAGCTATTTGTCAGGAATGAGAAGAATTTTTTTAATGCAGATAGTATTTGCATTGAGAAAAATCACATTGTTTGGGGATGGTGGTGACCCGGGAGGCACAGGACGTAGAAATTTCTACAATTTGGCACCAGACTACCGCAGGTTCTATTAGCACGGGTTCTATGCAAGACTTGACTGATTCCGACCTCATACCAGAGTCAAGTCGCCTTGGATCCAGTATGTGCTTCCCGGAACAGCATCATATTCAGGATTAGCAATTGGATGTACCTAATAAACCTAATTTATATTCATCCTTACATCCGATCCTTAAAAAATCACCAAAATCTACAGAAACAGTCCAAAATTTCCCATTAACAATCCCCAACTATAACGAAATTATTAACAAGCATAAAATGCACATTTAGCACAACTACAAAATTGAAGTTAATGTCACGCAAATTTGACACTCAAAATATTTGTGAAATAATGAATGAGAATGTGCAAGTTTAATTCAGTTATGATGGAAAGTTTTGGGGATAAATGAATAGAAAATTGTATGTTGAATTAGTTTTGTGGATATGTTTGACATGGTACTTTACACGTTCTACATGTTCCTTTTATGATGCGATGAGTGGAATAATTTGGGGGATATATATATGAAATGGATTTTAATGGGGAAAATTTTGAGTTGAGTGGATGAAAATGGATTGTTTAAGTTGAGTAGTTTATTTGACAATTAAAATATATTGCAGCATGAATTTTGAAGGAAGTGACAATAAAGTGCTTCACCGGGAATGTAATGCTTTAATGTATATGCATTAAATTTGGTAATATTCTATACAGAGAGCATTAAATGTTGTTTAAACACCTGCCTTATTATCTCTTATTAATTAGTCTACTCCGAGTTAAGCAGGCATTAGCTAGTGAATCGTATAGCCAGTTAGTTAGAGTAATGTCAATCTTTCATCTTGGAATCCTTAAGGAATGCCACCTTTGAACAAGTTGATGTTGGTAATGGTCGATTTTAAACCATAGTCAGATCGGGGTGCTACCCTTCAGAAGAAGTAGCTTTGATGATCTTTTACTCAATCCTTCATCATACTTATCCCGACACTCATGAACCTCGGACGACAGCGGTGTATTTAGCGGTGTCAGGGGATTATTGGGGGAATCCATTAAGAGGTATATTCTTGACTCCTTGAAATATGGTCAACTTCAGAATCAAACTTCGGCTTCTCAATCTCCCCCTTCCTCCTTATATCTAGACATTCAGCAGACTAACAACATCCTGTTCCACTCAAATTCATCATCTTATTCATCACATCCAGAAACACTTCAATCAAATTAATTACATTTACTTTCACTTCGTTGATCTTGCAAACCTTCATTCACTAACTTCAAACAATAATAATTCTATCAACATTAACAAGTTCTACATGAGCACAAACACACGTCGATGAAACAACTCAAGAGTGTGCAGGTAAAATTTCAAAAACTTTCTGAATAGCTTTCATTCATTTTTGTTATCAAAAACTAATTTATTGTTACCATTGAGACGCTTATTAATTAGCAATGTCACTTTTAATTATCAAAGTTTTGAGTAAATAAGCAACTTGTTGCGACACAGATTAAATTAGATTTTATGGAGAAAATAAGGAGAAAGTCTTTTGAATTTGAAGTTTTTTTTGGGGTTTCACATTAATAGGTTTGTTTATTTTAAATGTCAACAAATTTAATTAAAAAGTCCTACACATTGGCAGCATTGTCATGCTTACTGAAAAATTTATTTTCGTATCCAAAAATAGCTTGAATAAGCTAGAGCTACCCAAAAATAACGCAATAAAAGCAGCTTCATTTGGTCTTATACAATAACATTAACAAATAGTCGGGGGTCATTTGGATATTGTGTCCAGTTAAGATCAGATTGCTTACTCTTAGAGTTGACAGGACTCCAATGTGGAGGCACTTCCCCCCAAAACTGATGATGTCTTTGAAATCCAACTATGGACGAAATGGACATAAATACATCAAAACCAGACATAATCTGGAATTTCAACTTGTCAGCTATAACGACCTCCTATTCCTCTCAGACTCTACGTACTATCCCACAACACCCAAATAACCCTTACAGTAAACAACCAAAATTGATTACTTCATGCTCAAATAGGCGACATCTATCTCATCTAATTCAATATTAGAACTAACTTCCATTCTCGTGTCAAAATAATCAATTAAGTATCAGAGTGTGTAATTTGTCATCCGCACATCGAATTTGTCTCAAACATGTTGAGCTATAGACAGTTATATCAATTATCCTTCATTCATTGTTTACATATCCTTAAGATGATGAATATATGGGAATTGTGATGAATTGTGAGAATTGATTGAGGGTTGGTGGATGTTGGTGACGCATTTGATGCTATTTAGCGACCAAATGAAGCTTTTCTACCAAACTAAAGTAAACTTCCTATCAAGCTTGACCATCCCTAAACTAACCTCAAAACAACTCCTGAACACAACCCTAATCACCATACATCCACACCGAATCCATCTCTCAAATCTAATATTCTTTACAAAAAAGCATACAAATAGGAACAAAAAAAGCACAAAGTGACGACAACAAAGCGTAAAGCTTGTAGAAGAAAATCGAATAAACAGAGGCAGACAGTCTCTCCGCATGGTGGATGTCGACGCAAAAAAAGGATAGAGGATAATGATGAATATATTCAAGTCAGTAAACAAAACAAACATTCTGATGTGATGCTATGGGGCACAAATGAAGTTATCATCATCATAGCTGTTTTTTTTCTCTCTCACTATTTCCTCTTCAGCAGCTGCTCGAGTGTTGATGTTGCTGTTTTTGTACTTGCTTACGTATGTGCGAGAAATGGATGGAAATTTTGTGGATTGTGGAAAAAAGGCAGGCAAAGAAGAACACTATTTGGATTACGAGTTGAAAAAAAAATTTGAAGCCTTTTTTAAGCTCCAAGGGAATTTTTTTATATTTTAATGCTTTAATGCCTTAATGAAGCACTGCTTCCTGTAAATCATCAATCATTCGAGATTATTATTAACATTTTGTTGTGTCATTTAAGTTGTTTGTGGGGTAGAGGCTTAGCCAGGGATTAAAAGCAATTTTCAAAGGAATTTTGGCTTAATTCGGACTGTCCAGTGTTCAGTCGGTCACATAAATGCGATGGAATCGAGTACAGAGTTGGTAGGACTTCCTGAAGTCTGTATTCTTCAAGAAACCCCAATCCTGACCAAGACTCTGCCTCAATTCGAGAATATACCCTAAAGGAGTCACAAAATTTAAAGCTTCAATCACATCCATGTCCATCAAATCTCTCGAAATTTCCTTAAAGTCTTTTCACTTCTGTTTACATAACATGAGGAGAAAAAGCACAGCATTTAATGACGCACCAACATCTGACGACTCGCTGAATAAAAACAAACAAAAGTCAGTATTTTTTCAATTTCCTTTTCACCTCCGCGTGGGTCGTCGCTCAAAAACAGTCACAACAATTCAATTTCTGCAGTAAAATTGTTTATGAATCTGACGACAAAACAATGAAGGAATTGATTGCTTATTGAAAAAATATGAATCTATTTGTTCAGGATTACAATGACTTGTATTGGGAGTCGTTTGTAAGTGATGTCCAATTTTTGTGACTCATGTGTCTATGGACACATGCAATGTGTTTACTGATGCAATGTGACGCTAATGATCCATAGGGTATCATTGGGGTCAATCTCCTTCCCCCTACAGAGGGCACATAGGCTCCAAATAGGTCCACAATGAACCTAACTTGTCAACGATCATCTCCAAAAATATCCCATAAATATCCAACAATCCGCAAGAGGATTTAAAAGGCCTTTGCATGACGACAATTCTCATCACGAATTCGACTTTATTTCCATCGATTTGAGGAGATGATTTATTTTTGGAATGAATAAAAATTGATGCTAATTAAGTTTATTTCAAGATAAATTGGAAAGAGACGTAGTTGAGGGGTTAACAGACAGTAAGTAAACAGTTCCTAGAAGAACAAAAAGGTCTTTATGTAAATTGACTGAATAATTGAGTAAGTATTGATTTATTTTGAGTAAACATGCTAAATTTTTTTTGTATCTCATAGGCTTAAAATCAACTGAGTTATTTACGTGATGCTTACCACTTCAATCACATCCAATAAATCTTTACCAAATTGTTCTGAGAGCTTTTGAGATTCCAAATGTCGTCAATAAAATCGCATTTTACAGAAATCAAATATAAGCAATTAAATGAAAATCTTACCTGAATAAATACAAAGTAACAAGATAAATCCAGAATAAGCAGCAACATTGAGTAAGTTGATTCTCTTTTATGCTGAATATTTAACATGAAAGCACTTTATTTGCTTTGAGGGATTTTCCATGTTTTTTTATGGATATAAAAATAAAACTGAAAGTAAAATTTCTTCTTTTCCTTTTGTGATTCATGCTGTTCATTCTGACAAACTCTTTTCATTCATTCATGATTCTTTAGTTTCCTTTCTCCTTTCTATTCTCGCAACTTTATTCATATTTTTTTCTACTGAAAGTTTTTTATTGCAGTTTTGATGAAAAGAAGAAGCTTTTAAATTTAGAAATTTAAATAATTTTTAAGTCTGTTATGTCAGATTGTCTAGTTTTTGAAGTTTTGGGACATAAATGGTGTTTAAATGGTAGGATCAAAGTCGTAGCCATTGCATATAGTGTGCCTGAGCATCACAATGAGATGTACCGCATTTTTGCAGCACTAATGGATGAAAAATCAGTTATCAGAATGGCATAAAGGGCACTTTAGATCTTCCCGTTAAAAGAGCGATGTAGCGATGTCCTAGTGAACATGCTGAACTGGTCAAAATAGACAACATAAAGAAAAAGTTACAAAGTGACAAAATTTATCTTCTAAATTGTTCATCAGAACTCGTAATTGTCACAGAATTTGCATAAAACAGCTAAATGGCACTTTGATTTCTCTAGCAAGAAGATGATATGCACTCAGTTTTGCAAATCTTCATATTCAACTCGCTTTTCAAAAAAGCTCATTAAATATATCACTCTTCTAGTTTTACTACTTCTTCTTTATAATCCTTTGTAGTTTAATTAATAATTTTTTCTTGTGACTTTTTTTTCTACAGTTTATTCAAAACTAAGTTTTTTAGTGCACCACCCGATCAGCACTTATTAAAATGTTGTCACCAACTGTGCGACTAGGTGACCAGGCGTGATATGCTTAAAACGAATCGCAATTACAGCAAAATTTACCAATTTGCTGCTACTTAATTTTAATTCTACTTAAAATCGGAAAAATTGGTTGTTTTGGGAAAGTAGCTGCTTCATATCAACACAATGCGAAAAATCGCATTTTTGAGTAAAAATTAACCGGGATTGATTTGAAGTATACTGCTGCCTCGTCTTCGTAATAGCACCTTTTCAGTCACTCGGGCTTTAAAGAACTAATTAATATTCATGAATACAGGAATAAATCACTTAAAGGCTTTTTTAAAGGAAACATCCTTTCTAGAGGCCGTTCACTTATGACGTAACTCTTAAGGGGAATGGGTTGATATTTTATTACTGGATTTTGTTCCTGAAGAAATAGGAAAGTAGCAAAATAGTCAATATTGCATGACATAATTAGTGAACGTCCCCCTAGCATACTCTTCAGCACCGCAGATGCTCCATTTTTCACATTTTTCACACTTATATCCTCATCCCAAAGTTCCCTTAATGAAATTTATTTTCAGCACACATCCATTAAGTACCATGAGAATGCAATTTTAACATTTCATTTCTATTCCACGTTCACCATAAACTATTAAACGTACAAAATTGAAACTCAACATGAAGAAAGATTACAGATAAAAAAAATGGGAAGGAATGATTCATCAAGATAAATTTTACAAGTCAATGGTCAATAATTCATGGACGATTTTACCTTCCTTTATCCTCCAATTATTGTATTGATAAATTTTGTTGTGTATCCAATACAATTAGAATTTAATTGGCATTAAGCTGTAGCGAAGAATGCAAAAGAATTTTTAGCTTTATTTTAATGCTCTTTGCTATGCTACATTGAACTTTAGTTCTATTTTTCTTTTATTATATATTCCGTTTTATTGGTTTTATGGATGTTGTTTGAGCTAAAAGCTGTGTATTTAATGCAATTTGCTAGTTTATGAAAACGTTTTATGGGGTTTTGAAGTATTTGGAATTTTACGAAATGTTTTAAGCGTGGCTGACTGACTGGAAGGTTGAAATGGATGAAATTTCATGTAAGACACTAGTTGGTGACCTTTGAAGGAGATTAGAAGGGTTTGGAACCTACTGTAAATTATGAAATTAGTGAGAAACGATGTACGGACTCTTTAAGAAGTAGAACCTTCATCTAGAGCTAATATGTAGCCTTAGATAGCCTCTATATACCTGGGTACCTTCAGTTAGGTTGAATTGACAGAAATTCCAACTAAAATGGATGCCATGAGCTGATTAAAAGTGCTAAACAGACCTAATTAAAGACAGCATCTCAACCAAAGCGCTCACATCCCCAACATCCTTAATGTTCCCTTCAAAATAATCTAACTGCAAGTATTCTTAATCTTCCTTGATGTATCTAATTTAACTGAGAGTCGCATCATAAAAACTTGAAATAAAACTTCACTAATTAAGTCATTCTAAAATACCTCAACTTAATCCACTACAATATGAAAGCTTCAAACGTTTTAAAAAGTTGCAGAACTGGAAATGGAGAAAAAAAATGCTTTAGCATTTCAATTACATTTTAATTAAAATTTTATTCGCAAAAAACTCGACTCTTTCATTTTTTAACACCACAGAAAAAAAAAGTGGATGAAATCTCACAGAGATGTTCTTTCCTATTCATGAATTCTGTCAGTATGAGAAAAAATAAATTTCAATTAAGCAATTTCCAGCAAGCAAATGAATACGATGAAAAATAAAACTTTTTTTTTATTTTATTTTATGGTTTTAACTAAAAAGAAATTCATGAATTTCAATTGCAGTTTTTAGTCAATTTTTTTTTTTATGCTGTTTGATTCTTTCTTTTACCTTTCAATGGTTTGGGTGCACTTTTGTTGTCGGTGATGATGTCGTAATGCAGGAAATTTTATTTCTATTTTCATTCATTTTGAGGTACGAGATGAAAAGTTTTTTTTTTGTTGGAGAGAAAAAAAGAGGTGAAAATTGCAAATTTAAAATGGAAATGGGGTTGGTTGATGTCCAAGGGGTGGTAAGTTTCGAAAGGTTTTGGTTGAAATTGGCATCTAGCTTGACTCATTTTGTAGACAAAAAATGGATTTGATGCATTTTGAAGTTACAGAATTATGCTTGTCCCAAGCGACACAAGTGAAGGAGACTCTGGCATAGAGCATTAAGGCTTCGTAGAGTGGCGTTGCGTGGCAGCAGGTTGACGTGATTCTGACATGTCACCAGATTTGAGCCGAATCCGACTCTAAGTCAGAATCATTCCGGTCTGGTACCGGATTTTCAATCGATTAAATTGTTTTGTTGTATTCGGGATTGACAGAAGTTATCTTAAGGCACATACAGCTTTTGATGAACTATATGCGTCAATGGGCCCTCATGTGACTTCGCCAAGGATTAGTTACTAAATACTAGTCGAAATACATCCAGTAGCAATGACTAGTTTGCTGCCAGAACCAGTCAAAATTATGTATTCTAATACATAATTAAATTAAATTCCCTGTTCAGCTTTCTCACACTTGTTAATCTGACTTTCTTTCCCATCATAAAATAGCCCATTCCAAGTGAAAACTTCTTCATTAATAAAAAGTCAAAGAAAATAAAACAAGCAGGAAAGGAAATGTAAATTTATTTTAATTGAGTGACTCCATAATGAATTTTCTTAACTTTCCATCTGCTCTTCTTGAACTTTATTCTTTATTTTTTTTGTTAATGAATCCCTGACATCTTCCAACTCTCCATTCTGGCACTCAAAAGTCCTTCCATTTAGTACATCACTGCTCTTGACTCTCCAAACTGCTTTTTTCGAAAAATAAAATAAAATATGTAAATTTAAGTCAATAAAAAAAGGAAGTAAATGAAAAGTTTTTTTTTCATGAAAAGCTTTTTTGTGCTGACTAAAAAAAGATTGCATTTGACATCATTTACCTTTCAGTCAACATCAAAGGATTTAAAATGCTGAACTGTTAAGTTTTTTTGTTGGTTGTGTACGAAGAGAGACAGAATGTAAATTACATGGATGAAATTGAATCAATTTACTCTGTTTTTAGATGATTGTTTTTGAAGTTTGTTTAAAGTTTTGAATTAAAGGGAACTGAAAGGTGAATGCAGGAAGTAATTGGTTGGATGTTGCTGATGGAGTTGTTAAGTATGGAAATTTAATGAGTATTTACGGATGAACTAACTTGGTTTTTAACTTTTTTAAGGGAAATTGTCAATATTTGAACTTCCTACGATTTTAGCTACTGTCCTGACCTGTTTCAACCTCATTTGTAGTTCCCGGACATGTCATTCAATTCAATTGCTATGTTACTACACTATTTACTACAATTTAATAAGTTAAGTGCTGCTACATCACCATAGTGACGGAAATATGACCAAATATTCATTTTTGACTCATTTTACAGGTTTGCAGCATTTCTAAGGGGTCGATTGGGTTAAAATATGAGACAATCTAAGCTTTCTTCCTCTAGATTCATTCCTGCACTTAATTCTCAAATTTTCAAAACATCTCTGCATTATCTACAACAAAAGTCTTCCAAATCATTTCCCAAAATTAATCCGTTAATCATAGTTCCATCAATTTACAGCATTAATCCATAGAGAGATTTTTCACAATCACAATAAAAATTTATTAAAACAATTTCATTTTATAACAAGAAAAAACAATTCAATAATTCAATCCAATAAATTAAATTTTCCCATCATCAATGCTCGACAACAACAGCAATAATGGCATCGCTTCATTTAACAAAATAATTTTTTTTCAATTCCTCTTTTTTTTTTGTTGCTTCTCTTGTTTCCAACGATTCGATGAAAAAATAATTTTTATAATGTTCGTGAACAAAGAAAAGAAATTAAAATGTCATTTATACATGAATTTATGTACGTATCGGTGGGAAATGAATGAAAAGCACGAATAGGAAGGGAGAATGAAGTTTTCCATTTCACTGTTCATGACATTCATAAGGCTTTTGGAAAGGAGCTTTTGGGGAGAGTTGGGTAGGTTGGATTGAGGTTTGGCTAAATGTCTGGAATTTCAAAATTTTCATAATTTTTGAATTTTTCAAAATTTTCAAGATTTTTAAATTTTTCAAATTTTTTAAATTTTTAAAACTTTTTAATTTTTTGAAATTTTCAGATTTTTAATTTTTTTCAGAATTTTAAAAATTTTCAACTTTTTAAAAAATTTCAACTCTTTCAAAATTTTCAAGATTTCGAAATTTTTAAATTTTCAGAATTTTTCAAATTTTAACCTTTAAATACGCTTCCGCCACACTTCTCAATTTCCAACCATTTCTCACTTCAACCCATATGCACGTTCTATTGTGCATAAAAAAGAGAACAACTTCCATAAAAGAAAATGTTCACAATGCATTGAAATGATTTACAAAAAAGGAGAACGAAACATGCTAGAATTTATGATAAAAGGAAGGAAATAATTGTTCTGAAGTGCATCTCTGATGTTTGTGCATCTTTTGTCAAACTTAATTACATTTGGCATAGTTTTGGATGAATTGTGAATCAGTCGCGGCAAATTTTGAGGTATTTTGAGATATTTTTAAAAAATTTAATAATAAGCTTGGATCTAAATTTTCTGTTAAGCTTCACTTGAGCACATTATGATTCCAGTTCAAACAAACTCGTTCAATATTTAAAAATAGTTCTGAATTTTAAAAAGCAAATTTTATCAATTTTAAAAATTCTCACAGTTTCAAATAAAAAGTCAGAACAAATAGCACAAAAAACATGCTGTCGTTCGTTATCAGTACGCAAATGTTTACTTTTTGATTGTCAAACATTTACATTTTTCATATTCCGTAAACAACGCAAATTCGCAATAAAAGAAGAGCAAAAAAAAGTAAAATTATTTTCCAAAAAAATTTATGAATGGGAAATGTAAACAGCCAACTGGTGAATTTGATTAAAAAATATGTCAGATAGGTAAAGCAAATTTCATTGTAAATAAGGATTTGAAGCTATGGATATGAATTGTTTGTGAAGCAAATAGAAATTGCAGTTTTTAGCTTTGTACAATCTAGGAAGTGAAGGATTAATAGAATTGTTGGGGACCAATTAAACCCTCTTCCCCTTCCTCTTGCTGTAAATTGTTCCTGCTAACGTATCAATTCCCCTTAGGGTACTGTTAAGTAGAACTAAGCTGTGTTCTAGCGAACACGATCTGCTTTTTGGACTCAGTTCTGAAATTTAATACAAAATTTAAATTTTAAAGCTTTTACTAATTTTTAATTACAACTATACATATACATAGCCCTTGTAGTTCATCATATGTATAATAATCATCGAATATTAAATTTCCCATTAAAATAAATTAAATCATTTATAGAATATATCAAATAATTACTTTTATTCATGCTATCATTATAACAAATTTCCAAATAATTCTATTTTGCTATTTTAGATGCACACGTATCGATAACAGCAACCAAAATATGAATGAATGGTTAACAGTTTGAGAAGCTTAATAGCTAAAAGCTTTGAGAATGTTTGGATAATTTATTAATTCATGCTTCATGGTTCATGCTTCGATTGTCTTCATGATACTAATAATAATAATATATTTTTATATCCAATATTCTCATGTCACTTACTTATTTTGGACAATTTTGATTGATCAATTGTGATCCATGGCATTCCTCAGAACTCGCCTTATGCAAGTTCTATTGCTGAATTCTAACTCAACCCAACCCCATTCGTTGCTACGTTGCCATTTGGATGCTCTAAGAACATTCCCGTTTCTCAATTAAGACCCCTAGTGTGAACATTCCCAAAATCATTTAAAAAGCTTCAAATCCTCACCCAAATTTTCAAAATCAACTCCCTATAAATCAGTAATAATCTCAAAAAAGCACAATCCTTTCTTTCCACACTCCCAATAATGTCATTAAACCTCACTTTGATTGCCATTCAAGGTCACTGCCGTAACAAAAAAAGAAAAATTAAATTCCTTTCCAATTCCAAACCAAAAACCAGAAGTTCCACACGAAGCTTTCATGTCTCACACGACATGTAAATTGCTGATTCATAAATGTTGATAAATAATTTTTTGTATATTTAATGTCTATTCAATTGTTTGGCTTTGGTGGTTGTAGCTGTGAGTGATTATGCATGTTTGTGTTTTATGCATGTATAGGTGATAATCATTTTTGTATCCAATTTACATGTTGATTGTATGAGATAGTATTATAATACTAAAAGCTAGCTTTGTTGAGGTAGTTGTGACTTTTTGGATGGTAAAAAGCCAGTAAAAGCGCAGTTTATGAAGGTCATGGGTTAAGGTTGGATGGAAATGTTGAGGGACAGTTTTGGGGGTTGATTTTGACATTTGAAGGTATTTTAATGGTCAACTACGGATTAATGTTGCATTTTGCATGCGATTTGATTTAATTCCGTTCCTATGAGTGCATCGTAATGTAGGATGCATCCCAAATGTCAGACATTGCTCAACCAACCGAAATTCAAGCCTTAAATTGGCAATTTGAACATTATTCTGGTCATTCAAACCAAAATTTGCACCATTTAACCACAACACCCCAAAAACCACCATTCAGCAATCCAATAATGCCCTTAAACGTTCAGCACCCCCAACAACACAAAAAAAAAGCTCAAAAAATAACAAAATAAAAAAAGCAACGAAACACACAACAATAAAATTTGTGTTGAAATGTGAAAAAAATCAATTAATGTCATAAATAATTCATGTACAACTCATTTACTTCCATACAATGCCGCATGATTTTACTGCAAATGTCTGTCTTGGTTGGAATGAAATATATCGACAAATAATAAATAGCTCTATAATCGTGAATGTATTACATTGCTGTAAGAATTATTTAGAGGTTCTTGGAAAAATGATGAGCTGTGTAGTCTTGATGGGTTGTTATGGGTATGTGTTGTGGGATGTTTGGATACTTAAAGGATTCCAGAAGGTCAATAAAGTCAAAATTAGATTTAAAGACAGTCTCAGAGCTGTAAATGACTTAAGAGTGCAACATACAATTTCAGGTTTATGTCTAAGATATTCCGAGACAAGGTGTAGAAATGGCCAAAATCCAGCTCCAGCCCATCATAGTGTTTGCCAAGGCTAGATTCGATGAAATCTTAAGCTACCTAAACTAATTTTGAGTACAGAACTCCTCAAAATGCGCTCAAATCCAATCAACAACTCACTAACACTAACTTCCCATACTTAATACATTTTCCTACACATTCTATATGAACAAAAAGTTCTTTTTTCAGTTTATTTTCTTTCGCTCTCAAAAGCAGTTTGTTATTTTATTTTCCGCTCGATAATTCCACCTTACACATACACCTAAAAAAGTATCATCAGATATTGCTTTGGTGAAGAAAAAAAAAATAAGCATTAATCGAAAAAAAGAGAACGACACGATAAGTGACACCAGAAAAAAATAGCTACAATTCAAGTCTTATCATTTTATTTCCATTTCAACATACAAAATAGCGCAAACAAAAGTGATAAAAATTGATAAGATAAAGAAAAAAAGTCGAAAGGAATAAAATTTTCAGCACTGTTCATTTAGTTTTGTGAATTTGTTACTATTGTTAGTAGCTTAAATAATAGAAAGGGGTGAAATTTGCGTCTTATCGACCACCTGGTGTAGAATATATACAAGAAAGTTCTTATTTGTTGTCGAACATCACGTGAACAACAACAACAACAATTCTTAAAGTATAGAGCAAATATTGCTAAATTAAATTAGCAAGCATGACGATTACAAACTCCAACAACCTGAATGCAGGGATGAGGCTCATAAAATTTATCATTTTCATCATTTCATTTATGTTTGGGGTGAGGATTTTAAAATATTTTTAACAATTTCTTTTAGGTCGACATTTCGTTCGTGTCATGATAATTGATAAGAATGCTGTGGCTGTATGTGGTTTGAGGTCATAAAAGTTCCTGGTTTTATGTACTATTTTATGAATTTTAGAATGGACATAAAATGGAAGGTCATAAAGGGGTGGATTATTTAGAAATTGGGAAGTCCAGGGTTGGACTGTTGAAAGTTGGAATCAATCCAAAATCCGGTACCAGACTGGCGTGACTCAAGCATGGTGCCAGATTTAAAAGTAATTCCGGCATCTAGTCAGAGTCACGCTTATCTAGAATTAGTCGTAAAAATGACAAAAAATCCGGTATTCGCCTGGTATAACATTGATTAAGGGTCAAATTCGTTGGAATCCAGCCTTCAGTTAGACTCATTAACGTCATTAGCTACATTTTCCTCATTTTTACATCGCATGCCTTCTGGAAACGTCAATAGTCTAACCATGCCTTGTCTTTTCTATAAACTATTCAAAAAATGTCATGTCAATCCATAAAGCACTTCTAATGGAAAAATTTAAATCCATAAAAGCTCATACCTAATTTTAAAAAATTTTTACAATATTTGACAAGCACACAAAAAAAAATAATCAAAATTAAACAATAAAAGAATTAATTACTGTACGTAATTACAATTTTTGATGATGAAAGCACGTACCGCATTAGCATTGTTCTGACGTGCCACCCTTGCAATTATTGCAGACTCCCCCTCAACGCAAAAATAAAAATTACAGTAATTTGTCGGAATTAATTAATTATCTTAATGAAATCTGCTGATAATTTTAATTTGAAATGCGATCAATTTACATTTATGAGTAGTGAAAAAAAGTTTGTACAATGATGAACGATTTTAATTGAGTAAATCGAATAAATTATTAAATTATATAGCCTGGCAACTTTCATTCAGTCATAAATTTAAATTATGAATTGTATAGCACGTGAAGTTTTGTTTTATGACATTTAAACAAACAATTTCATGCCTATTGGTAGCTAACAACTTTATATATTTCATTGTTTTAAGTGAGTAGGAACGTGAAAATTAATGTAAACTTTTCAATAGAATTTTAGTTATTTATAGGAAGTTTAAATCATATTTACTTCTAAAATGCCATCAGACATCTTACAAAAATGGTCCTGGAACTGAATTGAGACATTTACTTGAAAGAACCTTCTTCAATTAGTCTCAAAGGCTCATTTTTGGAGTCTTTTTCATTTATGTCGCTCAGAATAGCTCTGCTTAACATTATAAGAACTTTAAAGATGATTGCTACTAACTTACTTAATGACAGCAAGTGTCAGTCAGTTAATAATTATATTTACAAAATTCCAACTTCGGAGAGTCATATCTGCTCATCACTTCATACTAAAAATTGAACAATAGATCAATTAAAGTTGTCAACCTCACGACTTGTTTCTCACACTTAAAAATGATTTGAAACTTTGTTTTAAAAGTAATATTGAAATTCATATTTAATGATATTTTAAAAATAGAGTTTTGGTGCAAAATTAAGCCTTTTTGATTGATAAAAAGAAGTAAATACTTTATGATAACGATATTTTCTTGGTAAAAGACATTAACGTCATCCATATTTATTGTAAACATCATAAATGCAGAACTAATTGTGTCAGAATATGAAATGCATGGAGTTCAATAAATTGAGCTCTATTGATTAAGGGTTCTAATTGACTCGTTATTGAGTGACTGACCTAGCCTAGATCAAAACCCCCTACAACATAAGATTCACGACATTCACAATCATTTTTGGCGATGCACAAGTTGCTCACTACTGTACTAGAGTAATTTGAGTCGACTTGACTCCATACAAAATCTGAATCAACTTCAAGATCTGCCAAAATTCATTCCTTATCTACAAAAATCCCAACAAATTTAACAGCACATTTCCAATTTTTCCGCTTAATTTCTTTTACGACTTCCTTCATTTATTGGAAATTATATTAATCATTAATGATTCATAGCTATATCGTCATAAAATTAAATGTTTAAGTCATTAACTCATATGATTCCATTCTCATTCCAATATCCACCTGTTTGTAATTAAAAGTCTTCACAAAAATAATCGTATAGATTTATTTAGATCAGCAGCAATTAAAATTTCATAACATCTGGAAATGGAAAGACAAAAACAAGTCAAAATCAATAATAGACCATCTGTCTTCTAGTGTATAGTTTAGTGATAAAATTTTCATTAAAATTACACAGTTGGAAAAATCTATATGTTTTATTTCTGAATGACATAAAGGTCAATATCATGAAATAATTTATGAGGGAACTAACTTTTAGTTATGGATAATAGAGGTATGCAAGTTAGGGTTGAGTAGTTTTGGATGGGACACTATGAATTAAAAGTTATTAAAAATTGAAACATGACATTAGTAAACATTAGGGACAGTTCACAAAGTAACTTTAAAAATCAACCCCCCTCTCCCCTCCATCCTCAACCTCAACCCCCCTTGACTAATTACCAAACTTCAAAGCAAATCACAATTTTGACTTAATCATGCTTTTTGGCACAAATCTCGATAATGCGATAACATTTATCGACATTGATTTTAATTCTAATAATTAATCTGAAAGGCTCATCAACACATAGAATGCATGAATTTGAGATTGATGATTAAATTGATTCTATTGAAGTCTTCTATAAAATCAAGTTTAATGTCAATATTTTCCATTGACATCAACGTGTTAATTTATTTGGTAAATTTATTCGAGAATGTTTTTTTTTTTGGTTATGAAATCATTTTGTAAGTTTGAAGCAGAGTTGGGAATCGTTTATTTTGGGTCAGACTTTAGTAGAGTTTGGACTCCACCTCTAACAGACAATGAGTGTATTCACTTAGATGAGCATGTTTTTGAGTATACTCAATCAATGTGTAAGCATGCTCAATTGTATGAGCATCAAAGGCACTCCTACGCGTCAATGGTTTCATGATCAATCACTTCATACAATAATGGCTCATTTGATGACAAAGAACATGATCGGTTTAACTGTGTGGCTCAGATTAGTGTTTCAGATTCAACTTTTACTTAAAGTCGACTTTTCCATCCAAAATCCGAGTAGACACCGGGCTCTGGATTCGACCTTACATCAACAATCTAATACAAACTCTCAATAACTCCTTAAACAATTACAAATTTACATTCATTAAGAACATCCTGAAATTTACTCATCATGACAACATTCATGACTATTCCTATATATCCCTTAAATTAAAATTCAAATCATATAAATCTCATGCATCTTCCCATTAGTCTAGTGAAGCTTCAAACTTTGCACTTAAAATTAAATCAAATTCATCTGAATTGATGCCAAAATCAATTTTCTATATGATCAATCCTGAATGCTTTCAATATGAATTGTGATCCTTTTTTATTATTAAATTAAAGTGACGATTCTCATTCAAATAATGTTCAATTAAGCATTTCAATTTCCTGTAAAATTGAACTAGGTATGACAAATATCAGCAAACTCTCTTATCAGCTTATCAACTTATCATATCATAGCTTTGTCTATGTATGTCGTAAATGCCTCTGTCATATCGATTATAATTAAACCCAATCATTTTGATAAGTGTTTTTGTGCTTTTTTTATTCATTTGTTTTGATGAATGATGAGTCAGATTGGGTGGATATTTCTAGATTGGATATTGATATTATTGACAGCTTTTTTTGGATATTTAGAAATGGCAATAATCTCAATTTAAAAGCTTATACAATAAAGCTTTATGAAAAGGCATTTAAACAACAAAAGAGAAAGCACAATAAGGAACAAAAATCGATAAAGGTCAAACGTTCACCTGAAAACATTGGATGTAGATAAATTGAAATTGATAACGGAATCGATATTATGAAAACGAAAAAATATTGAAATGATTTTTTTTTTGTTATTTTCGTTGTTTAAAAGAGAAATTATTTGTATTGCGGTGCGTAGCTTAAATAAATCTAGGGTTCGTTCAAAACTGCAGGCCTGTGCATCTTAAATGCAGGAATTGCGGGCCTATGGTTCTTGAATGAATCCTAAATAAGTGCTCTACATGATCAAATCGAGTTTATTTGAGCCGACTTTTCCATACAAAATCCGAGTCGACTACGAGTTCTATCCAAAACTAAAGGACAAACCAAAAAACCACAAATCCTTAAAAACCCAAAACCAACAAAATGTATCTAAAGTTGTACATAGCTGAGCTGTAATTAAAGAGTAGAATATGACGGAAAAATGCCGTGATCTACTTAAAGAGTGAGTATGTATTCATATAAAGTGAAGTAGGAATCAGAATGATAAGAATGAGCTTTTGTTCATAAATGTCTTAAAACTAGGGCACTGTGTTGAAGATAAAATTTTAAATGAAGGATTTGTACCACACAGAAAGAAAAGATCCCTGAATAGAGGGGTAGTCACCATAAAATATAGACCAGCCTTTTATGCACCTTTTACGATGTAATATAAATTATATTTTTTCTAGAATTCGAAAATTAATTTAAAACATTTTTTTATGGCTTCATAAAAATGCCTTTATTAAATTATGCAAAATTGTAAAGGCAGCAAATTTTATAAATCTTTTCATTAGAACAGCAACAACAACAAGAATTTATACCACATAAATAAATGTAAAAATGCGGTTCAGTCACGTCATTTCAATGTCATTTGAAATTTTGTTTATAAATATTTATTCACAAATATTTTTAATTATATATTTATTTTTTTTATTGTGAGAGTAAATGTTTGCCAGGAAAGCACGTCTATGAGGGGGGAAACGCGGAATGATTGTAGGTGTTTATTAACATTCTTCTCTGAATGCTGATGGAATATTCAGGTGGATTATGGATCTGCGTGATATTTTTAACAATTATGGTTGATTTTGAGCTTTAATCTTGTCTAAGGGCACTCAATAATTAGAGAAGGTACCTCTTTGATGATTAAATCTTGCCCTGCGGCTGTTTATGTGCAGAATTTTGATTTAAACTCCACTTAGTCTACAAAATTACATTCAACACTGCAACACACATGTGAAAATCAAATATCCGTATCTTACACACTTACTTCCTTGGCTAAAGAGCACGCGGGTCCATTTTCGCATGAAGAGAACATCTAAAGCCGGTTCTATAGTTCGAGAGCTTCAGCCATACCACAAAAAACGTAAAAAAAGCGTACACGAATTCCATAAGTTTCCATAATTTAGCATTGCAATGCTAATTAGCTTAAAATCTCACGTGTAGCTGATGCATAAACAACTTAAAATTTATAATCATGACACAATGAAACTAATCTACACATTTTATGAAAATATTCTAATCAAATGTATTTTTAATTCCAACAGCTCACGGCATTCTTACTACTTGCTGTCGGTTCAACAATATCAACAATATTCGAGGACTTTAATATCTTTATGGACGATCATTTCTTTACACCGGCCAATCTTATGATTTTCATTTCAATATGTCTTATGCTTGTGGCTATTACTGGATGTATTGGTGCCATAAAGGAGAGTACAATGCTCGTAAATATTGTAAGTTATACAAAGTTCACCCCATGAGCTTTTCAGACATAAACAAGCTTTCTTAATGAATTTTCTTTTATTTTTTTTCTCCATTTTAACACGCATAGTTTGGCGCCTTGCTGTTTATCGTATTCAGCATGGAACTGACAGCTGCTGTTCTTGCCTACCTCATGCACGGTCAAGTATCGATGATGTTGGTTCGTACAATGAATGATGCGTTTATGTCTTACAAAGAAAATGACTACGTTGCCAGTGGCATCGATTTTCTACAAACAAACGTGAGTTTACTTTTTTTATGCTGTGAATTTTTATTTGTTTTAGCGCGGATTTTGAGGGTGGAAAATGTAATGTTTCCATGATATCTCTCAGGTTTGGCATTTTTGGCACACACTAATGTGTCACGGAACACAGGTTACCCAATACTGGTCTAGAGTTTATCTTTCAATAAAGATTTTACTGACTAAGGGTTCTCGATGGGTCTACTTTGGCAAATTCTTGAGATCAAGATCAAATCGATATTAAAAAGGGGTCTAGATCAAGAAGATACCAAGATCTAGACTTAATTGAGTTCAAGGCATTCCCAGAACATCTGAATCTCGGATCCACTTTTGAGAACTCCTAACATTCACCCACAAAATCACCCTAACCCCCTACCAAATCCTCCAAACATACTTCTAATTCAGCCTATTTCTTCTTCATCCATATGTATGAGCCGGATGTTATGCACGACTAAGGTAGAAAAACAATAGAAAATCGAGAGCTTTAAGAAGACAAAAAGTGTACATTTAGAAATTCATGAAGAAGTGGTTTTTAATAGAAAATAGAATGAAAAACACAGAAATAAGGAACAGAAAAAGAAAATTGTTGAAATAGATGGATGAATAATGATAGAAAGAAAAGGAAGCACCGAAAAAAAATGCGATAAACTTGCTTGATAAAAATGCTCGTCATGCAGCACAAATTCATTGGCATTTTTACCGTGAAACGAGTAGAAACGAAAAACAACAATTCTCGTAAGGATGAAATGTCTGCATCTTTGTTGTTTATATTCACGTCAAGCTTGTCAATTTCCTCTGATGAAGAAAACATCCATGGAATGAGCATTTTTTTTTTTATAGATTTTGTTTTTCGAAAAATTCACGTGCTTTTTATATCCTCGTACGTCTCATCAGTATTTTATGTTATTTCTATCTTTGTATGTGAGATGACTCATTAATTATTTTATATTGGATTTTTATTGTTATGGAATGTTTTGGAGGGTCTTTAAGAGGATTATTTTGGATTTTTTTGTGAATCTTTAATACTTATGAGACTTCTGTAGGTCAATTAGGGATTAAGATAAAGATTTTGATTAAAATTCTATAAATTTCTAATTTGGTACCAATTTATGTTACTAAAGTAGAGGCGTATTCAGTAAATTGAACCTTAATTTCAAGAATCTCCAAGTTCCACCCTCAAAAAACATTCAGTTCCCACTCTGACATCCACTTAAACACAACAATTTAAACCATTATTAAAACATATCCATGGAAATGAAATAATTACAGCTACAGGAAATACTTTCGGAAATAAATGACTTGAAAAACTGTTCCTACAACGTAAAAGCATTTTGCAGGACGTGAAGAAACTATAACTATGAAATCAAGTTAATACATTGATATAAAAATAAATGACCGTCATCTTCTTCACTGCTATTGCCATAATTGTTATAGCCATCATAAAAATAATATTGATATAAAACTAATTTTCCATTTAAAAAGTGTATCCATGACCATAAAAGTCCGATTTGAAGTGAAAGGGATATTAAGGAGTCAAAAGTCTTCACATTAATACCTTCCGATTTAATTTAATTTTTCTTTCCTATCGATTAGCTTTTAATATTTACATGAAAAAATTTAACCTTTTCGACTTTATTGGTCGATGTTCTGCTCGATTTTCTTGTGTATGAAGGAAGGTTTGTTGGTGGAAATTTTGAGGATGTGAGACTAGAATTTGAATTACAAGGACTGTTTGGAAAGCACATGGCGTTGACATGGCTGAAAATCTAGTCCTAGGGTGACTTAACTCTTGCCTGAGGCTGGATTTCATCGAATCTTGACATATTCTCGAGGCTGAGACTACCTGCGAAGTCTTGCTCTCGATTTTGTCGTTTGGAACCTTGAATCCGATTGCCTTCCTAACTAGAAATTTGATTTTCATCTTCTTCGTACCTAAAACGTGCTAAAACTGTCAATAAATACAAAAATAAGCAGATAGGCAGGCACCCAGATGATTCTGCAAATATATTGACTTACAAGCTGATAAATTCTATAAAGTCACAGATTTACAGACGAAATGACTGAATATTAACTCTTCCAAAGCTTCCAATCCTCAATCTAGCCTTCACAGAAAAAGGAAAACCAAAAACTTTTCAACAGCACACAAAAAAGAATGTCCCCAGCACTGTCAAGTCAGTCCATTTAACTCACTATGATACGAAAGTCATGATAACCACGTCCAGTCTAATCAACAATTTATTTCTCGTCTGCTTGCTATATTAAAATGATAAGGAGTAACGGGTGGTTGTTGTGGTTAGAGACAAATGCTATGCTATGCCTGAAAATGTCAATCACAAAAAAAGTAAACTGCTAAGTAATGAATTTTTATTCCTTCTTTTTTCAGTTGGAGTGTTGCGGCATTGATTCACCCGACGATTGGGCACAAATATACGAGCAAAAAGAGAATAGAACTGTTGTTCCGGATTCATGTTGTGAGGTTATGGCTTCAAACGCAAATGAATGTCTTCAATTCTTTCAATCTGGTTGCCTGATGCGCCTCAACTATATTATTGAAAAGAGCGCTATGTTGATTGCATCTGGAGCACTAACTGTTGCATTTGTTCAATTTTTGGGTGTAATTTGTGCATTCATGCTGGCAAAGACAATTCGTCGTACAAAATCGTTGCGTGCTGCTCGCCGTTGGCAATTACAGCAAGCCTTGGGCGTTATGACAAATCCATTCTCATTCGATAAGCAAATGGAGGCAAATAGCGCCAATTCAAGACAATATGATCCAGAGCCAGAATATACACAAATGGAAAAGTCAGATAATGTAAATGCAAATACATACACGACACATAGTCCCAGTGTCATGTAAAGGAATTCTAAATTATTGGCTGATAATCGACAAACTTTGTAGCATTTGTTATTGAATTATTTATGACATATTATGTCAATAAACACATTTTGACTTTTATTTAATTTTCTGTTCCTTCCCAAAGGAAGTGGAACTGATCAATAATATCCTTTGTTGTTGTCAAGGTCATCTGTGTTTACATTTTTATATAACGTATAAAATGTAGACATAGATGACCTTGAGAACATTGCTGATAATTTCGGCCAATTCCATACCCTGATTTCCTTATTTTTTGTCAACCTCCAATAAAGAATATTTAATGTCCAAATATCTACAGAGAGTTTAAATATACACAGCAATAATTTTATTTACATTTAATTGGAAAGGATGTTGTTTTATGTGAATTATTACATGCTAGACTGAGAGGCTCTTGATTGAGACATGTTGTGTGATGACATTTCTAGAATGTTTATTTGTTGACTTACCCTATAGAATTTTATCAAGACATTATATTTTGTAAATGCATCAAAAACACTTTAAATTGTGAAATAAAAAATATTTTGAAATCTGCAAAAATGATTGATTTTCTGTGTTTTATTAAAGTTTGATTGGCTGGACATATGATGCTGTACCTGGATTTTGATATTACTCAACGATATAGACTGGAGGCTCTCGGAACCGAGAACATAACTTCCTAGTCAATTCATAGATGTATTTCAGTCTAGTTCGGTCTCCGTCCGTCTCCTTCGACCACTGTCGGCCTCTGTCAGTCTCCTTCGATCTCTGTCAGGCTCTGTCAGCCTCTTTCGACCTCTGTCAGGCTCTGTCGGTCTCTGTCAGCCTCTGTCGAGCTCTGTCAGTCTATTTCAGCCTCTGTCAGCCTCTGTTGGTCTCTGTCAGACTCTCTCAGTCGCTGTCGGCCTATTTCAGTCTCTGTAAGTCTTGAACTTTCTGTAAACTGACATTTGTACTGTAATAAGACAAAAAAATGTGCTTTTGCATGCACAGCACAGAGTTGAATCTGCTACTCACATGTCCATACTATGCCAGCAAATTCAAATGTATAACTGTAAATTTTCATTGAATTTTATGTTTTAGGTCAAGCCATCCTTTTCCATTAATCCATAAAATGTAGTTTAAACCTTAATTTGCAACAAAAAAGTTCAACTTAGCAAAACTCTTTTTCAATATCACAAATAAAAGTTTAACTTTTTTTTACTTCCATTTTCCATTTACCAAATGCAAACTTTTTTTTAAAAACAGATGTGCATGTCTTACAAAACAGTTTCATTGGCTACAATAAAGAAGATTAGATGTGTATTTTTTTGGTTCAGAAATGCATTTATAGAATAAATTAACTCTATTTAGTATGCTGCAAACACAGCAACTATTATGCTGAAAATTTTATTGCTGACTTGGACTTGTAGAATTAAAACTTTTTTATCTCAACGGGGATATTTATTGAAATGGAAATTAAATGCATTTGGACAAATTCGCTAACTTTTTGGCTTGTGAACTGTTTTGTAAAATATGTTGTTGAATTTATTTAGATAATATTATGAATTTTTGCATCAATTTGGATATTTTTAACATTTTTTAGGTACAGACTTGACTTTTCGCGGCACAAAACGAGGAATTGCTATTTCATGCCTTAAATATGGATCAAAGGCATCTGTCACGGTAACGTCAGGGAAACTGCGTGTTAATAAGCCAACGTAATAATGTCATAGCAAACACATTGTGCAGTCCGGGAGACTGCGAGTAGTCGACCAAGTTATAAGCATGTAAATGAAAGCCCTTGAGACCGATGTAAGACTTCAAGAACGATTCAAGAACGAGACTTCGATTTCTCAATTTATCGATATTTTTCAGTCTCTGTCGGTCTCTGTCCATTTCTGTCGAGCTCTATCAGTCTCTCTAAGCTAATGAAGGCCCAAAATCGTGCCAAGCATGTTCAACTCGGGTAATTAATTGATTTTTAAGGGAATCTATGGTTCATAATTCAAAAATCCTGAATACTACAAGTAATCAAAGTCATTTAATCATCCAGGGGTGTTAGCGGGAGAGAGGGGTGGTCTTTAGTAACACAGACTCTCCCTACGAGAATTGTAAAACCGTTTTAACATTGCAAATACTAGTTAATGTATGTATAAGACAAAGTTGTATTCATGGGAGGGTGGGATGCGTTGGTGGATTTAGCTACAACCCCCTAGAATAAAATCTCAAAAATCTCATCAACGACACTTTAAAAACAACAAAATTATTCCATCAAAACTATATTTCACAACAAATCCCCAACAATTCTCTGCTAAATGATTTACAATCCCCTATTTGTTCCCAAATATATATCTATCAATAAAAAAGAACTAAGCGCTGTGAACACGTAAAACTAATAGAACAAAACTATTGTTCTCAGCTGTTACATGGAAAATTTTAAGCATCTGTGTCGAAAAAAAAATATCCTGTAATGCCTTTTTATCAATTTATTGAAAAGCTTTAAGGAAGAAATATTGAAAGGTATTATGATTATTTATTGACATTTTTTTGTTAAAATGTTTTAAAGTTTTTATGCTTTGTTCTGTTATGGCTGAAATTGTTTAATCGAAAAAGTTTAGAATTGGAAAGGTTGTAGGAAGGTGAATATTTGAGGTTATGTCATGACTGGGATGTATTTTGGGTTAGTTAGATTGAGTTAGAGTGTGACTGATGAGTAAACTACTCAAATTTCTAGTACAGATCTGTTTACGGTAATCAACAGCCCAGGCAACAGCGATATCTTCTCAACTAGCTGGCAACACATTTGTGAATTGTTTAATACTGCAGAGAACATCAATGAGTACCAGCAATAATCCTATAAATCAGCGCAAAACACACCAACCACAGCGAAATCAAAACTGCCGTCAAATAACTGCCAATTTCGCATAGATAATAAATCACAAAGGATGTTTCACAATTCGATGTTGATTCCGACCAACAAGTGCAAATGGTGCAGTAAATTTATGATGCAGCTTGTAAATGTACTTATAAATTGAATTATTGTACATAAAGTCTATGCAAATTGTAAACTGCTGTCACATAAATCATCGATAAAATGTGAATAATGTTCACGAAAATCGCAGAGTGGATGATTGACTTGATATAAATGAGATGAAAATGTGTTGTTATGACTATTGTATAGAAATGGAAGGGGATTTGGGATATAATGAAGTAATTGTAATTAGCTGTCGGATTCATTATCAGTTTTAATGTAATTTTACGTAACTGAAATTGATAAAGTTGATTTTTTTTGGTAAAATGAGTAGCTATGGGATAGAATCTAAGTGATAATTGTGAATCTGACCTTGATTTTGTTTTTGTATCAATTTCCTCAAATTTTAGAGATGCGTAGCTATGGAAATTTACAAATCAATGCCTTGTAGTATTTAGTATTGAGTTTTACATTTGCTGTTGGTCTAAAGCAGTGCTGGTCAACCTTTTTTGTGTCAAGGTACACATTGGTGATAAGACTCGACCGAAATCACACACGGCATGCAGTTCATGGCATTTTCAACTAATTTTGACGGCACAATAGAGTGCCGCGGCACACAGTTTGGACAACACTGGTCTATACTATGTAAAACGATGTCTACAGGAATGATTTGACTCTGCTGACATTGTAGACTAATTGAGATGCATGGTTTCAGTTACATTGCGCCTCAAACTAGCTTTATCGCAGACTATCACTTGTCAATATCCTTCATTAAGTGTCTATTATCTCTATCAAAGTTATTACGTATTCTACAACTGCCTGATATTCCATCATGTAGCTCAAACCCTAAAAAAGTCATTTTAAATTCATAAATTTCTGCTACATCCCCATAATAAATGATTATCTTACACTCATTAACTCCATAAATTTTCATGTAAATGTAATTAAAATAATATTTTTCATAAAACAATGTATCATGTAAAATTAAATGTGACATTGCTGACCATGCTTGTGAAAATTTAGGTCATTAAAGACATCATCTGGTTTGGGGTTTCATCTCTCTGGTGGATACACTAGATCATGGTTTTGGTTGGACAGCAAAGTTGGGATTTGTATGAAATATTATAAATTTCTAGCACAAACATTGACCGCTTTAAAGAAACTAAAAATTAAAGCCAACGCATATAAACTTCCCCGAAAAAATTTATTGAAGCTCTTCGCAACTGCTGTTACTGCAGTGAAGTTACATTTATTTCATTTTGGGGATAAAAATACACCACCGAATATTTATTTTTTGCACATGTGACGCTGCAATTATTTTCTTTTGTCACTGCCGCATCCCAATTTTTTCTATATTGTGAGTCAGGAGCAGAATTAAGTTATAGAAATTGTTGCGGCTTTAGAAGAGAATTTAAAATTGTTTATTTTATGGGTTTTGACACTTAGTTTGAGTTGATGAAGTTGGAAGCTATTCCCGAGCGACATAGACGAAGAAGGTTCCATTATAGAGCTTTTAGGCATCCATATGGTTGCTAAATATAGACGGCTTCTATTTGGTGCCATTAACAACTCAATGACGCAGTCCAGCTCCATATGTGTCGCTCGAATATAAAACTTGAATCCGAAAATTTCTTTGAGTACGCTTTTTATTATACCAAGGGTGAGAAGATTCTTGAATAACACCCTTAAGTGTGTCCGATTCGGCAGTATTTATTTGCCCAATCCGGGTCTATTTAAGTTACTTAATGCTATTAATTTACTCTAAACTAACTATACATTTTCTATTTACTAGGGTTTATTTTACCACTAAAAATAACGGTCAAAATATTTTCAAACTAAGGTATAACATTGAATAAACATGAATAACGTTTATAACGTACTAGATTAAATTGTTATACATTTGATATATTTTGGTATATTAATTTAATTAATATTTGCACAAATAACCCAATCAGGTTGATATAAAAAGTGAGTTGTTATCTATTTTATGGATTATAAGCATGTCATCTAAAGTACAAATGTTACCTTAATAAGAATAATGGACATAAAAAGGGTTAAAAATTGAAATATAAAATTTGGGAATGTGATGTTGTTGTTGCTTTTGATAAACGATTGATAATTAATGATTTAATCATATCCGAATAGATAAAATGACGCAATAGCTTAATTTTTCTCATTTTAAATGATATTGGCATCAGAAAATATCTAGTTTTGGGAACAATATTGAAATTTATTATTCAATTTCACAATCTGAGATTAGTCATGATCATCGTATGCTTTGGTTATGCTTTTTACTATAGATCCCAAAAAGCACAAGTTAATTGATCCGATTAAGGCCAAATCGGGTACCAAATCCGATTCACGATGGCCTGGGGAAGGATTGTTGATCGATTAATCGATTTATGCTATGCGGATCACCTGTTCCTCTATTAACATACATTTGATTATTCATAAATTCTAAAATACTAAAATCAATTCAATTTCAGCAACAGGTACACCCAAAAACTCAATTCTACTTAATCAGCCACCAAGTCTAAAATAAGGCATACCAAAATGCCAAAAGCGGGTTTTCCCAAACTTTGCAATTATTGCAAAAATCACTCACAGGAAGGAGAAGCTCCTGTTCTCGAGAAACATCACAGACCGTGCAGGAAGTACAACAATCCCGAGCATTTCAAAAATTGCGTACCATGTGAACGTAATCACAGGAAAACTGAGAATGTCCGTAAATGGAGGAAGAATAAGATCAATAAGAAGTTAGCTGAAAAAGAAAACAAGGAAATTCAAAGCATTGTTGAGCTATTGATGAAGGGTAAGAATAATTATGACTAAATTATGTTAGCAAAACTATGTAGTCGCTAGGATGTCACTATGCAGTGTTGTTGATGGCAAGACATGAGTGTACCCTAACGGCTATGTGACAGCTGATTTTATGTTACTGTTCTGAAACTAAATTCTAAATATTGTTTACTTTGTAGATGACATCATCAACGACATTGTCCATCATCAAAAGATTGATAATTTCGATAGTTCCGAGGACATCATTGAAATGTCAGAAGAGGACATAATAATTGAAGAAATGGAAAGTGAAGACGTTGAATCAACAGAATTGCCAGATTGTCAGGAACGCAAGGACTCTGGATTGACACTTATGGTTCAACATCCATTATTCCCAAAAATGTCATTGAATGCAGATGATGCCATAAGATTCCAAAATCAAATTGAAAACTTAATCGATGACATCCGTGAAAATGAGAAGACACCGAAATTCATAAGTCATGTCTTAGAAAATGGATCCTGGAGAGTTACATCTGCTGATGAATTCACACAAAATTGGTTCCAGGAAAAAGCTGCTGCATTTACATGTCTTGTTGATGATACTAATGTTCCAGTTAGAATTATTCCATCCAACGAGTATAACATCTGTGGATGCTTCATAACTGGAAAGGATATCGACACTGCTAAAGTCCTTAGTCGATTGAACAAACAGAATAAAGGATTAGAAATATCCCGTTGGTATATTCACGAAGTTAATCAACAAGAGAACCAATTATACATCAGTTTTATTGTTGATCCTGTGAGTTTAAGCATCATTCGGGAAAATAAATGCATGCTTAATTATGGAATGAATCAACTTCATTTCTTTCAATGTGAGGAAATGGAAGGTAAATATGAAGAATCTGCAGAAGTTTATCAAGAAGTTATTGTGAATTAAAATTCTTTAATACTTAAACATCTTTCTACTAATATACTACGTCAAGTGGACAGAAAGGGTTATAACTAGCTAAAAGCAAGTTAATGTCCAGTTGATGACAATTACTAAAGGACATTAATCAACTAATATTTTTTATATACTATCATTTTATTCGTATATCGTTTAACGATTTGAAAAACTATTTTAAATAGAATTCTTTGTAATAATGTTCAATATTCTTTTTGTAAAAAGGCAATGAAGTTATAGGAAATAAAATTCATGGTTTATATACATGGAAACCTAATGACTTATAATGGAAAATGATTTGAATTTTAACCCCAATTTTGAATTTTCAGTAAATTAGTATTACATTGATAGCTTAAAGATCACTTCTAATAGCTTTTTGCGAATCGCAGCTTTTTTTAAATTTAAAAAATTCGTTAAAATAATTCAAAAATAATTAAAATATATTTTTGATAGGCAAATGTAATTTGGTCGTTATCACTAAAGTGAATCATGATTCATGAAAAGCTTGACATAATAGTTGGTCAATTGTCGATGTCATGGATGTCCTTATTGCTGTTCTCGTCCTCTTAATTCGGCAACATAGAGACCCACTACTGAACGGGTTATGCTGTTTATGATTGTGACTCTAAAAATGATCCCTAAGAAGAACAATCGAATCTGACAAATTTAAGGAATATTAAACAAATGATCTAATTCTATAGAATATTTCACAATTTTTTTAATCTTGATATAACATTATTTTAATAAAGTGAACAAAAAGTAGCAACAACAAAAATTCGCGGAAGATATTCACAAAAAGAAGAAGAAATATTGCAAAAATACACAGGCTTAAAAAGTCTGAGTTTCTGCTAGTTTAAATTCTCATTTGAAAGAGATTGGACATAAAGTTTTCTGAAATACCTTTAATTATTGCAATTTGCATATAGCTTCAATTTAGTTCAAATGTGAGTAAAATTTAAATTTTTTTCGGACATAATTCTTAATAGTAAACGTCTTAGAAAGATACAAATTATTAAACTGTTGATTGTTTTTGTGTATGGAGTTGAATTGGCTTTTAAATACAGAAATCTACACGATTTTAAGCTCTATCGTTAATTCTCATCTTAAAGTGTGTCCAAGGAGATAACTCGATTAGCAAAAACCTGTTAATTGATAAAAAGTTCGACAACTGATCGGCATGACTCTGACTTGGTGTCGGCCACCTATTGTGAGCTACAATTTGTATCCGTTTCTAAGCCTGTTGACTTAGGTTCGATGGCTTGGCGATCCTTAATTTGCTGAACTATCATTGACTGTATCCAACGCAAAACTCCACATCTTTAGTAAAATCCGATCAACCCAAGTTTATTTTATTTTTTTACGCACATTTTATGATTGGCTCTCTAAATAATCATCTAAAGTTAGTGACTTATTTACAACAAATACGACTTTGCTGCGTATTGTCGTTATTGAGATAAGCTATTTTTTTTTAAATATATTTAAAATTGAATTAAATTGTACCACAAATCACGTCCACCATTTGAATGGTTGAATCTGATTAGAATTTCAAATTATGCATAGACATTAAATGATCAACAGTATAGAACAATGTCTTCTTATAAGTAGACTATTTGAGGATTTTCATTGAATTTCCTCACATTTAATAAAAATCAATATAAAGTGTTATAATAACAAAAATATTGTTATAGAAAATGTTATATTTAAATGTTATAGTCGGAGTTGCTGAATTAAGCATATTGCGTCTGTATATACACGCGGAACAAATACATATAAATTTACTAAATGAGAAAATTTATTTTAAATAAAGTTATTTATATGATAAGCCCGAAAAGCACCACCGTGACTCTGACATGGTGCCGGATTTAAACTAAATCAACGATAGAGCCAGCTTTAGGGATCATTTGAGGAAGGCCATGGATAACAATTAATCTGTACGACGAGTGAATTTGACTTAACAAATAGCTGCCTTGTGCCTTATGGCATTCGAAAAATGTGGCAAAATAATTTGTTTACGATTTGACCCACGAGCATGCTTCTTGTCTATTCTGAATATAATCTTATCCTTTAAGTTGTTTTTCCACTTATACCTAAGATTAGATAACAAATTTTCAAATAAAATTAATCATGACAGCCCATCGTCCCCTCTTTGTCGATAAGTCTAAAAAACTCGATTTTTAATCACAAATATCAAGTGCTTTATTGATATGAAATTCTGTATAATCTTGATCTTTGAAGATTGTGTGCAACTTTAATATATGAACTTAAAAGTTCACATGAACAAAATTCAACAATGTAGCAAAGCTGATAACAGAGAAAAGTATTAATATCTTTTATTGTTTTGAAGGCTTTAGCTATCACAGATTATAATGAGGAAAAAGTTTATTTCCCAAAATAAAATGATAAAGACTCGCTAAAATGTACTTTGTAAAGTCACGCAATTTAATCGACGCAAAATTTGATAAGATTTCTAAGAAATTTTGGGCATATGATAAGTGTGTAGCGCATAGCTCCCTAAAATAAACAAAACTAAGCTTCTATTACAAAACTTTAAATATTGATAAGTATATTGGTATACTCCTGGTTATATAATGTTGTTGTTCAATATTTGTGAATCAATTTTATTTATTGTCGTTCAGTTCCTTACTTATTTTGATTGCCGTACTGATCAATTGTGATTTATGGTCTTCTTGAGATGCTGAGATGGCGATTGAATGCGTATTATAGAAGGGGTTTAGGGGGTAGCCCAACCCCTCCCCCCCTTTATTCCTTTTTGGAAAAAGTTCTTCATTTTGCTTCCCAAACCACCAAAAAATTTAATCATTCACACAAAAAATTCTAAATCCCCCTGAACTGACTCTATCACAGGCTCACCAACTTCCAACTCCAAACGCACTACTCTCTCTACATATCAACAGCTTCTTATCATAAGATCTTTGTGCGTCTGCATGATCATTTGTCATATATAAAAATTAAAATGCCATTCAGTTAAGCATCAATAAATCATCACCCGAATTTAGAAAACCGCAATTAATCGTCCATATGTCTAGTTGACTAGTCATAACCTTCATCACTCAGGATACAGTTTTTTTTTTATAAAATTTTGTACAGTTTTTACAAATATTATCAGAAATAACAGTGGAAAATTCCATAAAAAATTAAAAATCTCAAAAACTTCATAAAACTTAATCCCAAATCATTTAAACATGTCATAAAGTATAGATCCATTACTTTAAATGATATCCCTCCAATATCTTACGACAATATCTTATGACGTCCACAACGGCGCTTGATTTTATAAGATGCTTTCGTATTAAGCGTCATAGTAATAAAATTGACATGAATACTGAATGTAAAGCAACTAAAGATCAGCTTAGTGACGTCACAGTAGATTTTCCTGCATGCTGTGACGACAAACATACTGATCGGTGGGTTCTTACATTCAAGATGTTCGTTGATTTTACTGCCAAAAATTCTGCAACGTTCTCTCTTAAGGAATATGAGAGAGAAGAGCTAAAAGCTATGTAGATGTGGATGTGATATAAAGAAAAAGTGTTTCATTCAATATTTCAGTCGCAAATCGACATCCAAGCTGAAAAGTTGGCAAAAAATAAACAAAAGTAGTAAAAAAAAACAATAAAAATAAATTAAAATTGCAATAAAATTTGACCTGAAATTAAAGGTGATGACCAAAAAAATGACTGAAACTTGATGAATAGTTTGATGGATGTTAAATGAAGGTCCAAAAATTAATAGAAATATTGAGTTGAAATTGTGATAATTTATAAATATTACAACGCATGTAACATAAGCCGGCAAAAAGCAAAAACCCGTGCAATAAAACTTGAATACGAATTAAAAAATTAAAATAAATTTATTAAAAAAATACAAATTTTATCTGTGCTAAGTATGACTACATAGTGTGTTAAAAAATATAATTTATTAATGACGGAATAATCAAAAAATTCAATTCTCAGAAATTTTAAATGTTTTTTTTTTTTTTTTGTTTTTAAATACATATTCACTGAGTGATAACACATGCGAATAGACTAGCTGAAACAAAGTGTTTTTTCTCAATTATGAAGAAAATTTATTGAATTACTTTTGAGAATTTTGAAATAAGTTGCGATCTGTGAGAGAGTTTTTCGTTTTTTTAAATTTCAAAAAATAGCCAAAATTCTTGGAAAATAATCAGTTTTGTGCCAAATGTGAATTATTTTTATGAATTTTGAGAGCGGCACGTACGCAATATTTGATACGCATTAGTTTGAGAATTTTTTTGTATTGTTGATAAAATAAAAGCTAATGTCGGAAAGTTCACTTGATAATGTATAAATTATTTTAACAGTTTTTTAGATTGTTAAAATATTTCTAAATAAAAGAAATTAAAATAAAAATTTAACAATTTTTAAAAATCTAAATTTGAATATTAGGTTTTAAATTTTAAAATTGAAGGTTTTAGATTTAAAAAAAAAATAAACAAATTGAAAAATTAAAAAATTCAAAACTTAAAATAATTGAAAATTTGAAACAATTTAAAATTCAAAAAAAAAATAAAATTAATTTATTTAAATTTCAAAAAGAATTAAAAATTTTGAAAAAAATTAAAATTAACATTTTTAAGTTCAAACTAAAATTTAAAAATATCAAATTTTTTAACTACATATTTTAATTTAAAGCAATACTAAGCATAAAATAAGGAAGAACTTCATTTAATCAAAACTTGATTTTATATTAAAAAAGTCGATAGAAGTCAATTAAATATTAAATGTAATTTGATTCGAATTCAAGCTTTGCAACAAACTATAATGCAAATTTCTCTAAACCTGACCGCTTAAAATTGCCCCGGGTCTGTTAAAATAACCAAAGTAAATATTTTAATTTATCTGGAAAATCTTGTTCTTGAAGTTTTTCGAAACATAAATAAAAATTCCAAAAAAGCAAAAAAAAATATTTTTTCTTACACGCGAAAATAAATAAAGATTCTTCTTATATTTCGATGGCTTCCTTTATTTTGCTAATGTGTATACACTTACAATAAAATCATTCAAACATTCTCAAATGGTAGTAAATAGATTAAAATGAAAATGTGATGTGTTCGTGTAGTTTTTCGAAAAAGATGCTTAAATTACTGATCCACCCACACGATGTGTCAGAATAATAGGCTGCTGTAGTCATAATCAGTGCTCTGAAAAAATTGACAAATTTATTAATTAAGACAGTCAAAATATTCAAAAAATCAATCAAATCAGCAACTAGACCTACGGTTAACTAATGATAAATTGGACTAGTCGATCACTAGCCGAACGGACTAGCTATTAACTAGACATTATGTCAAGTTGTTCCCTCGATTTGAAGTCGACTTCAAATCTACGAGAATATCACAGGGCCGCTAATCGATCATAAATCTTAGACCAGGCCCAAGTGACTCTAACATGCTGAATCCAGCATCCAGTTAGAGTTATGCAAGGTGGAGTCAGATTTTTGATCGATTAACCAGTTCCGCGTAAGACATTATGTCACAATAATTCTATTAAATCATCTATATTGTCTTCTTAATCTTCAATAAAAGACTCTAAAACTATTCATTAAAACACAAAATATACAACAAAAATCCATCCAAAAAGCTATAAAAAAAATATCTTTTTTTTTCCTCGTTCACAGATTCACATTTGAATGCCAAAACGCATCTCCAAAATGGCAAAACTATCGCACACTCGTCCGAAATCAAACAGCAATAAGAAGTCAAAAGGAAAACGAGCTCCAAAACGTTGTAACTACTGTCGTAATCACACAGATGACGTAGTGTTGGAACGAGGTCATGGAACATGCCAATATAATAATCATGATCATTTCAAAACTTGCAAAAAATGCGAAAGGAACTACAATAAGACCAGAATCGCAAGAAAATTCAGAGATAAAAAATTAACTGAGAATAACATAACAAAAAGTGGAAGACGCAGACGATCAGGAACGCCTGATAAAATTACGATTAGTTTGGAAAATCAGGAAGACAAAAGAGCAGTTGAAACTATAATGCAAATAGAAGAATCACTGATTGGAATGAATGGAGAATATTGTGAAGGTAAGCTGGTTTCTTTGGAAATTTTTATTAATATTGGACGGTCCGCGACCCCCTCCCCAAGCGCCTATTCTTGAAAATCCGTTAAAAATGCCACGATTGCGTATAATGCCACTTACATAAATCTAATATTGATTCACTTCCTCATACTCCATAATGTCTAATTAGCTTTCAAGCCTTAAATTCTCAAATCTAATTCCTTAAAAATTATTATTTAATTTTTAAAATAGAACTTTTTATTGACACCAATGGCGTAGCATTTCCATCAAACAACATAGGCACTGATGTGTCTAGCTTATTCAAAGCCTTTGATCATCCAATGATCATTGATGATGCAGTAGTGCCAGCTTATACTCAAATAGAAGAACAGCCACAAAGTGGATTTTCCTTAATTGTTATGCCAACAAATTATCCAAATGACATTTTATATCCTGACAATGAGGTGGATATGAAGATTTTTATTGAACGTGTTTCGGATGATCTGGAAAAGGATAATAAAGAAAGATTAAAAATTCAGTATAAGACACTTGAGCTTGGACGATGGAAAGTCGTGTGCCTTGATGAATACACCCGTGATTTATTTACTGAGGAGGTCTTGAAGTGGAATGTGAAGAAAATTGAATCAAATATAAAGCTAAAAGTAATTCCTGAATATAAGATGGCAAATCTTAATATTAAAGCCTCATGCCTGCTTAATCATCCAATTAATGGACAAGATTTTCTTCGTTCAATTGCCGGCAATCAACTCGACACATCAAGATGGATAGTCGAAAAAGTTGAGCCATTTGAAAATAAATTTAAGGTATTTTTTAACATAGATCCAAAAAGTTATCGATACTTATACACAGATGCATACTGGTTAATTGTTAGGAATGAATATGTTAAGATTAATATTGACTCAAATCCATTCGCTGATGAGCATTCGAGTGGATGCAGTTAAATTATGTGTAACTTATTATTAGCTTTTTATGAACGGTTTTGCTAAATGGGAAATGAAGTACTGTGCAGCATGATAATGCATAGACCCAGCAGTAATTTACACTTTGCTGGGAACTAATTAATGATCAGAAATGTCACTTGATTATATTAATCAAGGATTAGAGATTACAGCGAATATGTGCTTAACAGAAGTACTGATTACAAAAATATTTGATGAGTGCTGCTTAAGCTGTTTCGAGTGGCAACACTCTTGAAGATTAAGGATAACATGCTTTAGGTATTTACGGTGTAGAAAAGTGTGATGCACGCCGTACTATGAAACCGGATTTAAACGAATCTAGCTTAATAGCGAAGCATAACTTAAGTAGCACTTTATTGCACTCTATAAAATCATTAAGTCTGAAGCTTTCAAAACCAGTTTTCAAAACAATAATTAAATCCTTTTTAGTGAAATGCGTTCCTTAAAAGAAATTAAGATTTTATAAATTGTATTGAATTATTTTAAGACCCTGGGGCTGATTTCTTAGGCCGTGGTATAGTACGATATAGGTACACTACTGGTAAGGTACACCAGCTATACTGGCATCACTGGTGAGCCGTTAGTACAACTGTATCGTACCAGTAGTGTTTCTATATCGTACAGGGCAGTAACACCACCGAAGAAATCGGCCTAAGGGTAAAACTATCGTAAAAATTTAATTGAATTTTAAAATAGATTTTTACAAATTTTGTTAACAATTTTAATGTTACTGAAATATGATTAAAAATATTTAGAATTAAAATGAACGAATAATTTGAAATTTTCTCAACTATTTTCTGTTAAATTTATTCACTCATCAACTCATTTTTAAAATATATTAGTTTTAAGACTATGCATTTAATGAATTTGTTCAAACACATACATATATGACATATCTGAAACCAAATCTGTACAAAGAAAGTTAAAATTTAATAAATTTTCTATAAAATATTATAATATATTATTCGCTTTAATTAATGACAAAAAGGACAAAGCCGTTAAAAAATTTGAATTTCAGAAAGCTCAATTTATTGCATAAATTGTTCCTTATAGTCTTAATGACTCCTATCAACATTATCTGTGCATTGCGAGTAGAAGTTCTGCTAGTCGAAAAAGAGACAAAGATGCAACAGAATCATATTATCAAGTCGAGGAAGTGAATCTTGAATTCATTTACATTCATTTATGAATCAACAACGAAAATGCGACGTAGAAACTGGAATAAGAACGAATTATTTTGTAATTCTGACACACTCCCATGACTTTGATCAAGGTGCTGCACAAAAAAAAATCTAGTTTTTTTGCGATGTTTTCAGAATTTCTAATAATTTGCAGCAAATCTCCAGAAGAAGAAGAGGTGGATTCGATTTTTCGTGTACTCTAAAAGTCCACGTTCCCCATTAGATATGACTCTGGAGTTGGACATAAATCATCTTCAAAATATACACCAAACCAGAATAAAAGAGGATTTTAAAAAAAGCAGCAATAAACATCTATTTAAAATTACATTTTATTGCTATATACACAAATGAAGGCGCTAAGTGGCAACTTTGTCGTCGTTAATAGCTTTTTTGGATGCGAATGTATTTGGATGCTTCGGAATGATGCATATAAGAAAGAATTTTGAGGTATTTTTGACAATATATTGTTAAAAGTTGTTCTTAAAGGCATACATTTATAGAAATCTAAACATATCTTATCTATAATATCATTTAAAATTATATCTTGATCATCTTGATGTTTTCTGTCATTTGTCATTTACCATTATCACCGAATTCCGTTTATAGCATCATAAACTTCATAGCTCCATGTCCATATTTAAATATTTTCTTGTACTCTACAAATTTTTACATTTTTGGCCTTGTATAGTGCTACGAACTAGCTTCATTTTCACTATTTTATTCTATTTTATCTATTTTTTTGCAAAATCATTTTGTGGTCGTTCATTTATTGTTTTCGATTTCTGGACTTTGGATTTGAGATCATTTGAGAAAATTGAGTCGTGTATGATAAAATATACCCACATATAGAAGGGCAAAAATTACATAATTCATTTCAATAATTGCGTCGCAAATGTAATCTAAAAGAGACTTATGCTGCACAAAGTTGCTTGGAGTCATCATAAGAAAGTGGAGAGTGGCATATGCTTGAGTATAGAACAATACGTTAATAGTTAGTCAATGTCTAGTTGATGACTAGTTCTACCGGTTTGGTGAATGGTGATGTTGAACTAAGAAAAGCATAAAAATATTAATATCCCGTATTTTCGCATCCTATGCCATAAATTCAAATGGAAATTCCGATTTACATAAAGTCGTCCAAAGCAAACGCACCTAATTTAATTTTGAGAAACCAAAAAGGGGCCGTTCACTTATTACGTTCGCTTTTTAGGGGGGAGGGGGGGTCTAGGATTTTGTAACAGCCTCAACCAAAAAATTTTTTTTGTAACGACATTTTGTAACGAGGGGGGGAGGGGGGGTCTAGAAATTCGTTTTTTTGCGTAACGTAATAAGTGAACGGCCCCAAAACAATAAATGCGATTTCTAAATATCACACATTTTCGGTTTTATCTAGTTTTATCTTATGAAATCATATTGTCCAACAATAAATAGCGTAGATGGAAATGAAAGACAACATTTTCTTCTATACATTATTGTCGAGTCAAAAATTTTTGATAGTTATTGCTTTTAATGATTTTTGCGAATTAATTTGGCTGTAAAAGATCTGGTTCCATGCCAAAATCACACCAGCCAGGTGCCTTTAATCTATGATATATGCTTTTCAGGCAGAGAAGCTTAAGCATAGTTTGGATGAATTTGAGAGTTCTGACTTCAATCTCAATTCAAACAATATTCCATTCAAAAGATAACTCTCGCTCCAATTTGTCATGCTATACTTCATGTTCCTGACTCATTCCTTAATCCAACGTTGCCTAAAGCTCCAATTTCATCTTGATATCGTCGAAGCATTTAAACTTTTGAAAAATCACAAATTTGAAAATTGAAGGATTGGAACCGAGGATCCTCAAGTTAACACATTTAATTAGCACGAAGCGTCTTGCAAATCACTTCACAAAGCTACCTAACTACTTCTTATGTTAGCAAGCACAAAGCAAGCATATCTTCTTCCGATCAACTATCCACATGAAATACTATAAATAGCCTATTTAACACAATATATTAGCATATCATATTTCCATCAAAAATCTTTTTTTCGCGATCTTCTTTTCATTTATAATGGAATTTGTATAATTGAAACTGGAATGAGACAAACCCACTTTTATAGTTAAAAACTAGAAACTATCCAATATATTTTGTGTTGAGAAACTTGTTTGGATACACAATAGACATTTGCTGATGCTAGTCAAGTTAGTGGCGTTAATGTTGCATCAGTTAGGAAGCAATTATTCAACAAAGTATCGATATATGGCCTGATTTGCACAAATCAAACAAATGATTCACTGGAAGTAGCAATAAAATTTTAACTTCCTTTGGAATCAGCAAAATAAATATTTGATTTCTTTATGGCTGCTATAAATCAGTATTGGATCGATTGAACGGGTGTATCAAGGGAATTCTCAACTTTCTACTGTGAAGGCATTGCATTGTTGAATTTTGCATAATATCATAAGTAAAGCCGAATATTATACACAAAAAAAACCGCCTAAAAATGTTGATCAACAAAGCAGCTACGTGAGAAGTATAAACTTTTATATTTATCGATTGAAACTTTACTCGGCATTACTCAAACCAGTGAGTCAGACTTACTTTTTCAATGAATTCGAGGCATTTGTTTATTATTTATGGTTTTTATTAAGCAACAATTTACAATCGTTCCGCAAAGTTTGTACTTGTGCTTTAAAATTGAGTAATGCTTCTTATCTACAGAACTTACTACTCAATTTTACGATTAATGGTGATTTCCATGAAAATTGCACCAAATTGAGGCGGTTTCCATTTAGTGTTAATAAAAGAGGTTTAGCAGAGCCTTTAAAGTCCGATAGCGGAGACTTCTCCATTCATGTCGCTAGTGGATAGAACTAATAAAACAATTTATTAAGCTGTCTTATTTCAACAACGCGCACCAAAAAAACGAATGTGTATTTTAATTGGGTGAGAGAGAAAGAGAGCAAACAAACGCGAACTGACTCATGCCTTAAAATCGGATGATCTTTTTCAAAAATTCTGTTTTCTTCGCATGAACATACACGCGAAGCAGATACAAAGCATAAAAACAATAAACAGATATTAAAGTCATCTAAATTTTTTTTACTTCCATTTCTCAGAATTGTCATGGAATTGACCAGCCTCAATAAATTAATAATTATTCAGAAAAATAACACGCTTATTTCAAATTAGTGATTCTAGGCTGAATGCCGAGCGGCGCAAATGAATTAGGCTCCGCGTAACCTCCTCTATCAATACCAAATGTAAACTGCCTCCGTTGGTCGTCCATATGGCTGCTATATGAAGCTAAGCGAAGCCTTCTTCAATGGTGTCGCTCGGGTTTATTTATTAAAATTTCCACGCTTAGGAATAAATTTATAAAGAGAACAGTCGTCAGACACAACATCAGCTTTATCGCTTTTTCCAAGAAATTCATCCACATACCAAGAAAAATTAGCATCTTAGATTTTTATATAACAATTCAATAAAGTGATTCATAGAAATCTAATAAAAGATTTACGAACGGAAGTTCATCGCCTCATATTTTGCGTCAATATTATTTAATTAACATAATACTTTCGTCAATGGCACATATGATGCCATACAGTCCGATACTGATTTGGTTATTAGGCTTTGAATCATCAATTGACGTGCTTTTTAAAATAAAATTCTTACGCGATTTTGATTTCATTCAGATTTACTTATAGGAATCTATTTTCTTAGTAAATTTAATTATTATGGATGGATCTGGTTAAACCCCCAAAAAATCCATAAAGAAATTAAATTTTGGATTTTCCCAAACCAAAATTGAATTTTAAGAGAGCAAAGACGATGAAAGATCAGTTTATATTCATCTATAATGACGAAATGGGAATTCTTTGGAAGTTCCAAGTCCAATCACAATTCCAACATAAGCAGATATCCTTAAAAATCCTTTTTTCATAAATCCGTTAAGAAAATATTCAAAATTTCAATGTTTTGTAACAACAATCTATCCTAACCCACACAAAGAGTCATGTTATACCATAACAAGGTATACAGTAACAAAGTTATACTGCAACATGTTATACCACTACAAAAACACATTTAAAAATGAAATTTGTTAAATTTATATCAATATATTAAGTAAGTGACGTAATATCATGTAAAATAAGTGAATTGTGATAAGAATTTGTGTGATTAAAGTCAAATCGTCAACGAAAAATGGCATAATGTGGATGATTTTTAATCAGAAAAAATCATTTCACACATTCATAACACTTGAAGCAACAAGCGCCATTTTAAAAACGTGATAATCGAAAAAAAAAATCGAGATTTATACGGCAATTTGATGAATATTATCGGATGTGAATCATGTTAATGATGATTATAGCGCCTTAATGTTGTAATAATGAATTTTCGTGCATTATTCATGAATGTTAAAGCTAAATTTTATGAAATATTAAATATTAATAGAAACTTCTAGAACAAAATCACACAAAATTGTTATTTTCAAGTTCCTGAAGTGATAAACTATTAGGGATCTTACATAAATAGCCCTAATTACATAGTTTCTTAATAAATTCACATTCATGAACATCAGAAACTTTAAAAATTGTATTTATCACATTACAGATCCAGCTATAAGCTCCTCACAATAAATTAGACGACTATACATGTGACAGTTATAAAATAACAATGAAACCGAAATTCTGTGCCTATTGTAGAAATCATAGTATATTCAAGCCTGAAAAGGGTCATCGTAATAAATGTCCGTACAATGTAAAGTCACATTTAGAAAAATGTAAAGAATGTAAAAGTAACAAAAGGAAGACTTTAAATACCCAAAAGCATAGAGAGAGAAAGTCAAAAGCTGAATCAGGTGTCAATGGTATAGATGAGCCAAGTACATCAACGACAATTGAGGAGCCAAATGATTTGGCAACTAAGAATGAAAATGAAATTCCTTATGATGATTCGGATTGCACAGATGTTGATGAGGAAATGCCTGGTATGTATTATTTAGGACTTAACTTAAGTGTATGGACTGGATTATCAATACCGTTGGGATGGGATTCCTGTAATGGCCTTTAGACAGTATATAATTGGAAGCGCAGTAGTAAGGGGGATCTATAGTCCCGAACAGCACACTGCGTTCGCTAGGACACCTCACATTGTGCTGCTCGGGAATATAATTGATCGATTCTGCATGCTCGACAGATTATTCAGACTTATATCTATAATCACTTCTAATTTCTATTTTAATTCTATTTTCTCACAGTTATCAAAACCGAATTCAACACCTCACCAAGTCAAGAAGCTTCCAACCAGTCATCTTCTAGGAATCTTCTATTCATTCATGCACTCGGCGGCTTTAAACTCCAAAAATTTGAACCAATTACCTCATATGCAATAATAATTATGGCTCAAAATTATCCATTTGGAATTCTAACCAAAAAGGAATCGGATTATATTGAAAACTTGATCACTGACTTAGTCGATTTGATGATACCAAGTAATGATATGAAAAAGATTTACGAAAAAGGTTGCCTTAAAGTTTCATGTAGTAACAAGACGATAATAGAATCACTATTGGATGTAAAGAAGTTTAAACCAAACGAAAAGGAGCTTAAAGTTCTTCATGAGAATCAAATGCCAAGACATATAAGAATGTCATGTAACATTACGGAAAAAGTCAGCAGTCATGAGTTTCTTAAAATAATTAAACTTCAAAATAAATTGGACACTTCTGAATGGATTGTCAATAGTATCAGAGGAGTTGATAATGAATATAAAGTGCACTTTTCTGTCGATCTACTTAGTGCTGGATATATTCATTTTAGAAATTTTTGTTTAGATTGGAAGAAACACAATGTTGTTGTTAAAGTTTTGAAGAATGGAAATAAATTTTTGTTTCAAACATAGTAAAATTTAGAGTTTTTATTAAATGTCATGTGACTACTTAATGTACATCTTATTGCTTCTTCTTACACACAGTTGAATCGTTAGACAGAATTGGCGAAGGTCATATGAGGAATATGCACAGGGACGGTGCAACAGATCAACGTTCATATTTGGTGAATCTTATGGTGGTTATTTGGCATATATATGACTACTGGCTTTAGAGTATGTATTAAGCAATCTGATATTCTAAACATTAGTTCATTTATTACGTTCAGAGAAGGGGAGGATGGATGAGAATTCCATTTAGTCAATAGAAGTAGCATAACAAGTGAACAGTCCCTTAATAAACTTCCTGATAATCGACCAGCCTACGACACTTCAGTCACTCTGGAACATACCTAATATGTACATACCTAAATGTACACTTAACTACATGAAAAACCACCGAATTCTTGACTCAAATAGTTCAACAACACTAAATGTTTACAAAAATTCACCGCATGCATGATTAATATAAACATCATTAATTATTTGTAGATATTCGCACTTGGTATCCTCTAGAGTCTAGACAGTATGGTTACTATTCTTTTATAAATAGATATTACGACATATTTATGTAGTCTTTGTTATAAAACCTGACAAGATTCATTTATTATTAACAAATTTATTTTAAATTGATATGAAATAAGTTTTGTCAACGCAAGCCTCTAAAAATAGAAGATAACGTGAATTTTGAATATAATAAACAGAATGATTACATGTAGGCACATATGTGATAATTTAGTAACCTTCTTGAGTCATAATTTTGGATATCTCTGGCAGTTTTAAATTAAATTTAAAAATAAATCCCACAATTAAAAATTTACAGTCACTTTAAATGTCACGAAGCATACATATTCATATTCTTGATAAAAAAAGAGTCATTAAGATGTGTGCCATTTACTTTATTATCGCTTATTTATATGAATATAATTATAGAATGTAAACAAAAATAACCTTGAGAACAACCTGATGCTAAATTTAATTTTGCCGGTAACAATGAAATTTTTTCACATGAAAACTGAATTTTCTTAATAATTTTTTAAGCATCTTTCAATCCAACAAATGAGAAGAAATTAAATTTTCACGAGAAATTATCAATAGCCGAAAACAATCGCAGCGCGTGTCTCAAATAACAAAAAAAGAAAAAATGAAGATATTGTTGCGACCTTCATACAATCGGCGATTCATTCGAGGAAAATCCGATTTCGTCACTTTCACTTCGCATGTTTCATTAGCTCCTTGATATTTTATCTCATACCTTTTTATTGTAATAATTTAAAAATAAATAGTTATAAATAGAGAACGGAAATATTTTTCTTATCAATTTTTGCCAATGACAATTATTTCAACCGTCCACTCATGACATATTAGTCATATCAGAAGCGTTGTTAATCTTATTGCGTCGAATTTGATAACAAGTTATGGCATCGTGTATTATCAGTTGATACGCAACAGTTACTGTGTAATAGAATATTTTATTCGGATGTTGAATTGAATGCCTTATTAGGCTTTAGACTCAAAATTAAGTCAGTGGTATGCTGGAGAGTTTAGTAATTGATTTTTTGGGACCTCCAAAGATGGTCTTAAATGAGAGAGTTTGAACGCTCTTAGGAGGAAGGGGAAATTCTTTAAGAAAAAGGGGAGATTTTGACACGATCCAACAGAAGGGGTGTGGGGGGAGGGTCAGTAGGACGAATGAGGGCTTGTCATATCAAAGCTCTCAAACATATGATCAAATGTTAATATTTGGCATCAAAATCATAATCTTCAATTCAATTCTTCCTTTAGTCTACAAAAAGTCTATGAGTTTCCAATATGATTCAAAAAAGCACATTTAAGACTTCGTCCATGATGGCTCAATCAAGCGTCAGGATAAGCTCTTGTGATAAATTATTAATACAATCATTGTTGTCGACATGTCTAGGATACAGAATCCAAAAATCAAAGTTTGATATGTTAATCCAATAAGTGGCTTGTCAAGATTGATGATCGGATACGCGCCTTGAGTGTTTTTTTCCAATAAATTAAATTTAGTTCCCATATCTAAATGCCGAAAAAAATCCACACTTAATTTTACTACCTCAATTTTATTTCAGTTCACGAAGCGAGCCACGATAATTCACGAAATGCTTGCATTTACTTTGTATATTTACATCCACCACATGATAATATTCAAAAGCGTTCATTGGCTTGGTGAATTGAATTTAATGATCAATTAAAATATTTTCAATAAAATTCAAACACTTATCTCTTCCGAATTTTTCATTCTAACAATTCAATTTGATTTAATTAAACAAAGTTAATAGATAACCCCCAACTGTCAATTGATTATTGTTCTGAGAACCCAGAAGAGTCTCCTACCTACAAAAATAAACTGATAATAATATCAAACGACTCATTTCGGGGAAGCCGCACTCTCACAATCAAAAACAAGTTCCGAAAATTCAATATTTTTTAGCGAACAAAGTCGAGAGAGAAGTAGGGAAGATGTATCCATGCACGTATGATCGTGTGTGAAGCTTGGCGCTCTATTTTTTTTACACGCGGTTGAGAAATTACTGAGAATTTTTTATATTCACACCGTTTTCACGTGTGAATGTATTGGTTTTGTTCAGATTGGAAAACCAGTTTTTTAGATTTTCCAGCAAAAATAAGCATAATGACAAGTTGTGTTTTATTAGAATAAGTTTGTGCCTGGAATTTCACATCATAATTAAAAAACAGATTTGAAATTGGTTGAAGCATGGCTGAGAAAACCGTAAAAATATGCATTCTGTAAGCAAGCAAACAAGCAAACAAGCAAGTTAATCATCAAGAAATCTCAATAACGAGACATCGTAGAGACTTCTAGTTTTTTGCAATCGATCCGTACTGGCCTATAGAAGAGCTGATTAGTTTTTGGGCATGGCAGGAATAGCCGTTGCTTCAGAAAAAGCAAAAAACTTTCGTTTTCATACAAAATTTTAAAATCAATGGTTAATACGATTTTTAAAACTTTGAACATTGTACGAAAATTGACTTCTCAAACATGTGCGAAGCCAAGCGAAGCTTGGCCTACCCGCTGGAGCCTGATTCCTCAAACATTTGCCAAGCGAAGCTTGGCCTACCCGCTGGAGCCTGATTCCTCAAACATTTGCCAAGCGAAGCTTGGCCTACCCACTGGAGCCTAATTCCTCAAACATTTGCCAAGCGAAGCTTGGCCTACCCGCTGGAGCTTGATCCCTCAAACATTTGCCAAGCGAAGCTTGGCCTACCCGCTGGAGCCTAATTCCTCAAACATTTGCCAAGCGAAGCTTGGCCTACCCGCTGGAGCCTAATTCCTCAAACATTTGCCAAGCGAAGCTTGGCCTACCCGCTGGAGCCTAATTCCTCAAACATTTGCCAAGCGAAGCTTGGCCTACCCGCTGGAGCTTGATCCCTCAAACATTTGCCAAGCGAAGCTTGGCCTACCTGCTGGAGCCTGATTCCTCAAACATTTGCCAAGCGAAGCTTGGCCTACCCGCTGGAGCCTAATTCCTCAAACATTTGCCAAGCGAAGCTTGGCCTACCCGCTGGAGCTTGATCCCTCAAACATTTGCCAAGCGAAGCTTGGCCTACCCGCTGGAGCCTGATTCCTCAAACATTTGCCAAGCGAAGCTTGGCCTACCCGCTGGAGCCTGATTCCTCAAACATTTGCCAAGCGAAGCTTGGCCTACCCGCTGGAGCCTAATTCCTCAAACATTTGCCAAGCGAAGCTTGGCCTACCCGCTGGAGCCTGATCCCTCAAACATTTGCCAAGCGAAGCTTGGCCTACCCGCTGGAGCCTGATTCCTCAAACATTTGCCAAGCGAAGCTTGGCCTACCCGCTTGAGCCTGATTCCTCAGACATTTGCCAAGCGAAGTTTGGCCTACCCGCTGGAGCTTTATTCCTCAAACATTTGCCAAGCGAAGCTTGGCCTACCCGCCGGAGCGTGATTCCTCAAACATTTGCCAAGCGAAGCTTGGCCTACTCGCTGGAGCTTGATTCCTCAAACATGTGCCAAGCTAAGCTTGGCCTACCCGCTGGAGCCTAATTCCTCAAACATGTGCCAAGCGAAGCTTGGCCTACCCGCTGGAGCCTGATTCCTCAAACATTTGCCAAGCGAAGCTTGGCCTACCCGCTTGAGCCTGATTCCTCAGACATTTGCCAAGCGAAGTTTGGCCTACCCGCTGGAGCTTTATTCCTCAAACATTTGCCAAGCGAAGCTTGGCCTACCCGCTGGAGCTTGATCCCTCAAACATTTGCCAAGCGAAGCTTGGCCTACTCGCTGGAGCTTGATTCCTCAAACATGTGCCAAGCTAAGCTTGGCCTACCCGCTGGAGCCTAATTCCTCAAACATGTGCCAAGCGAAGCTTGGCCTACCCACTGGAGCCTGATTCCTCAAACATGTGCCAAGCGAAGCTTGGCCTACCCACGAGACTTTTTATGGAACGGTGTGAATATATCCGCATTGGGTTTCTACCCGATACACTAGTTTTTTTTTTTTTTTTGTAAATAGAAGCATGTAAAGAATTTTGAAAATTTATGGCAAGCTATTTAAGATTTTTGGAAAAAATAATTTAAAAATTCTGTGTAGACGCACATTTAATATATGTTGGGTATCGTTGACTGATGGAATTAGTTTTTCAGAAGAAAAATATTTTTTATAATATTATTCGGCTGAAATCAAGAAGCTGATAACTTAAAACTGAATTTGTTTAAGTCCATATTATTTTTGAAGTGTGTTTTATAGGGCAATGTTGTTCATGGAAGTATCCAAGGAAAAGAATTTGCTGTTAATCTTTTTCTGTCACATACACAATCACAATACGAATTTGGATAAAATTGTTCAACTTTAAATTTTAGAAGCAAACATCTCAAAACCAGGTTTGTCGCGACAAGCAGGCTATGAACCACTGTCCTAGGGAATGCTCGGCAGAGTCGAAGCTAGACGGCTTTTAGGAGCACCCACCGTTTTTTCAAACTCAGTATAAAATGTCTACCCTCGTCCAAAGATACTGATTATAAACTTCAGTTCAACAACATAGAATATCTGCATAACTGCTTATCAATATAAACCAATCCATACTCAGAATTTCAACCACCCAAATATGGGAGTGTCATTGTATACTTTTGTCATTACATTTCTTGTTTGCAATATAATAAATAAAAAAGCGTGTAAAAATACACAAAAGCTCAATCACATGATATTATATCAATTAAATAATATGCTACAAAGTTTAATTTGTTTTGTACTTCATTGGAATTGATAAATTTGAAGAACTTTTTTTTAGATATTGATTACTACTCCTTTTTTTAAAAGATTGCTGTTGATATGGGTTAACAATGATTTTTTTTTCTAAAAGGCACGAATCGGGAAATATTATCAAACCCGTTGTTCATGAGTGAGTCAAAACGGTGACGTAGAAGTGACATAGTAACATTGTTGTGTCACTCAAAGGCAATTGACTAAAGCTTTTTGAGAATGTATGACGTTTTACTGCAAAATGACAGTCTAAAATAATGATGGTTACCTTTTTTCAGTATGAGTCTATCCTGAAACCAGATTTTACCGAATTTAGCGCAGGTCAGCCTCACATCTTGCTGGTTCTGGATTATTTTGCCATTTCTATATTGTGTCCTTTACAGGAATAAAGCTCTACTCCTCGGCATACATGAAACATCACTAAGTTAGAAAAATCATACGTTTGTCATTAATCTAGGCAGATTGATAATATTAAGTACTATAAAAGATCCTTTTCCGACTTTTGAAAGGATAAATACTTAAGACTCCCACAATGTTGCTTATAACATTAAAATGATGTCAATATTAACTTTTTATCGATAAACCGGCTGTTATTAATCACATTCAAACTTTTTCGGAAGCATGTTTTTCTCAGAACCACCGGAATCGGTCAAACTCCAAAACTATTCATTCATATACGAAATATAACTTGCAAAGACTTTCGTTTTTTTGCGCTCGCGAGCAGAAAAAAGAGTTTATTTTGACGAGTTTTCACTGCGGGGCAAGCATTAACGTTTAGTACATTGACAGAATCAGACGGATTGAATCTGGTGAAGACGTTGAAGAGGAATTAACTAAAACGGTAATAACATTTACAATTTTTTTGAAATTAAGTGAATATTTTGGAGTGAATTTAGTTATTGTTAGTAAATTAAAGCTAATTAAATTTTAAAAAAAAAAAATTATAAAGTTTGCCAAAAAATTGTGATTTTTATGGTGCAATATTATTTGAAGTCAGCACGGACACTTAAAATAATTTTTAAATTTATGAACAGAAATAAGTGCAATATTTAATTGAATTTATTGCAATTAAAAAGAATTTTTTTAAAAAAGATGAAAAAATAAGTTAAAAAAAATTTCATGACTAGTTCTTGATGATCCAAGTTGTATCGCAGGATAAAAAAATTCAATTTCAAAAATATTAAAATTCAAAAAATATTTTTTTAAATCAGCAAATTTTTTTAAAAAATTCAAAACTTTGCTCATGAGAGAGAATCATTTGTGCAACAAACTTATAAAAGCAAACATTAATACACTCTCATGTATAACTCGATGTTATCGAATGAGTAATAATACTCCAACGTTTAGAAAACTATAAAATAACACAATCTTGATTTATTGGAAGTTAGTATTTTCATAGATAAACTTTTGCAAAAAGCTTGGATGAGTTGACTATTAGATTAGATGGTTAGATGACTATTAATGAAAATTTATAATAATATTTGTTACTTAAAACTAAACTTAATTATGTCCTTAATTAATAATTTGAAGTCTTATCAGATTTGAAGCAAGTCACTTAGAGTCTACTTGAACTTGATAGTTCTAAGTATAGCGTTTTTAGACCCCTGCCTTTACATTTTGTAACAAATAAATTAACTGAAATTCGCAGATTAAACAACAATGTGGAATTCCGTCCTTGAACCCCAAAAATTGATATTTTTTAGAAAACAAGAATTATTTTTTGAAATTATAATATTCACAAGTCACAAACTTAAGCTATTTTTAGTTAATGCGAATTTTTTTTTAAATATTTACTTTGAATCTTCTTATTTTTGTGCGCTGATCATGTTGATCACGCAACATTTACATCAATATCTGATGAGAACAATAAACAACGATCTTAAAGCTGTCAAAATAACTCAAAATCTCTTTACACAATTCTCTCAATTGCTCTTTTGAGAAGCTCTTCTCTCAATCTCTCAGAATTAGATTACACAATTAAGTACTAGATTCACTCAAATTTTTCTTTCACTTTTCCTCAAACTCAACAAGTTTCCGTGAAAATGAACATTTTCTTTAAATCACTTTTATAATTTTCTTCATGAAAATATAGCCTTTGTTGCTTAATGAAACTTAAACATTCTCAATTTTTATCAGAGTTTCTCGCGAAATCACATTTTTGTGATAAAATGAAGGACTTTGTATCAATTTCTTAGAATTTTTTTATCACAATTTTTAAGGCTATCTAAATATTTTTGGCACCCAAATTAACACATTAATTCTTCCGAAGAATTAAACTTTTCACGACTATTCCGACTCGATTTTGTTACTACGCAAAACTATATGGATAACTAGTTATTTTAACTTAAGGTTATAGCTTTATAGAGTATGTTCTGGAATTTATATTGATGTGATTGTACAGACCTTCTCGAAAATCTTTAATTAATTAATATTAACCCAAGTACTCCTGAATTCGTTCATTTTAAAAGTTAACAAAATCACCCTGAAAGATATTTGATTAAGCCTCTGTTGAGCATCTTCCACACTAGAACCTACAAACTAGAGTACCATGAAACAAAGTTTTCTCACCCAACAGCTCTTTGTTTTCCAGTTTCAATATGGCCGATGAATTAATTACACGATTAAAAAGAGAAGATTCTAAAATTAAAATTTGAACAAAATTTCAATTTCAAATCAAAATCTAAATTTGAAACCTTAAAAAATGAATTTGAATTAGATAAAAAAATGATAAAATAATATTATAAATGTTTTACCTCGATTAAATCAAAAATTGCTGACTTCTCAAAATAGATCGATGATGTTTGAATATTCTTTTATATTACAAAGATTTGGTAAATTTTAATAAATGGGAAAATTGTTATAAATTCAAATAATATACAAAGTATAACATGGATAACACTAATATGACTCAGCAGAAGTATAACCAGAGAGGACGTTAGGAGGACACACATAATCTCCGATTGTTTAAGATTCGGCAAAGAATTCAGAGCCGACAGCTTGATCATTTTATGCATTGTAGATGAAAATGTCAGAAGTTTTCGGCTGTAATTTATAGTTCGTCCTAGCCTGCAAACTTGTAGTTGAAAATTCCGAGAATTCCGAGAAATGTTCATTTTTGAAAAAAGTTCGTTATTCTGTGACGTAATAAGTAAATATCCCCTAGCTACAATCCTGTAAATAAGGTATTCAACATCGCGGTATTGAAATATATCAACAATTAGTATTAAAATCTCTAGATATAACATATGCAGGGATTTGAATTCGCTCTATAACATTATTTAATTTAAATATTTTTCATAACGGAATCAACTCTTAACTTACAAAAAGCATGATCACCGAATCGAACGTGCCCAATAAAATATTTAATAAATCGATTTTAAATTGCTCAATTTTGTGAGTATATTCTTCTTATTTGGGATACCCAGAATCAAAGATTAATGAATGAATGAATAAGTGAATGGATGAATAAGATGTCTAAAAGAAGGCAAGACGAATTAAATAAACATTTATTTTATTCAGTCACGCTTTTAAGTATCAAAATACAACACCACAAGTGTTGAATAACAAATTTGTCAGAAGCTTTGGCGCCTGCTAATAAATCACTTTAATATTTCAAGAGCTGTTAACTGACATGTTTTTAAATTTAAAAATATTTTAGGATATCCACAGGTGAAATGCAGCGAAGAAAAAAGCGTACAACAAAAGAAAGAAAAAAGGTCAACAACTGTGCATTCTGCAAGATTCATGGTGAAGAACGTTTAGCAAAAGGTCATAGAGGAAAGTGCAAATATAATGTTAAGGAGCACATAGACAAATGTCCAGACTGTCTAAAAAATCAAGGAAAGACAATAAGAATGCAAAAATATCGCAACAATAATTCTGAGAGCAAAACCGATGACTCAAGAGTAACTAGCTCAAATTTGGAAGCTGTAAGTGTTCTAGAAGTTAATTCCGATACCAAAGATAGTTGGATTCCATATGATGATAGTGAGATACCTTTGGAAAATGAAGAATATCTCGGTAAGGATTTATATCGAGTTCTATTATAAGAGCTTTAACTGATAAGACTATTTTTCAGAAGACAATGTAGATGGCGCTGAGGACGATGCTGATACATCGACATGGGGTAATTAATACTTACTTTTAAGGGTTGACTTCACTTCCTGAAAAAAAATTGTTAAGCTTTAGTAACACAACAATTGACTATGAATGAATCAATATTGTTTGGAATTTAAGGGCAATTGGGAGTGGATCATCTGGCAGAAACTATGGATTCCATGGATTTTGTGGAATTTGTGGAATCCATGGAAAAATTTATGGAAATCATGGAATTTATGGATTTTTTGATGGAATCAATGGAATCCATGGAAATTATGGATCAATTCGTGGAATCCATGGATTATATGGATTTTTCCATGGAATCCATAGAATCTATGGATTAATTTATGGAATTTGTTGATCATATTGAATTTGTGGAATCCATTGAATCTATGGAATCCATGGAGTATGGAACTTTTTTTTTAAAATTCTTAATTTTTCATGCTTTTTTAAATATTTTACTGTAATTTTTCCTCTTACAAATAAGTCCGAAATAACTGATGGGCGCATAAAATTTTAAAACGCTCACTATAATTTTTCCTTATACAAACAGTCCGAAAAATTTGATGAACATTAGAATAGATAGTAATTTTTCCATTTTTGATAATGTAAATGCAGAATTTTGCAGAAATTTTAAAGTTATTCTATAAATTCTATAAGAAAAAATCATTAGAAAAGGGTAAATATGATTTAAAGATTCTATTTTAGATTTTTTTCAATGATTATTTCAATATATTCCACAATCCATAGATTCTATAGATTCAATCGATTCCACAAATTCCAAAGGATCAACATATTCTATAAATTAATCCATAGATTCTATGAATTCCATGAAAAAATCCATAGAATCCATGGATTCCACGAACTAATCCATAATTTCCATGGATTCCATTGATTCCATCAAAAAATCCATAAATTCCATGATTTCCATAAATTTTTCCATGGATTCCACAAATTCCATAAAATCCATGGAATCCATAGTTTCTGCCAGATGATCCGGACTCGACGGTGTTGCGACATATCCATTTCTATTTTGTTCCTATATCCTTACCTTTTCTATAAAATTACACAGTACCTAACTGATATTTATCATTTTAGATAAGCTTACAGGAAGCAGAACAGAGAACAACGAAACATTAACTATCTCTGATCCTCCGATATTTACACTAATAATCATGGCTGAACACTATCCATTTTTAATATTAAAAAATGATTATGTTAAAGAATTTTGGCGAGCAATAGATAATCTTCCTGGAACATCAACTGCCACTGATCTTAGGATACAATATAAACTTTATGAAAAAGGATTTATAAAAATTGCATGCTTGGATGAGGAGACAAAAGACGTAATCTTACAATTAGCTAGGGAATTCACGAAGAGATATCCGAGTAAAAAGATAATTGTGATTCACGAGAGTCACCTATTGACCGTCATCAAAATGTCATGCATTTTGAAAAGAGTAAAAAGCTTTTTCACAGTCGACGATGAATTTTTGAGAGAAATTCAAGACAAAAACAGATTAAATACAACAAATTGGTTTGTCGAGGAAGCAAAATTCATCCCAGAACCACCAGATCCGCCAAAACAACAGAAATTCTATTTCACGGTCGATTTCCTTAGTGCTGGCTATATACACTCAAGAAACTTTCATCTTGATATAAAAGATGAATGCGTGCAAATTTGTGTAAGGAATAGAAGAGAACTTCAACGGATGTATGACAAGTCGTTACTTTGAAAATGTCAATCATTAACTCATGCCATGCTAATCATGACACATTTTTGAAAATGAAGATTTGCTCCTTAATCATCCTTAATAAGAATTGTATTTTAAAAATTTAAAGATATAAAAATTTAAAATAACAAATTTAATTTCACGTTTACAGTTGAGATTAATGACTTGTCTCAGCTTTAATCAATTTATTTGGAAATATGTGAGAAAAAGAGCCATAAATCTTTTTTTGCTACTTAGTCGTATTTGCTTTTGAAAAAATTACTGCCAATTTCTGGGAAATAAAAATGAATCATGATTAAGGCAAGACGCACGAGAGATAAAAAAAAATATTTTTTTCAAATCAGCAGTTTTTTCGTGATGGTGCATTTTTGATTATTTTTAAAATACGCACGTGCTGAAAATATTAAAAAATTCAAATATAAGGGGAGGGGGGCCTTACCTGAAGTCCAATTTTAACATTCTTGTCATGCTTTGAGCGCGTGCTTTCAGATATATGAAATGCATACATTACTGACCTTCGCAACTATCTGTATTCTATCTCGCATGTGTGTAAGAAGAATTCGGAATTCGTGCATGACTGCATAATAATTTTGTATATTCTCGTTCCAATTACGGACCGCTTAAATTTTAGAGCTGTAATAAAGTCAAATGTGAATCAAAATAAAACAAATAAATAATTTTATAAAATTATTTATTGCATCATCCTTTTCATTTCCACTTTTTATTCAGTCTAAAAATAACTATGAGGATTTTATAAACTCACATTTAAGCATTTACGTTCAAAACAATGTTAACTTTATATTGTGATGTGCTTTGAGAAACTTTACCCTGATTTTCATAACCAATGGAAAACGAGAGTATTAAGTCACACGATACGCATGTTCATTCTTTGGTATCCAATCCTGAATCTCCATGATGGCTATTTACCTAAATAAAATGTACAAAAAAAATCAGACATTAAAAAACTTATTTATTATTCTATTTAAATTAAACTATTAAACTATGCTTGTATACATTTTTTGAGGCACAAATACACAAATACACAAAACGATGTGTATAAAATGTATGTGTATGGGTTATCAAAATTTAGAGTTGTTTTTAGGATTTTTTGACAAGAAATTCCAACAAATTGAAGATTTATTGCAAAAAAAAAGGTTGGAGGGTTCTAGACCCCTAATCAACCCTCCACCCCACCCCTGACTCTTTTTAAATGTTCTCTTATCTAACTTTTTTGGACAGTCATTGCTAAAATTTCTTTATATTTATAAATAATTCACATAGTTGAAAAATTACGTGTGAATCTATAAAATACATAAATTAACTTATCTAAAATGCATGACTCGAATGATATCGAAAAAAAAAATTCCAAAAGGAACGAAAAAAAAGAGAGAAATAGGAAAAAAACTATTACATGCTGCACTAACATCAAAAGGCAAGAAGAAGAAAGAAAAACGAAACCTTTTAAGTGTGTTTGTTTATACATTCAGTCTTTCACAGTTCTCAGTCATTAATTGTGTTCTGAAGAAGCCGGTCATCATTTATCACAATATTTCATTATAAGCAGTTATGTGAGTAACATAGAAGAATAAGAATTTTTATAATCTTCAGATCAATTTTGTCCAAAGTGCGTGCCGCAGCACACACTAAAATACATCCAAAACCTTATTTAAAGACTTTATTCTGATTCCCTATAATTTTACGAATATTTACTTAATCGGTGTGCCGCAAGGTGCCGCTAAATAATTTTGCTAAGATACGGTATGCTGCGAGAATTTCAAAGTGTCCCTTGGCTCAATAAAGTTCGGACAACACTGCATAAAATCAACATTTCACGTGGAATCCCAACCACTTGCAAACTTTGCATATTGCATGGACACGAGTACGTCATAATATCAGATGTGTGAAGTTTCCATATGGATTCAGTTAGCACAATAATAATCATCCATATGGATTGAAATAAAAATGTGTACACACGAAAAAAGTCGAGCCTCCTATAAACGTTAATCTTTATAAGTACTCTGTGAAGATTGTAGTGATGACGACGATATTTATTTATATAAATCATTTGATGTATACACAGATGTCCGCAAGTGTGCACAAAAATAAGAAGAAAGACAGTCATTACTTAGTTTATTTATCTTAGTTTTATGTTCTATGACTTGATTTTTACACGCTTTTTTTTGACTTATTTTTATTGAATTTTCTTCTCAGACACAATCATGCAACACAGTCAATATCAACAAAATTCTGATGAATTCCATACAGACTTGATCACCAAAACTCGCGAGATTTCAGGAGCTGTTACAAGCACATCTAATCATGAAATCACAGAAGATAGAATAAATATTCTTCGTAAGCTAGTCGAAGACAGAATTGATGAAGAAACGGATGGATGTCCTCAATTTATAACAGAATGGATAGAGAGTGGTGCTTGGAGAATCAAATTTGTTGATTATTGGACTTTGATCGGGTTTAAGAAAATTGTGGATGATTGGATTGCAGTTGGAGAACAGTTAATATTTAAACTAACTTGTGATTTGCCTAAATACAAATATTACACATTTATATCTGGTCCTATACTCGATGACATAATGATTTTGCAACTTATATTCAAGCATAACAATCTCGATACATCGAAATGGATTATTCTTAAAAAGCAACGAGTTAAAGGAGGATTTGAAGTTGATTTTGAAATGGATCTAATTAGTGTCTATTATTTAAAGAAAGAGAATGAATCATTGACATTCGGTGGTCATGAAATTCAATTTGGAAGGATTGAAACAATCGATGATGACGTATGGGAACAGAAAATCAATGACAACACTCAAGCAGAACTAAAATAAATCAAAAAATGTCCATTCCCAAATTTGATACAAAAAAATGAGAGAGGCTGGAGAGGCTTAATCCTGGATAGAATCCGATACTTCTGTTTATGATGAATATCATGTTGAATATTGAATGTTTTAAAAATAAATATAAATCTTTGCATAATATAGTAAAATGTCTTCTTATTGTTAACAATATTTAATCAGCAGGTCTACGTTTATATCAACCGTATATAGTGAATTTTTTTCGGCATGATATCAAAGATATCAAAGCGAAAAAGAAAAAGAAGAGAAAAATATCAAATAATATCCAACAGACAACGAGCGTGCTCTCGTCAATTTCTACATAATAATTAGCAGATTAGTCAACAACTTGTTTTAAGTATAATTGGAATATTGCTTGAATAAAATATAGCAAATGCTTGTATACTTTTTTTTGTCCTAAAATCATCGTGTCGTCGTAGTATCAATTGATTTGAACATCATTCTAATATAATTTATTCTCTCATGCATATTAATGACTTAAGCGACTAAGATTAACATCATTTATTTACTAATAATTTATTCTGTGGATTTATTATTGATGGATATTTTTAGATATTCTATGTTTACATACATGTCTATGAATTGTGCATTATGACTAATATTTCCATATAGAATATCTTTAAATAGATTAATGCTCCATATAAATATTCAGATAAATGCATTTTCAAACTGCAGACCAGCGCATTTCAGTTGTCCAGATGGACAATCAATAGAAAATGCATGCATACATTCGGCAAACCCTATAAATAAAGTTATGATCTCACTAACACAAAACAATGAACGAATCAAAAAGGCGAAACAAGCTTAAAGCATAGCATGAGATAATTACTTTATAAAACAAAAGAAAAATGAGCCAATGCATTTTTCTAAATGGCGTAAGAAATGCATTCTGCAGCCAATCAACGGAAGAGCATTAAATTATCAAGAATCATAGCTTTCTATTTAATCTAGTCCTTTTATGTAGGATTCGCCAAGATGCGCAGGTCAAGATGCATTTTTATGCATTTATGCATCTATGCTTCAAATTCATCAAATGCATCAAATGCAACAAATTAAAAGAATGAGTTAATTGATTTTAAATTATTTAGCGTGTGTTGTCTGAAAGTCGCGTTTCCTGTTTTTCAATATATTTACGATGCGTGGGTGTAAATTTAAAGTGATTTTTTGTGAATGATCAGCAATTAAATTAACATAAAATTTTATGAATATTTGAATACAAGGGAAATTTCTTGCTTTATCACTAATACATCAAACTATATTAAACCCATAGCTTTTCATGACATTTAAATCTCTTTTTCTCGTTCTTTTAATCTTTTTACATGCTTCGTATGTTTGAATGTATTTGTGAAATATGATATCTTTTGTCTTGTGGAAGTGCAGGTTTGGGGGTGATATATTTTACAACCACCACACAAAAGAATGAGGTCAAATTAAAAAAAAATCATCAAAACCTTTTAAGTCATTCAGATGAAATTTTCGATTAACTATAATAATTAATGCTGATAGTCACGTAGACACATCTAAAGGAATTATAAAGTAGCTATTTAAATACATATATTGCAAGGCATTTCGCTCAAGATTCATATGTAACTGATGATTTTGGAAAGTTTGTGTGGATAGAGAATAATACATTAACCTTGACAGAACGACTTAACGTGTATCATCCTTTACATTTTCATTTTCGTACAATAGGAATGCAAATACATACACGTGTATGTGAAACGTTACAGCAAAAATTGTTTCAACGAAAATTCACCTTTCCTATCACCACGTGCTCATAATACAACAGTTTAGCACATTTGTACCTAATTGTTACTATAGTAATCAAGAATTTAAAACTTTTTTCATGAAAATATTTACTTTTAGTACAAATCTGACACCTTATCATTAAATAGATATTTACGCATTTGTACAAAATCAATTGCTCATAATCATCATGAACATTCAATGAATATATAATGACTATATCGTATTTTGTTCCCCTGAAACAGTTAAGTTGTAAATGCATTAAAATCTTGAAGAAGCATTTTTATAATCTTCAAAGCTTATAAATTACGATAATAAATAGATGATCAACTCACAAGAAGTTGTTATAGTTGTTGAAATACACAGATAAATCATTATCAAATGAACAAACCAACGATCTATAAATAAATAATTTTAAACATTTTTGTGATTAAACAGAGGGAATATAGACAAGAAATCTATGCAATGAACAATTTATATCATATTCATTTGTTCATCTGATTTTCTTTTCTTGTCACACAATTACATTGGTTTCGTCACGGCGTCATAAAAATAAAAAAAAAAAAATATTAAAATTTCTTGATTGTATGCGGCTTCTGTTTATGCGAATTATTTTTTTTTTTCGCTCTTTATGAGCGACTTTTCGAGTCAGTAATACAGTGAAGTTTATAGGAGTAAGTCATATATTTTTTATTGGAAGCAGAAAAATAATGTGTGTGAAATTTATTTTTATTTTCTCAGTTTTGTATTTTTATTCCTAATATTTTTTATTAATGTAATCATTAATGAGGCAGTTTATAACCTGTTAATTTACACTAAATCGACTAATAATTAGGGTGGCCATAGGATTTTTGCTACATACCGGGACATTTCTAAGTTTGGCCTTTTTGGGGTTCTTTAGGACTGTTTTAAGTTTTAGTATTAAAAGGACTACTTAATTTACGTACAAAACTTGCAAAAAAGGGCAAAAAATTTGAATGGAATTTTCGATTTCTTGAAATATCGGGGCATTTTGAGGTTTTTTCGGGACACAGCAGCAAGGTAAAAAAGTACAGCAGTGTCTCGGCAAAAATACAGCAGATGACCGCCCTTCTAATAACTTTATATATTGTCTAGTTGACGACTAGACTGGGGATCGATTAATGACACAATTTAATACACAATTTAAATATATTTATGCAAATATCAAATATTTTAATTTTTTTGTCTTTTCTCTCACATCAGATTCTTATAAAAATGGGAAAAATTCATAACATTAATAAAAATGTTCAAACTGAGCCCAAGAAGAGAGTCAAATATTGTGGCTTCTGTCGTAATCATGGTGTCAAGAAATTAGAGTCAGGTCATAAGCAGGAAGGTTGTCCAAATAAACTGTGTAACTGTAATAAATGCGTAGTAAATCGACGTAAGGGACAGACCACAAAGGCTCATCGTGAGAAGAAGAAAATCATTTTAGCATTATCAAAAGGTAAGGAATTGACTTTTTATCAATAATGAAGTAAGAATCAGTCAATTAATTTAAATTCTCAGACAACAACGTTGTAAACAGCAATAGCCAACAACTTTCAGATTCATTCCAAAGAGATTTGACCAAAGACTGCACTATTCAAGGTGCTGTGTGTATGCCAAGCACACTTAATCACGAATTGACACCAGAAATTAAAGCTTCTCTCCATAAGTTTATCATGGACAAAATTGATGAAGAAAATGTCGGATGTCCTCGTTTTTTGGGCAATTGGTTATTAAATGGAGTATGGAGGATAAAATTTGCCGATTATTGGACATTGTTCTGGTTTATCAAATCCATGTCTTCATGGAGCATCGATGGACAACGTTTTGTGTTCTATCTCCTGAGTGAAATACCTAAATACAAATACTTCACGTTCATTCCTGGCCCAATACTTGATGAATCACAAATTTTATCTCAAATATTCAGATGTAATGGCTTAGATACATCAAGATGGATGATTCTTGATAAGCGAGAAGTTGTTGGAGGATTTGAGGCTGATTTTCAGATCGATATTATCAGTGCTTACAACTTAGAAGAACGTAGCAACTCATTGAAATTTGGCACGAGTGAAATTCAGTTTGGATTGATTGAAGCCATCGACGAAGAAATGAAAGAATTGAAGTAAAATAATTAACATAATCCTCAACTAGCATAGATTCATCTTATTCATAATTGATTCAAGGGATAACATACATTTAATTCTAAATTTATTGATGGTAATATTTAACTTTATTATTAAAATCGTTTACATTTGAGAATTATTATGTGTTCTTTACAGGTTGATTGAATTTAATCATCATTTGAATTGAAATTAAATCAATTTATGAGCTATCATCAACAATCATTTAAGTTTATGCCTTAATATCGTCTACTATATTCTGAGATTTTTAAAGACTAATCATTAACAACCCTACAAGCAAAAAGCATGCTTATTTGGTACTGTAGTGTCATCACGGTACTAAAAAAGCATGTTCTATGCTTGTTGGAACAAGAAAAAGACAATGTCATGTTTGGATCTCTGAATGAACTCTCCAAATACCTATATTTTAGTATTTCTATTTATACCAGTGGTTCGCAACCTTCTTTTTTGCGGCACACCTTAATAGTAAGCCTAGACCAAACATGGCTTATGATTATGGTATTTCGAATAAATTTTGGCTGCTCTAAGTTTGCCAACCACTGATTTAGCATGTATTTTTTTACTTTCACTCTTGCAATAAAGTACATTTTTGATTATTTAAAAAAAATTCTTGACTTAATTCAATCAATTTGCTATTCACATCCTCACTTAAAAACTTTCCGCTTGTCCTCCTAAAATATATTATTGAATTTCCATCAATATTGACTGATGATTTCATTTTATTTCTTTTCGTCCTTCGAGAACTTTTATCAATTTTATTATGTCATACATTCCATCGTAATGTGGCAGAAGTTACAGTGCTATCGTTGTTTTTGATATGCAGTTGTAATTGCCTATTAACATAAATTCATATTTTCATGTTGAAATTGTGAATTTTTTTTATATCGCCTCTTTTTTTTGTACAGCAGACTAAAATATTCAATATGCCAAAACCAAGTTGACAAGTTGAATTTCTCATTTTTCGAAGAAACTTTTATTGCATATCTAAAATTAATTTTTTTTTAACTTCCGGCTATGATTTTGTATTAATGTCTAGATTAAAGACCAATAATCATAACTTGTCTTTGAAATTTTTACTGGATTAGAATTGTCAGTGTGGATTAATGTATGTACATATTGTTTTAAAGAATTGATAAGAAAATTTTCAAGATTTATAGTCAAACTGCGACTCAAATACATAAAATTTCATATAATTTCACTATAAATTTGCTTATGAAAATGTATTCAACTAATTTAATTAGAATAAAGCGATATATCCAAATTGATTTTTCGCACATCATTTGATCTTCATCGTACGAAATGTATTAGATCTTGAATTGAACAAAAAAAGGTGTGGTTCGAAAAAGTTAAGCATACTTAAGATGCATTAAAAGATTTTTATTCTCAACACAAGAATAATCGAAATTATATTTTATTTGGGTAAAAACAAAATTACGCTTTTTCATTAAATAATCAGCAAAATTCTGCTTGAATTTTGAAAGGCACGAGCCCATAAAGTAATCGTGGAGATGATAATAAATTTGAAACTCGTTTCATTGACTCTTAATGACTCGAAGAATATAAGTTGTGAGCAATCTGTGTACCGCGGCACACTGGTGTAATTTTGAAATATAAGGAATTAAAGAAATCAATAATTCTATGCAGAATTTCTACATTGGTGTGTCATGAAAAATTTTCTTCTGTCGAAATGCGCCGTTGCACAAAAAAGGTTGTCCACCTCAGGACAATCAAGTAACAATTAACACATTCATGACTGAATGACTGAATTAAAATCACAACAAATTAATTAACACAATCATCATACTGAATATGTCAGTGGCGGGCTACTTCATACCAAAAATGTATGAAAATGCCATTAATCGTATGTTCGTATGCTCCACTGAATTAGACTGAAAAATTTTAATTAATATTTAGTCACAATTGACCTATGTCATTCAGATTTATGTTTTATTTCTCACATTGCTTTAATAACTTAATCGCCCACAAAAGAACATGTGAATAATCAAAATGATGATGTTTATTAAGAAATTTGCTATCGCACGAATATGCGCCCGACGCATATTCGTCATGAGCAATGAACGCTTTAAAGAAATTTAGAAGCTGATAAAATTAGTTGACCAATCTCTCTTTCCGTATCAGTAAAATATAGCAATATTGCGATAAATTCTTAATAAAAGAGTCAACCGCATATTACTTCCTTTAATTAAGCAGTCTTTTGAAAAACGCACAAAAAAAAACAGGAAGTTTTATTAATTTTAAACAAATATTGCAATTCAAATTCTATAACTTTACAAGTTTATGCCTTATTAAAGAAATAAGTGGCTAAAACATTAAAATATAGTTATTATCTTTTATGACAGAGTCATGAGAACGGTAATCGCATGATAATTTAGTGTTTTTCTTTTTAATTATATATCACATTTGATAGATCATCACTCAACTTCTGAACAACTTCCAATTTTATACTCGTTAAATGTTCACAATTTAGAGATTTATTTGCTGATTTAATGTTTTCTCACACTTTATACAAATATAATCAGAGCGGTTATGAACAATTGGTGAGCTTTAAAAGAAACCACATATGGAATAAACTCGTGCGCCAAGGCACAAACCCATCTGAATTATTAGTCTTGATATGTATATCAGTTTATTTTGCAATCTTTCAAATGTTCTAAAGCAATATTTGTATTTTTTCAATAAATGTTCACGTAGAATGTGAGAATTATCTTCCGTATTTAAATTAACTATTTTAAGCCTTCATCAAAATATGACCAATTTTTCTAGGGATATATACAATAAACAAGTGTCCAATTGATAATTGAATTTATTGATAATCATAAACCGAACGATCATCTTTATCTCTACATTAATACAATATTGAATATCAGCTAATTATATGAATATTATGTCGCAATATATAGCTATCTCTTTCTCACATCATCATAATGATCTCATCATCAAAAAATATTTCTTCATCAAAAAACAACACTTAACTCACTAACTGCATATATTAAAGCAGCGATATTATTTCATTTTCTTTTTCTTTCCTTCTTCTTTTTAGATGTGATTTGAAAACGCATGATAGCTTGGTCGGTGTTTTGACTATTGTCGTTATTACTTCATTACTTTGCTGGGTTTACAGATCAATTGTGATCCATGGCCTACCTCAGGTGTCGCCTGATGCTGGTCCTATCTCTGGTTATTGCTTGCCATTTTCCAATACCAACTGTATTGTGGTTTTTTCTTAATCATGTATTAATTTGATTGCGATACGATAGTGTTAAACATAAACTAAAGAAATATATATGACGTAGTGATTAACTTCCTGCGAACCGGTATAATCTGAATTACATATGAACTTTTTCTACCAGTATGCAACAATATAAAAAAATTAATCACATCAATTTTTTCCTTTTCGTTTATGATGTTTTTATATAGACAATAAATGCAAATTAATATGTGTTGGAGCACCAGTAAATTAATATTTGTAAACATAGGTTACATTTGTCTACGATTGTTTATTTGTATTTGATTTGCTGTTTTAAACAGTCGAAAATGTATAGTCCAACGCGCCTTCAAGCACACTTTTTAGCTGGCATGAAAATGACATCCCTACACGTTCTGTTATAAAATTTCGGCCTTGACATTGATTTTTTCCTTCCGCTAAAGAAAGAAGCTTGAATTTTAATCGCCCAAAAACTTATCTTGATAATTTGTCAAGACGTCTTATTAATATTTGTTTAAAAATTGATTTTTGCAATACATTGTGACATTTTAAACTTATTCTACCTAAAAATTTAGCACAATATGGCACCTAGCCCTACAATTTCATGTAAAGATTCAGTTTCATTGATGCACAGTTCTAGTTTTGGATGGTTTATGTAAAAAAACATCAAAAAGTTAAGATCCTATGATTCATTCACCCGTAGTTATTTTATAGCCAGTATCGGTCCACACGCATTTTCATTGCTTTATTATTTTTTTCTTTTTTTTCTCATTTTTGTACCTTAATCTCAATAATTTTACTCTCACTACAACATATTTAAATCTATTTTTGCAAATGTGAAAAGAGACATGAATGTAACACAGAATAGATGATTGATAAAAACTCAGAAGTGTATAAGTGTTTTATTACAAAAATGTATATTAAAACACCATATAAATAATCAAAGAAGAAAAAAACATGAGAGGCTCTCATGCAATTTTTCATTCTTTTTTTGTGTCTGGTGAGCATTTCGATCACCATAATTCGAATGTGTTATAGGATTTTTTTTTTTCTCTTTTAAACTCGAGAGTTCTTATTAGATTGCGTATTAGCTTGCCGACAGCTATTTAAATCACATCGAAAGAACAAGTGTTAAGTGAGTAGATACAATAATTAATAATTTAAAAGACTGTGAAAAATCGATACTTAAAGAAAATTATTTGCAAAAAGTGAAAAGAATATAAAATACATAAAATATAAAGAGCTGGATGGTAAAAAAAAAAATTAAGAGAATCGAATTGATTATAATGATTCACAATGATTGAAATAAGGAATTATAATAAAATCGAATTTAGATAAGAATTGATAGTTTTTATTGCAAGACAGGTTTTTAATTCGATTTTTGTAATAAAAAATCAATTTTATTTTTTAAATAAAAATGATAATTTTCCACAATTTGAAAGTGACATGAAATTGAAACTCACTTAAGACAGTTGAACGTCTCATATAAGTTTTGATTTCAACAATTAATTATTTCAAATAAATTTTTTTTTTTTTCACTAAAAAAATGTTGTGATTTTTAAAATATTTAAGTTAATTTTTTTTGTTAAATTATTAAAAAATTTAAAATTCTTAAAATAAATTAATTTTTAACTTCTCCTTTTTTAACACTTTTATTTAAATATACATATTTTCGGGAGGAGACAACTCTAGTGAGAAAACTGACAAACATAGCCTATTTAGGAATGAGGGTACATAGCTTACTATCCAAAATATATGATTGTTTATCCTAAATCTCAGTCATCAATTTTATTTTAAATCAAAGGTTAAAAAAATAATAAAAAAATTGATTAAAAAAAAAATAACTTTGTATAGGCACACATTTTGTTGGGTTCGGCAAGTCCATGCAAGTATGTGCAAACTGTTTGCAAGTCTTGTATAAAAGTGCCAGAATTTTTTTAAAAATAAATGTTGCAAAAATATACAAAAAACTGCGCATACTTGCTTGCACTTGTCGAATCCTACTTATAACGTTACGCAAAAAAATTAAAATTCGCTTTTTGACTTGTTCTCAAGTTGACTCTACTTTTATCAACTCTAATAGACTTCAAACTTTGATATTAAACATTTTAAGAATTTTCTCAAAAATAAAGAAAATCGCAAATTTCGAATCGCACGCATTTGAATATAACAACGAAGGTTATATAACATTAAGAGAATATCAAATTTATTATAACAATGAGCTATAACAATTTAGAAATTCAAATAAAATCCGTTAATTTTAACATTGTTGAGATTAAGTTCACTACAATGACTCATCTTTTTATATTTTATTTACAGAAATTTCCTCACCGAAAATTGAGTCCAACAAAATTTAAACACAAAAGTCACAATGGCAAGATTATACGTGAACAGAAAACTCGTCAGAAATCCAAAATTTTGTAGATTCTGTGCTAACCATGACATTAAGGTTCTTGAAAAAGGACACCGCAGTAAATGTCCAAATAGAAAATGCACTTGTGATGAGTGTAAGAAGAATGAAAAGAAGGTACAGACATCAAAGAATCATCGCAAGAAGAAGATTGATCCTCAAACTAATCAACATAGCGACTCAACTCAGAGCTCATCAATGACAGATGAATCTACACCAGATTTACCAGAATCTCCGCCAAATGAAACAGCAATGACACTTAAGCAATTTATCGAAAGCAATTTGAATGACTTTATTGATGATTTGTCAGGAGATGCGATTGGTAATTTATTAAGTCAATATCGAGAACAGTATTGGACAATCTGTGTGCCGCGACTCACTTTCATGATAAAAATCGACCTATAACGCACACTGAATACGGCTCATGGCATTTCTAAATACAATTTCGCGGCACACAGGTTGTCCACCACTGATCTAGAATTAGTATTTACTGATTTTAATATTCGTGATCCTGACAGATGCAACAAATAATGGAAATGGCACAAAAAATGCGTCTTCATTCTTAGGAAATCTCCCTGTGATCTTCGTAGATGACAATCTAAATGAAATTGGAAATTTCGGATCAACTGCCGCACACTCATCTCAATTTGAAATTACAATTATTGAGAATCAAGAGCTGTTGCGTGGTAAGTAACAAGCCCGAGTGACACAGAACCTTTATAGTTCCGTCGCTCGGGTGAAATTTCCCATTAAATAACAACTCTCAATAATCAATGATTATTTTAGATTCCATGATCGAGACTCTTATGACTGAATACAATGCTGACATTAAAACAGTATACCAAGCATTGTTTGATGCTTGTAAAAATGATTATGCTGAGACTGTTCGTAGAATTGTTGAAGGTAATAAGATTAATTTTAAATAAATTCTTTAATTTTTCATTAATTTTTACGTTTTTTTAGCCAAGAAGAAATCGCAATGAAATAAGGACATGAATTCATGATGCTAATGCTGTGACCAAAGTTGTATTGATGGACACAAAGGAAATTTACATTCTAATCTCTAAATCTACATACAAATATTGTTGAAAAATATGTGAGGTAAGATTGAAAATTCCCTTTGTGCCTATTAAGACAACTCTAGCTGTGACAATTAAGGTTAGATTAATCGTAAACCTTTATTTTTAAACCAAAATGTACTTTAATATTAAATTTTAAAAAATTTCCCATATTTTTAATATCAACTTAAAATTAAAAAAATACTTTAAAACTTTAAACCTTAAAAAAATGGATCAAAATGAAAAAGAATTTTAAAAATACTTGTTACTGAACACTGAATGTTCGTGCCATAAGATCAGAATTTACAAAATATCAGAAAAGTGTTCAACAACATATAAATTTTCCATTATTGATCGAAATAAGTAAGTTAAGTTAAATTTATATATCAAAGACATTATTTATGCAAAATAATCCCGAGTGACACAAATGAAGAACGATTAGCTACTGATCTTTTAAGTAGCCATATAGAAACCAAATAAACGCAGCTTTCACTTGGTGTTAATAAAAGATGTTTATCGGAGCCTTCTTCATTAGTGTTACTCGGGATTTGAAATTCACATTACCAAAAAATTAAGATGGAAATCTGATTTGATTCCACTACAGACATTCTTCAATTTATTTTATTGTTAAAGACTAAGTTGAATTTTTAAATGTTTATTCATGTAAATTCCCATAACAGGCAAAGAGACTGCTGTTGGATACCGTCGTGGTCACTCTGTATCAAGTAAGCGTGCTCTTTGCCTGCTGTGGTCCTTTATTATTTTTTATAAATTTCAATTATAAATTGTGTTATTACATTGCATTTTATGTATTTTAATTGTAAGATTTTTACGTCAAATTTCGAGTCCAATCAGATCTAAAAAAAATAAATTTGAAAAATTAATTTTAGATTCCTTTAAATTAGCTTGTATGTGACTTACTCTTACCTCGCTGACCGAACAGATTCATCTGCGACCCATGACTTCTCTCAGTAGGCATCTACAACTAAGTCTATCACTTAATGTGCTTTGATAATTTCCAATTCCAAATGCTACACTGTCTCTATCAACAGTCTCTTTCCAAGAGTTCTATGGCCACCATCGTGCTCTATTGTCATCTATAAAATCAGACTTAAAGATACTTAGTGGGAGCTTTACTGGATTTCCTAACAATGTGTCCTGCCCATCGAAGGCATTTTAATCAGGTTCGTTTATGAAAAAAGTCTCCATCCTTTTTGGTTCATGTATACTAGGGGCGACTGATCAAATATACCAAGCACGACCTCATCCGAAATAGTCATGTTCCATGACTCAGAACCTTTCAATGTTGCAGGTCGAACAAGCATCATGATTGACACTTCTTTATATCCTTGTCAATATGTTTTGAATAATGATGACAAACCTACACTTTTTGATAATTCTTTTACTTACTTACTATTAGAGAACGTCTACAGACAGCTCTGTCTTTCGATAACTTCTATCAGTTCGGGATGTTGAGAACACTAGCGTCTATATCAACACATCCAATCCAGGAACAACTCTTCGGTCTTTCTCTCGATCTTTTGCGATTTCCAAATGATACTCTGTTTACTGTGGCATCTTGTCGTCGTCTGGCACATGAGCTGCCCATCAAGAGAAAAGCTTCTAAAACTCGTCCTTAAAACATGACATCTGCCTGCACCTCTTGGTCAGCAAAAACAACTTCAATTTATAGTTCATTTTAAACTTACAAAAAATCCTAGTCGAGAAAATCGCGTTAAGTTATATATAAGCTTTGTGTTGTATGTGTTCAACTTTATAATAAAACTCTCACATATGTATTTAGTCATATCACATACGAAATACTTAAAAATCAAATGTTCACTTGATATTTACATTAAAAACAGCAGTTAGCATATTTCGTAAAACGTCAGCAATTATTAAATATGTTAATTATTAAAATGAATTTTCAAAAGAAAATTTAAAATTTAAATTAAAAAATAGTGAAAGAATCTGAAGATGCTGAAGCTTGCTAAAGCTTGTTTATATCAAGTTTGATTTTTAAAGAGTTTTTCACATAAAATCAAATGTTATAAAATTCAAGATAGTAAAAATGATATAAAAATGCCTCTATTTATAGCAAATCTACAACTTGAAGGTCATTCAAAGGCGTTTACCCGATATTTCAAGGCTTAGAGCATTATTGAAAAATACATGTATTGAAATAGTCTACAAGTGCAGTTGTGGGCAGCATGTGTGCATAAAGGCTGCCCATAAAGACTGCTGTACAATATAGAAATATTAGATTCCAATTTTATTGATACTGCTTATCAAATGGTATAATTAATATTAAATAGCTATTATCCCGAGCAACACAAAGGGCTCGTTGCTTGTTTTGTGCAGGCAAGGCTTCAAAATGGTTACACAAAAAGGCGATACATTTGATACTAATAAAAGCAACCATGCCAAAGCCTTTTTCGTTTGTGTCGCTCGGGTCTATTTATATTTGTCATAATTTTCTTTAGTAGTCATAAAATTCACAGAACACATTTAAACGCATACATTCAGTATTTCCAGTTTTTTATAATGATTCAAATTACCTGAATAGCATAACGAATCCGGGAGGGCAGCATTAGATCATCTTATTAACAATCAGATGAGAAGTTGCAGGATGACGGCCGAACTGAGTAGTTCGGACATTGTTTTCCATTTTGGATTTTTTCAATTGCGCAGCAAAATTGCAATTTTTTTTTTTTTTGAATTTAATTTATTTATTTTTTTTTTCAATAAAATTTCATTTGAATAAACAGCACACATTCATGATAATGAATATAAATTTAAACTTTGACTCTATCTATTCACTAGATAGTGACTTTTAGATCCGTAGAACTCGCGACCCAATTTGAGATTTAAATTGGCATGAAGATTGAAAAAGAGTTGAGTAACTGATGCATTATGAATTCATTCGTTTTACAGGCCTTATATAGTTGTGCTATATCTGAATTTTGAAGGCTGAATCATTTTATTAAGTAAAATTTCGAAAATTATTGAAAAAATAAAAATTTAAATTTTTGAAAACTATATTTAAGTTTTTAAAAAATTGATAAACTTTAAGTTTATTTCGATTAGCTATTCTATGCTTAAATTTGAGCTTTAAGCAGCTTTAAGTTTGAGAGTTCGAACTCACGGTGTTCGGATATCATGAACAACTCAAATATGCTTTAAGATGCTTTTTTTAAGCATCGTGACTTGATATTAACTCAGATTTTAATTTTAATAATACAAAATTTTGGATGTGGCAGTTTTAAAAACGACCGTTATTTATTTTTTTCAAAAATTGTCGTTAATATTCAAATTTATATTTTGACTTTTTTTGTATCGGAAATTTTTGATTTGAAATAAGTCAAAATTTGAACTATTTAAAAATGTTCAATTTTGGGCTGCCACATTCTGTTAAAATTTTAAATTTTTGAACAAAATTTGAAATTCATAATTTTTAAGTTTTGTTAATTAAGACCAAATAAATTCTCAAATAAATAATGCCTTAGCTATGCAACAATGTACAATCAATCATGCTTGATTCATTCACACTTTGCTCTAAAAAATTTATATAAAAAAATTCCGCCTTATTTCAATTCCACGATCGTTCGGAAAAAACTGCTTTAATTTTCGTTTCATCGTAACGTTATATACGTTTGTTTAGACGAACAAGCGAATAAAATTGAGAGAATTGTGTATATTCTCTCGGGAATACATCGGCTCAATCCTTTGATATCTTCTTCATGTTCGAAATGGTATTGAAAATGACTTTAGCGTCCATTTCTACACATCCAATCCGGAAATTCTTCGGCCTTTCTCGAGAAAATCATGTAAAATTTTTTGATTTTTTATTCATCAATATTAATGAAAAATCTTTACAAAATTTAATATTTTTTCGAAATTTTTCACATATTCCAAGGTTCAGACTTGGGTCAAACACTTCAGTAAAATTTAAATATTCATTTAAATTTATTTAAATTTATATTGAAAACGTTCAAAAAAAACTAAATTATGTAAAAATATTAACGTATTTTAAGAATTTAAAAGTTAGCTTTCGTCAACATTGAAATGTAGCTTTTTAAACCTGATGCAAGCAGATTTATATTGAAATATTTTTAAACTGTGTGATTAAAAGTTTAATCTTAAGCCCTAACAGCCACACAGCTTGTTCACACTCAGCTTACTCTGCTTTTGAGTGTACGGTCTTTGTCTACTAGGGAACCCGAGAGACATAAATGAAGAAGACTCCGTCATAGAGCTTCTAAGGGTCAATTAAGGCTATTTTAATGACGCTGAATGGAAGCCGCCTTTACTTAGACCCCATTGGACTCCCAAAAATAGACCTTCAAAGCTCTGATGCGTAGTCTTCTTCATTTGTGTCAATCGAGGAAGTCAAATCACAGAATAAAATTGAATAAGTGCTCATTTACTCAAAATGTAAAAGAAATTCATTTATTTAAGACACAAATCGGCGAAATCAACAAGTTAATGAACATTTTCAATGAAATTTTAATCACAATTTAAACAGCATTAGTACTAATCCAGTCAATGTATTCCGAGACACGAGTATAGACTCCTAAAAATATTTAGGAAATTAAAATTTCCCCATAAAAAAATTAAGTATGACAAAATTACCAGGAATATCTTTAGTTCCGCAGTTCTTTGGTCCAAATGATACAACACCAACAAGCATGTAGTAAGCAGTTTGTGAATTTGGGTAATTTCCATATTTCATCAATGGTCCACCAGAGTCTCCGTTGCTTTATTTGAAAAATGACAAAATTATGCAACGTCCTCAAAATTTACGAATTCTTCCAACTTACCAACTGTCTCTTCCTTCCTCACCACCAGCGCACATCTACAAAAAGACAATACAGTCAGCTATGGTACCAAAATTTCAAATATTAGCAGCAAACCTGAGAGCTTCCAATTTGAACACCTTGTTTTGAGTAAAATAATTGGCAGTCTTGTTGCGGTGTTGCATTCAAACCGACTTTCATCTTTACAGGACTTGCATTTTCAGATTCAGTCTTTCCAAATCCAGCAACTTCAAGTGCATGAGATGTAAAGTCAAGATTTCTGACACTAAAGTCAACGGGCAAGCAAATAGGCTTAATCCATTCCGTAAATTGAACTTTTCTGCCAAGCTTAAGTAAAGCAATATCATTTGGCTGATTACGAGATTCTGGATCATAACTTTGATGAACAATGACTTTAGATACAGGAACTTCGACATATGGATCAGCACAGACTCGTTCATTTACATAATCTACGCAATCTGGATTCATTCTTGTGTCCCATTCACCGAGACGAACTTGAATAATTTTCCATGTTGCAGGTACTTTACGATCACAATGAGCAGCTGTTATGACAAACTGATCGTTGATTAAACTTCCACCGCAATGGCTGCCTGTATGGATATTTTATGGGAATTTAGAGTTTTATGGGAATTATAGATTGATTCTATAAATAGAATTGTGAGAATTTACCAATTTTATTTCCAGGTTTTGAATACTGAATCTGGGCAATCCATGGAAAATCATCGAGACTAGTTTCTTCACCTCCAAATATCTATAATTAAATTAATATCTATTCATAGTTATCTAAGTTATTCAAATAAATTTGTATCATGTGATGGATCATGTGAATCAAAAGAGTTATGATGTCATAAAAGGTAAGATATAAGGTAAGCTGTCTAATTTATGTATCAACTACCCGAGGAGTACAATGCGGTGAACCCTAGCGGCACGTTGTCGTAATGGGAACTTCATGCCATCCAATACAATCCCAAACCAAAATTACTACTCACCCTATCACCAAACAACGTTCCACAGGTAGGTGGTCTTGGTATATTCGCCTTCTGCACATTTCCTTCACAACAAACATAAGCAACACGATTGATTGAATTACATTGTTTACTTCTAAGCATTGCTGTTTGTTGCGGTGTCAATCGACCGGCTTCGGTCAATCTTTTCAATGGCTCACATTCTTTGAATGGTATACAAGACTCACTTGATGAGCATCGATTGAATTCTTGAGAGAAAAAGAGAAATATGTCATTTTTTGGGGAAGTAAGAAAAAGAGCAAGACTCACAAAAAAAGTTAGCCATACAGTCACAAAAAAAAACAAGTAAGAAAGGTCATGACACTTACGAGATTCAACAACATTATAGATAAGCACTGTTGTAAACAATAATAATGAAAATATGGCTTTAGCCATGATTTTTAATTTGTAATGTAATGAACTACAGCAGAAGAATAACCAGATTAACTGGATTTTTCTCTAAACTAATTGAGTCTTCAAACAAAAAACCGCAAACAAAATTGTTGAAGAGAATACGACACAAGGTGCTACAAATTCAAGTTATGGCAAGAGACTGAATGTCAGACTTAACTAGAACGACGATTTTAAATATTAAAATTTCATGAGAATAAGGTTTTGTTTGATAATAAAGTAAGAGAATAATAATGTCTCTGTAGACACTATCAGCTCAATTAATGAACAAGAACTGAGTGCCGAGAGAATATTTTTAAAACAGAAGAAGTGCAAACATAGTAAATTAAAGGAATGCTAAGTGGTTTTAAAACGTGATTTTATTGTTTGTGGTTGAGTGTTCGAATATGTTGTTGTAGGTATAAGGATTTGGTTGTAAAGACTAGACTAATTACAATTTTATAAGTTTTTGTCTATAGTAATGAGAAAGGACATTAAAATGCAGACCTATGGCAATGTATAATGAGGAATCAACTCTGTTGTGGACGAGAATTCCTGTAAAATTGGAAAAACCTTAGCTTAAGCTTCTTAAAGTCAGTATTAATTTTGTACATACCCGAGCGATACATATGAAGAAGCCGACTCTATGTGGAACCCAAACAGCTACCATAAAGACTTCAAAACTCCATTCCGAAGCCTTCTTCATTTGTCTTACTCGTAACAAAAATTCCTAATTTCTTAAAATTTTTCGAAAAGCTGTTTACATTAAATCAACGAATTGAACTCAATCTGGTTCAACTCTGGGCTTTCCCAGTTTTTGATTATAGATGTTTTTCCTTGAAACATATTCAATTTATATTAATATAGAGGAGGGGAATAAGACTTGATTAAATTTATTGTATTTACTTAGAAACTCTAACTGGAACTCAAAGAGGATGGTCATAGGATACTGAAATGTCATCATGGAATCTTGTATATTAGAGCAGTTGTGAGAAACCTTTTTTCTGGACTGCTGGTCGACTTTATAGTAATGTCAAATCCGATTTCGGTCGAGACTTTGGTTCAGGCTACGACTCATGGTAATTTTCAAAAAATTGTGCAGACCCACTAGATTGCCGCTGAACACAGGTTGTCCGCACGACTGTGTTTGAATTAAAAAGCAGTGGTTGACAACCTATATGTCGTAGTAAACTAATGTGCCTCGAAAATCGATTTAGAATCCTATATCAGGCTCTTGGGACTCTAAAATTGAGTCGGATTTATATCGATTCCAGCACTAAATCAGAGTCACACCGACTTGGTACAGACTTTTGTTCGATCAACCAACTTCTACTATCCGGGAAATTTACACTTCCATCAATTCCGATCATTAACCTTACAAACATTCTACCTACAAGAAATATCCACAAATCACAACAAAGCCATATGCACAACCAGCTATTAATAAATAAACAGAACTAAAGAACAACTTTTTTTTCTTCTTCATAAACATCTTGACAGCATTTTATTTTTTTTTATTTGCTTACGTAATATGGGGATTTCTATAAAATTACAAGTTAATCAGGTTTGATTTTGCAATATTTATTTAACTCTCAAATTATGTTTGCTCGTCTTGTTATCACTTGATTGCAGTTTATTTAAATTTTTATTTATGGTTGAATTGTGTCTTCAATCCATTCGATGTATTTTCCAACACGTGTGTAAACTCCTGATTATTTTTGAATATAGAAATAAAAAAAATTGATTAATATTGATTGATTAAGTGGAAGAATTGGGGAAATTAGGGGGAATAAGGTAATTAAGACATCTAACAGGGTGCTAACAGATGCTAGCCAGTTTATACTATATTGCTTCCAAATACTGACCTGGCCAATTTTCCAATCCGCATGGAGATGGACCTGGAATTGAACAAAACAATATTAATATTCAGTAAGACGTTTCCAAGTCAAGGTTTGACGAAACTGGAACCAAAACCGATCACGAGACTCCAAAGACTCAATCCCGACAAATCTCAAAGCCGAGATTGTGAAGTATTTAGTCTTTGAAGTATCCAGAAGGCTTCAGTTTCGAGAGCACTTAACATTCAACTCCCAAAGCTACAACACTCAAGATCACAACATACCGTAACTAACAAGACCAGCCAAATACCAGTATGGTGGATTTCCTCTCTCATTTTGTCTCATCAATGGACCACCTAGATTAATTTCAAATTTTTACCTCAAAAACTATCAAAAATCAGTAATTTAGAAATCATACCTGAATCACCACGACTGAAAGAATTAGAAGGAATGTCAAAAATTAGTCATATTTTAAGAATCTATAGGACTTGAATAGGCTAAGTGGAAAAGGCAATTAGTCGGCAAGAATAGTAACAGCCTTTTCCACTTGAGTTATGAATATTGACCATTGCTGACCACACAAGCCCAATAAATCACCAAAAACCCAACCTCCCTAAGATTCAACTCACCAACTGTCTTGTCCCTTCTTTCCTCCAGCGCATACCTTAAACAATCAACAATTTAATATCACAACATCAACTTAACAAAATCAACTTACTTGAGTGTCAATGATCTGTCTCTGTTCGTTGTTGTAAACACGATTACAATCAGCATTTGATACACCATCAACATTGACCTTCAACTTGAGATTCGATGCGGAAAGCTTCTCAGTCTTACCTGTTTAATAATAATAAATAAAGTATGTGGTATAAGATATCATAATTTATTTTATATTACCCCATCCAGCTACAGAAAGCGTCTGAAAAGTCATAAAAATTTAATGAATTATAAATGTAATCACATCATGCACGACATCCATACCTGCTTAATAAAATCATTGCCTCGAAGTGTTGGATCAATTGGCAAACAAATAGGCTTAATAAATTCAGTGTATTCTATTGGATGCTCTAATCTCAACATTGCAATGTCATTAAACTGATTGTTGTTATAAGGATCATATTGTGGATGTGGAATTCTTTCAATAATGTTGACATCAATTGGTGGCTGTGAACAAACTCTTTCGTTTTTGAATGAATCATCGCAATCGACTTCTTGTGCTGTATCCCATTCACCGAGACGAACGTGAGATAATGTCCATGTTTGTGGGATATCCTTGCCGTTGACGCAGTGACTGGAATGAAAGGATTATTGAGATGATCTGGAATTGATGGAAATAAAGTTACACATACCTTGCAGTAAGGACATAACGATGGTTGATGAGAACACCTGGATAGATAATTTTTTATAGGAATTAATGAGATAAATCCATGGAAATTTATTACATACCTCCACAATGGAAACCTAATTGATTGTTTGAGTTTAAGCAGAGAAGTTAGAATTAAGCTGAAAAAGCATCTAAAAATAATCAATGTACCTTTCTTGTTTTGTGCTGGAAGATAAAAGAGGAATGATTAGTTGGAAGAATTAAAAATTTATTAAATATGCTTACGTTTTGAGTATCCTAGAAGAGCCATCCATGGATATTCATCGATTTCTGTCTGTTGATGGTTTGAAAAAATGAAAAATATTAGAAGATAATTGTGAATTTTATTAAACTTCAGTCAGAACAGAAGTGAGATTGAATAGATCATTAATTAGACTGCAGACCAGCAAGATTAACTATCAAATAGTGCAGTATTGCTCAAACTGCGTATCCTGACACACCAGTGTACTACTAAGATGTCACTCACATTTGACCATGAAGCCATCACTATTTTTTAGAGTAATTTATTATCTGGTCCAGTGGTGGGCAACTATTTTACGCGGGACACCTTGGTTTTTGAGCATCGACCGAAACCGCTCACGGCATATAGTTTATGACATTTCCTAAAAAATTTGACGGCACAAAGGTTGCCAAATTCCCAAAAAACTTTATGACTCAGCAGATAAAGCATAGAATATTGTCATCTATTCTCATTTCTAATTTCATAAACTTATTTGACTTTTGAGTTATCAATTTTTGTTAAGATGAAACTTGTTAGCAGTTTATTTACTTTAAATGTCAAACAAAAAACCCCAAATTCGTCATAGAATTGATTTTTCCCGATTTTTGTAATACATTAGTCTCCTAAAGCTTTCCGGTTTTTGCCAAATTCCTCAAATTCCCACCTACCCCATTTACTCACCCTATTACCACCATAAATACGATTCTCAAAGTCAATACCACATTTGCCAGGTGTTGGAATATCTTTAGTCGAAACTGGTACACTAGTTGGTGTGGTTGGTGGTTCAGTTGTTGGTGGCGGTGGTGGTGGTACATCCCGACAGCACACAAGTGGCTGACCATCACGGAAACCGCATTGACTTAATGTAATAAAAAGACGATCACGATTATCTTGTGGCTTCTTTTTTGACAATTCAAATAATGATTGACATGATTTGAAATAGATGCAATCTCCGCGGTATTCGTCGGGTGTGAAGCAACGACCGAAGGAAGTTTCTGTTTTAGAAATATGCCGGTTTTGGAGCATGAAAATAAAAATAAATTTTTAGTAAACAAAAAAGTTGTCAAAAATACAAAGTTTAAAGGTTATCAAGTTTATTTTGTAACTTATATAGTCATCAAAGCTAAATAAATTACTTACGTGCAGACACAACACTTAATGTGCATACAATGAGTGGTAAAACTAATGTTATCTTCAACATCTTTCTTAAGTTAATATCGATACGACTAAAGAAGAAGCAAAAAACCTTGATTTTGGCCTTTTTTGTCGCCAATCACATGTGAGATAAGGTTTGAACACAACGACTGCTCTCTCACGACTGACTAAGTATCGATTAAAAGTTAATGTTTATTCATAAAAATCAAGATTTACTCAATAATCTCTGAGAAGTTTCAAAGGCATCTAAACACTCTCTGAGAGGTAAAAAAGAAGTAAACAAGGTATCAAAAATCAGCAAGAACTAGTCAAAGGAACAAGTTTTGTGTCATCAACGTGCAGAAACAAGTTCATTGAATGCTAATTAACATAAAAGTAATAAAAATTAATTAATGGCTCTAGTTTCTACACTAAGGGCTGCTTACAACTGATATTCTGTACTTTTAGTAGTAAAGTAAATCTTCAGGTAGTTAAGCCTGAACCGAGAAGCACACGACACCGAAATAGCTTAAAATCGGGCGTTAGATAAGCGTTGCTTTTAGTTCAGACCAAATTCAATGAAATCCAACCTCAGGCGAGAGTTAAGTCGGCTTGTTGCTGGATTTTTTACCATTTCCACTTCGTGTGCCTTTCTAGTCAGTTGCATACATTAAGAAATAACCATTTATTTACAGGTTTAGGATCTTTTATTTCCATTTAAATTCAAGTTTAACCGACTGCATCAAGAATTTCCCCAAGGTCAATCAGTTTAAAAATATTTATACAGAGAATTATAGTCGAGAAAACCAGAATTTTTTGTTGTTGTTGTTGTTGTTGTGCTGCTTCGTCATAAAATGTTTCGAAGTCAAGATGGGTTTAAGTGCAATCTGGATGTAATGTTTGTTTACAAGTTATGTTCATAAGATGGACTTCTTCAATTCTATCCTTTAACTGTCGCGAGAATCCAATCGATATAGTTTCCAACACGAGTATAAATACCTGGAATTGTACGAAATTGAAAATTTATTGATTAATGGTGTCTAAAATAAAATTTAAGAATCTAATTTGCTAACCAGGTTTAGTACTTGCTCCACAAGATGAAGGATCTGAAATGTTTAAATTAAGTAACTTATTCCAGTCGACTAATATTTAGAGAGAGCTCGAAGTCTCCCGGAAAGTTCATTGTGAAGAAATTGCTGAGAATCCGGCCCTAGATAGACTTAACTTTGGTCTGAAACTGACTCTGGCCTGAGAACATGACGTGAGAGTCGCACTAGTTTAGGGTCAGATTTACGGCCATTTCAACTGCATGTCCTTTCCGGGTCTACTCTTATAATGCATAGTAAAGACGAATTTGAAGCTCTAATTAGAATTTTGCGACAACATGATAATCATCATCGCCATAGTGGCAACATTTAATTGTGTGCTGACTAACTGAACATACCAGAACTAGCAATACCAGCCACATAATAATATGGTAAATTGGCTCTATCGTTTATTTTCATTAAAGGACCTCCTAAAATATAACAAATAAATGTTGAATTTATAAGAAAAATCAATTTTATGTTGATCATACCTAAATCACTGCGGCTGTAGATTTTAATGAAATTAAGTACAAGATCAGTAAATTAGTCACTAAGTGAATTTAATATTATTTACCATGAATATTGTCCCGTTTTTCCAGCGCAGATCTAAAAAAATTTGCAAAAATAATATTGGGATAAAGTTCTGTGGCTGATACATAGTTTCAAATTTAAAATCTTCCAACAGGTAAAGAGCATGCTTTCATGGTACAAAAATAACACTGTGGTCCACAAAAGCAGTCTATTTGTCTATTAGGGATCCTTGTCCTTACATGATTGTAACTATTGATCTGTCGCTGTTCGTTGCTATAATATTGATTGCAATGATCAGTTGATATGCCTTCAACACGTGATTTCAGAATGATGCTTGAAGACGATGGCTTCTCAGATTTTCCTTAAAAGAGAAAATTAAGAATTTTCCAAAGATTTCATGTAAATTGTTTCATTTTTTACCCCATCCTGCCACCTCAAGTTTCTAAAAATACAAAAGAACAACAGGATTCGTTAATTCGGGTTTTATATAAAGTCGAGTCGACTCTGGCCTGAGGCAGGATTCTATAAAATCTGGCCTGAAGCCAGAGTCACATTGAACCGGATTTTCACTGTGTGACAGAGTGACTAGCACTCTCTTAACAAAAGACATAATTAAATGTTCCCATACCTGATCAACAAGCAAATCATCCCTAATTCTAGAATCGATTGGCAAACATATCGGTTTAATAAATTCACTAAATTGTACATCCTTTTCCAATCTCAGCAATGCAATGTCATTAAATTGACTTTTATCATTCGGATTATATTGTGGATGTGGAATTATTTCAGCAATTCTTACATCAATAGGAGGATCAGAACAAACTTTTTCATACACATATGCATCATCACAGTCTATTTCAGTGTCTAAGTTATATTCTCCTAATCGGACATGTATAAGCTGCCATGATTGGGGTAATGATTTGCCTTTTACACAGCGACTTGACGTGAGGACATAGCGACGACTGATGAGAACACCTAGATTTTGTGTTGTATGCAGTGTTCATTTATGAATAGAATTCATTGACTTACCTCCACAGTGGAAACCTGATTTATTCAATATTCGAAGATATTAAAACAGTATTTTGGACTAACAAATCAATGGTCTATACCTGTTTCATTTTGTGCTAAAAATAAGAAGATGAATTTTGCACTTTTTATCTATCAATCTATATAGTCATTAATGATCTTACGCTTCGTGTACCCCAGCAAGGCTAGCCATGGATAATCATCAAGTTGTGTCTAAAATTAGATTTTATATTATTAATAACAAGTTATCAAAGGTCATCATTCAGTACTTACAACATTAGTATTCAGTCGATATTCATAAAAACTGCCGCATTCGCTAAGTTTAGGAATGTATTTATTTGAAATTGGCGGATCAGGTGCAGCTGATTGCAATGACTCTTCTTGATCTTTACAGCAGACATAAGGCTGATTGTTAAATAATCCACACTGACTCAATGAAATATAAAGTCGATTTCGAGGATTTGTTGGATATTTCTGTACTAATTCATATAAATGCTTGCATGACTCGAAAGGAATACAAGTTCCTCGATTTTCGTCTGGTGTAAAGCATTTTTTGAACGTTTCTAGGCACAAAATGGAAGTTTGGACGGTCAAAATCTCCATATTTTCAAACAAAGTCTACTCACGCGACCGTACAGCAATTAGCATGCAAAAAATTGACACTAAAACAAACTTAATCATCCTGCTCGACTAAAAGTGATAATAAGGAGCGACAACAAACATAAAATTATCTTGATCTTCTATCAAAGAGCGACTTCCAGCAACTAACTTAATATTTACATTTTATTAAGCTCAAGCACTAATAATTCTTAAGAGAAATCAACATACTCAAAAAGATTAGGTGCTCTGAGAAAATTGCAAGCTTATTCTCTGAGAATATAGATCGATTAGAGATTTAAAGTTGTTTTGCTAATTTTAAATTGATAATTAGTAGAATGACGCATTGTACGGTAGCATGGGGTATACATGCTGCATGAGAAAGCTTTAATCGATATTTCAACAACAACAATGCTTAAAAGTTGTTTTTTGGCAAGGATTGCTTTTTATAGACCAGTTCTGTGCAATCTGTATATCGCCAACACTTTTTGGAAACGCCATGGACCGTATGCCGTGTGCAGGCTTACCAACAAGTTGTTCCGCGACAAATATAAGGTTAGACAGGCTCATCACTGATGAAGACTGTCTAACAACTACCTGATGTGTATTAAAAATGCTCAATCTTGTTCCTTCAACTTGTAATTTTATTTCTTAATAAACTCTTATAAAAAAGTACAGAAGCGTATTTTGAACCTTAAAATAAATTATAGATGCATTAAAAGGATCTTCATTAATTACGTAACGCTCTTAGGAGGGCTGATTTTATGGAGAAAGGAGAAGAGCTTGTTGATAAAGACAGTATACCATTTGAGTTTGGTAATTGGAAAAGGAAAGCTAGCGATAGAGCCAGCTTTAGACGCCAATTGAGTTAAGTCCCGGTACCGGGAGAAAGCATACTTAAGAGAGGAACGAGAGAGTCAAATAGTCAATTTTTTAAGTTACGTATTAGATGATTGACCCCTAATAATTCTTAGCAACATAAATAATCTTTTCATATTTTTTCCATAATCCATGGAATAAACTCACTTACTCGGGTATACACACCCGGAATATCTGAGCCACAAGGTGAAGGTCCATAGCTAGTGATTCCCAAAATGACCCTATATGATTTTTAAAAATGTATATAAATTATTTAAATCCATTTTAAATTAATGTATACACAAAAAGTCAATGACTCACCAATGAGCATGTGTAGATCTTGTGTTTATATAAATTAATCCATTTCCAGAATCACCATTGCTATAATGATTAAGCAAAAAATTAGATCCTGATTCTAATCGTATGACATTTTGATAAATTCTCTTAAAAACAAGTTAGTCATTCAACTTTAAAGTAAACATCAGAGCTCGAAGTGGACCAGAATGAGCAATTCAAGTCAACTTCAAGCTCTGCCAAGTGTCTTACCATGAATCCTGAGTATCAATTCCCGATGCACATATTTGACTCGATATTATAGTTCTAGTGCTGTCTTGTGAACTGATTCGTCGTTCACATTCATCATTCTTTACAGCACCAACATTCGTTTTCAATTTGATGTCACTAAAATCACTATATTCAGTTCTTCCAAATCCAGTGACAATGAAATTTAAATTGTCAGTATTCTTAAAATAATCACCAAACGGAAGGCATATAGGTCTTATAAAGTCACTGTATTCAACACTTTGTGATAGTTTCAGCAATGCTATGTCATTTTGCTTGTCTCGATTGAATGCTTCATGGATAATCTGCTCTTCAATTCCTACGTCCATTACGTTCGGTGCACAGATGTAATCCTCTGATACTCCTTCACCACAGTCTGGATTGGTCTTTAGATTGTATTCGCCAAGTCGAACACCTTTCAGCTCATGATTTCTTAAAGCGGACCTTAGAACTGATGGAGCTACACAGTGTGCTGCTGTTAGGACAAAACTTTGTGTTATGAGACTTCCACCGCAGTTGTATGAATATTCAGGTTGGGAATTGATGTCGCTGATAACTGGAATTAAAATAATTAATTTAGTTTTGGGTGCGACTTGTTTATCATACCTTTAGTGTACAGCAACAACGCTGAGAACGGAAACTCATCAACCTTTGCTTGTTCACCACCAAAAATCCTTTCTTCATGAGCTGCAGAACATGAAGCTGGTTGCGGGAGTGAATTTTCTTTTATTTTTAAATCCGAACTTGGTATAAGATTATTTTTGGGATTCACAAGATTCAAGCTTGAACAGCACACAATTGGTTGTCTGTTTCTAAATCCGCAAAGTGACAGCGACAGAAAAGTCTGCGAAAGAGAACAAAAAAGAAATGATTTTGAATGAGACATGAGAATTTCAAGAGACTTAAATAAGAATAAGAGTTCCTTTGGAGAACAATAAGGTTCTTTCAACAGTAAAGTTCATTTTGTTGTTGCTTTCAGTGTCAGCAATTTTAAATATTTTGATCATGTGCTTACAAAGGTCGAAATGTACGTCAACTAAGCAACTCCCGAGTAGCACAAGGTATTTGCTAGGGGACAGTTACGTTGTCGTATTAACAGTGATACACAATGTTGACCTGGATGTGCTGTGAGAGATCCAATTTGCCGTATTGTGCTGCTCGGGAAATGTAAATGCCGACTTAAAATGATGTTTGTTTTTTAACGAAAGAATGAATGCTGGAACTTGAGTGGCATGTACATTTCAATTATTTTAGAGAATTTTGCGCCGTTTTCGAAGAATTTGTAATCTAAATTTTCTGAGTCATTTGGATATTAAGGAATGTGTTGGAAATGGGACTCCCCATCTTAGGACGTAATTTCGATTCCTACTCGGGATCCGGCATAAGGAATTATACTCTTTCTGAAAAGCACTACAGTTTGGAACCAAGATTTGACATTTTCTGAATTTTTGGTCAAGTGAATGCCATGTGGCTGTGCTCAGCCAACTATAAAATGACCCAAATAACTTAAAGCACCCAGATTACTTACACGATCTTCCTTAGTTTGTGGCAGCTTGTACCTCATTTTAAGTAAAGGCTCACACTGACTCAATTCAACACAGACTCCTTGATATTGATCCGGTGTGTAGCACTTCGCAGCTGAAATAAAGCAAATGTCACACAAATTTATTCAGTAAAATATGACAAAATAGCTGCAAGTCATACTTACATTGTAGACTGCCAAATGCAATTAAATTTGCAAAAATAAAAAGAAATACAAACATTTTGATTGACGGAACAAAACGCATGTCCATCTTCTCAGTTCTCGATTAAAAATTGAACTGACCTTAAATTATTCAAGCAGAGTTCTTTAAATAAATAATTGAGACCATTAGTAGAATGAGAAGAGAAGAATGAGATATTTTTTTGGACAAGTGATTCATGCTTCATTCATTTATATTCTAATGGATGAGAATTTAATGTTGTTTACATCCAAAAGCACGTGATAGATTTAAGAATCAAAAGAAGCTCTTTGAGAAAGTAAATAGTTGAAGCGATTCTTACATTCATTCAGAATTTCAGGTCATGAATTGAGAGATTTTTTGGCTTTAGGGATTAAGGAAGCACATGCATCACCTGTAGCACTTTCCGAAAATTCAGGGATTTTTACAGTTGTATGTTAAGATTCCTATCAATTCTTTGAGTTTATTATGTCTGTTTGATGGATCTAAGAGATTTTTATTGAATATTGCACTAATGATGCGCCATTGGTACTATACAGGAGCATCATACACATATGTAGGCAAAATTTCCCACCAGATAAGAGGGTAAAATTTCCCAGCACATTGTTTTCCCCTTGAAACAACTGTCATTGATACTATTTCAATCCTGATAACAATTAATCGAACATCCTTCGATTAGTCGACAAATGTGAAGTTTATAAGACTAATTGACTAAACCAAAACCTGCTCTTAAAGCTGTTCTTTATCACCTTTTCAACTTAATTAAAGACGTATGAGAACATTCCATGGGGATTCACTGTTGAATATTCAAATTTCACACAAAATATAAACAAAACTTCACATTGGAATTTCCGGATGCAAATTAACTGCAATAAATAAGAACTGCTTAACCAAACTACACGTGAAAGGAACCTGTTGGTAGAGACGGGATTGTATTTTTTATTAGGAATTGGCAATAACAGCCAGCGATAGAACCAGTTTCAACCGGCATCTTAGAGAGTCCTTGGATGACAATTGATCTATAACCCCCACCAAATTAAGTAAGTAAGGAACAAGTCATTTCTTAATCATTTAATTTATTTTTAATCCAGTCAATATAACTTTCAACTTTAACATGAACACCTGGATATTCTGATCGACATCGACGTGAACCATATGAAATTATTCCTATTAGATACCAAGCTGCGCTGCTGTCATCTTGCATGATGAATCCACCGCCAGAATCTCCTTTGCTGAAAGTTTGAAAATGAATTAAAATTGCATTTTTGGATGATTGTTAGGTCTTGATTGCAGTCGGCTGTAAGACGTCTAAGTCAATGACGTACGGACAACATCCAACAACCAAGACAATAACCCAAACAGCACTGCACTATGCAAAATAACTTACCAACTATCCGAATCACGTCCAACCGCACAAATTTGACTATCCCCAACATGTCTATTGTAAGCACTGTATGTCGCTATACATCCCACAAGATCCACAATATCAATTTCAGTCTTTAACAGTACATCACTTAAATTTCGTGTTTCTGTCTTCCCAAAACCTGCAATAACTCCCGATCCAGAATCAGTATTAATTGTATTATCGACAGGCAGACATATAGGCTTGACAAAAGCATTAAATTGTACTTTCTCTTTCAGTTTGATTAACGCGATGTCATTTTGACTTCCCTGCTGTGAGTTGTAAAGTTCATGAGGAAATATTTTCTCAATGTCAATGTCGATTGGTTTATATGCACAATAAGGAGCTTTGAATGACCATTCACAGTCAGTCTCTAAAGTTAAGTCAGTTTCACCTAGTCTGACTTTTGATAAACTCCAATTTGGAGGAATAATGCTTGGTGATGTACAATGAGCTGCTGTGAGGATATGCTTGGATGTGATCAAACTTCCACCACAATAATATCCAATTCTAGATACTTTTGAGGATTTGTCATAGAAATAGTAACCTAGTAATGCATACCATGGGAATTCCCCAACATAAGTTTCTTCTCCTCCAACAATTCTATTAGGCACAGTTCCATCAGGTGCATATGCTCGTCCACAAACTCCTTCACTTGCTAGTGGCAGGCGAATTTGATTGAAGAAATTGTTTCTGGCCTTAAATTCGTCATCCTTTTGTAAAGGACAGCAAAGCCAAGGAACTCGCGAAACTTTACATTGACTTCTTATTAGATACGTCCGATAATATTCAGATTGACGTGCTAATGGAAGTAATTTTTTAAGAGATTCGCAGTCAGCTAATGGAATGCATGAACCTTGCTCATTATTTGGTGATCTACAAAATTCTGAATAGTTTAAAAGGTGCTAAGTGACTTGAAGTGCCTAAAACACTAAGTAAATAAAAAGGGACGTTCATAAATGATGTCAACGAGTATGAGACTAGCTTTTAGATTGTAAGGCTACTAATTTATTTAAATAGAGTTCCACTCAACTCAAGACTTCCTCAATCGATCCTATACGTCATTTATGAACGATCCCCAAAACATATATTCACCTCCAAATACTTTTTTGATGGCCAATACGATAATAATAATATGAATAAAATGCAAAGAAAATTGTGCGACTGACATGCTGGAAATACTATAAAATACTAAAATGTTAAATCTCAGTGAAACACAAGTAAGTGAGAGATCTGAGAGTCTACTGCTGATTATGTTAATGCGTCATAAAAATGTGATAATAAACTTGTCTTTCGACTCGGAGAGGAACAGATTTACATGCATTTTTTCACTAAATATTTATTAAATGTTCTCAAAACTTGAATCAATGGGAAATTTCTTTGGGATATTAAAAATTTGGTTTTGGTTCCGTTTGGAATTTTGGTTATATAATCTCAGATGTTAGAATTGCATGCTTATTCCTTGATTTTCTCCTTAATCCAGTGAATATAATTCTGGACCTTGACATAAACGCCTGGAAATTGCGAATTGCACCTCTTAGGTCCATAAGAAATGATTCCAATCAGATACCAAACCGAGGTACTTTGATCCTTCCTAACAAATCCTCCTCCAGAGTCTCCGGAACTGAAAAATAAATTGTTAATAATATACTCAAGTTGAATCATGCAGTGGATAGCATTTAGGGTCAAAACCACTTCGTGTCTAGGTGTTAATATGGCGATTTAGCTATGCACCAGTGGACACCATGTTGACTTAGACAAGAACCCAGCATTCCAGCTAGCTCAAATAACAGAGTCTAATCTAATCAATACTTAATCCTTATTCAATTCCTTACCAGCTATCCGAATTCTCCCCAGTTGCACAAATTTGACTTCCCTGAATTTGCATCCTTTGTGAACGATACTTTTTCTTGCAGTCCGAAAAGTTTTGAATTGATATTTCCGTTTTCAATAAAGTATCACTAGACGAGCCATTCTCTGTCATTCCAAATCCTATAACTGTTCCAGTTCCTGAATTAGTTGAAATGTTTTTCTTTATTGGTAAGCAAATTGGCATTATGTAGTCTGAGTATTTGACAGAATCTTTAAGTTTAATGATTGCAATGTCATTAGGACTTCCTTGCTTTGCTGCATAAAGGTCGTGAATGATGATATTTGAAATTAAGACCTCGATTCCGCATTTTGGAGGTTTGTCGTTGGATGTCTTACAATTTTCTATAGAATTTATGTCATTTTCACCTAGCCGAACACTTATTAAGTTCCAAAAGCTAGGTAAAAGACGTCGGTCGGTGCAGTGTGCTGCTGTCAGGACATGCGTCGATGTGATGAGTGAGCCACCGCAATGATAACCATCCATGAAAGATGCTGAGGACAAAAATGTCAAATTAAAATCTCAAGTATATCCAAAATATTCTTACATTTTCTATAAACCAGCAGAGCATGCCAAGGAAATTCACCAGGACTGACATCCTCGCCGCCAATTATTCGAATTGAAAGATCAGCTTGACGACCACAAAATCCAAGATGTCCAGGAAGCAATTTAGTTTGATGCGTTCTGTCAATTCGGGATTGCAAGTGCTGGTTATTCCGTAGAGGACAGCATACCCATGGAACATTTGTGTCTTTACATCTACTCTGATTCAAATAATTTCTAATCTCATCATTCTCTTCTTTTAAGAGAGCTGATTGTTTGAGTATTTCGCAGTCATTGAGAAGAACACAAGAGCCAGCTTCATTTGTTGGAAGTCTGCAAAATTCTAGAAATATTCATGACTTTTAGTATTATTAGTATTTAAAGATTCTCACCTCCAAATGCTGTTTTGGATGATCCAATTACAAATATCAAGCAAAATAAATATTTTTCAACTTTCATGGTAAGGAACTTTTGTGAGACTGACTTGATAAAGATGAAAAAAATGAGAGAACTAACCCGAGTAGCACGCTGTAGATAATATTAGGCTGTGAAAGATTCTATAATGATGAGTAGAACTTAATGTTCTAGTAACCAGAAAAGAATCATTCACTTATGCTTCAAAAGAGGGTAAACTGAGCCTTTAAAAGGTCAATAGTGAAGTCTTCTTCATTTGTGTCGCTCGGGAATGCCCGAAAAGCACAAGCCGGCTGACAAATCCAAAATTCGGCACAAGATCAGTATGACTTTGGCACGGTTCAAGATATAAACCTAATCTGTCACTAAGTCAGAGATATGCAAGTCTGGGATTAAACTTTTGATCAATTAACCGTTTTGAGGCCCAATCTTCCTTTTTCCTTTGTCTCCAAATGGATCAACATCACTATTATACTCAATACTCAAATACTCGGAAACTGGAAGACTATCAATCCCTGATCCAGGCAATCTCACAAAATTTTGACATTTTTTCATTAAAATGGGGACATAATGATGGTATAACTACTAACATGTACTGCCCGGGACAGTGTTTTGTGATGATTATTCACCGAGCAACTCAAAGATAACAGAGAGAATGACACAGAATCCATACAGAGTCTATATAACATGTTACTCTGAATATCATGAGTCACTCGGGTTTTCATATTTTATCATAATGAGACTTATTGCTTCTAAACTTAATAATACACAAAATGTATCACTTTTTTGTATTTCATTTTTATTCCTTATCAGTTCCAGTTAGTAATTTAAAGGAATTTCCCAGCTTACTCATCAAGCCTCTTTAATTTTGATTTTGATCCATTCAAGATAGCTTTGAATTTTAGTATAAATTCCTGGATATCTAGAATCACATTTGCGGGTTCCAAATGCAATTACTCCAACTAGGTAGGACGTGCTGTTGTCGTCTTGTACCACAAATCCACCTCCTGAGTCACCCGAACTAAAATGAACAGCTTATTAATTTTTAATAGACATTTTTGAAAGAAACTGCTTACCAACTGTCAGATTTGGGACTAGATGCACAAATTTGAGTACTTTGAATCTGCCTTCCTTGCTCTGAATACTGACTGACGCATCCTCGATGATCTTTAATGCTGATTTCTGCCTTGAGTAATTTATCACTTGCTGAACTGCTTTCAGTCTTGCCAAATCCAACAATAATGCCAGTTCCAATATCACTTCTGACTCTATTATTAAATGGCAAGCATACAGGCAGGATATACTCAGAATATTGAACAGTTTGTCGTAATTTTATAACTGCAATGTCATTTGGACTTCCTTGCTGTGCCATATGTCGTTCATGGATAAATATTTTGGCAATATCCACTTCAATTCCACATTTTGGAGGTTCCTCTTGCATTGAACTGCATCTCTCCAAAGTGCTCAAGTCATTTTCACCAAGTCTGACTTTGGATACATCCCAATTATCTGGAAGTATTCCTGGTGATGTGCAGTGAGCTGCTGTAATGACATGCATGCTTGTGATCAATGAGCCTCCGCAGTGATGGCCAATCAAGTTGAATGCTGGAAAAAGGAGAGACATTTAAGTCCAAATCATGAGTCAGTGCAATACTTAATTCAGCATGGACCTGGACAATACTGAAATTGTCTCGAATTCGAACCAATCCAAAGGATATTTAGCATTAACTCGGCACCAAGCTTGTCTCACCTATTCAATACTCACGTTTCTTATACACCAGCAAAGCATGCCACGGAAATTCACCAGGAACTGTCTCTTCTCCACCAACTATTCGATTATTGAGATCTACTTTAAGTTGACGACCACAAAATCCAACACTTCCATTATAAGGGCAACAAATTGTGGAACTTGATTTTAATCTACATTGATCCTGACTGAAAAAGCTTCTTATCTGACTATTTGCGCTTTCCGAGTCGAGCAATTTTCTAAAGACTCTACATTCATTGATGGGCATGCAAATGCCAGCTTCTCTAGTTGGTAGTATGCATTTTTCTGAAAAGAAAGGAAGGATGCATTGAAAAATCAGGAGTTATGAATATTTGTGCTATGTTGCAGTGTTGTACAATGTGTAAGCCGCGGCACACTAGTGAAATGCCATTTGGTTGAGACTTAACACCAAGATGTGCCGTGCAGCAACACTGCTTTGAACAACACTGCTCAACTATATTCAGCAACAATCTAATCGAACTAATGGCAAGGAGATTGAAAGCTTTCAAAAGAACTATAGTCAGAAGCGAGTCTTCAAGCTGTCCACAAATGTCTGACAAACTGGATCTTTGGTCACAAACCGTCTTTACTGCTCTGTCAGCGTAGCTTCATGCTTTAACGTCAACACTACAACATACCGGTGCCTTAAGAACTATGTGATGTTCGGTCGTCACAATTAATTACTTCCAATGTCCTTGATGCATACACACATATGATAACGCGATGTCCCTGAACTACTTACTTCCCATTACATTCCATGAGCTTAAGATTACAATAATAAAATAAATTAAATGAAGAGAAAAATCAATGACTTGCATGATGACGATGTTTTAAGTGACTAAATGAAAAAATCCCAATAAAAATAGTAAACAAGCTACAACGTGAGATTAAGTCTCTCTTGTACATCTGCAAATAACGTCATCAGATTTGCAATGAGAATTAAAAAATCTCTCTTGATTTTATGACGACGAATTCATCACAGTAAGCAATTAAAAACTTTTGTTTTCTCTTTAAAATCCATTAAAAAAAGTATGAAGCAACTAGAATGTCAAATTTTTCGAAAAACGAGGAAATTAGTCAGACGGAAGCACGCAACAATTCAAGAATTTCAAAATTTACTACTCGAAGACGAATACTTGAGTTTAATTGCAGCTATTGAGGAGCAGGAAGAGGACTTGAATGATGTTTTGATTTTTAGTGAGGGAGAAAATCACAAATTTTATCAAATTTCAGTTTATAAAGAGATTGATGACTTGGAGGACTTTAAAAAGAGAGTTGTGAATAATTATGAGTATAAAATTATTAAGTACGGAGAATTGTCACAAGAAGAAGCTGTTCTGGAGCTTGAGGAGTTTATTGAGGCGTGAGTAATTGATTTTTGTAGTGATAATGGAGACAATATGTCGATGAGGATGTTAATCCATTCAAAATGACGTATTGAAGATGTCATGATGGTATTTTAGTCGTTTGACGTTCAGCATGCACACTTGTGTCTGCCTCCTACCTTCGCTGGATATTATTATGAATTGTGATTAATGACTCCTAATGCCGAGATCGAGACTTCTCGAAGAGTCGAGAATTGGTCGATACCGGGACTTCGGGAAACCGTAATTTTGATCCGTGGCCTTCTTCAGATGTCGCCTGAAACTGGCCCAGTTACCGATTCCCGCTTGCTAATTTACTGTACCTGTTAGCAGCTTCCATCTCTTCTGAGTCTCTTCTGAGACACAAGTTGCACCGGTAGTCTAGTAAGAATCTTTGCTTTTCATGTCAAGTTTGACTAATTCCATAAAATGTCTATTCTGGTTAAGAGTTACTTAAGCTGTAATTGAACAATACTGACTCATTGTATCCCTTAAATGACTCCACATAACAGACAACCGGAGCATTTTCTTAATCTGTTAGGGTCCTGAAATTACCTCTGTCACTATCATACTTACTTACTTCCTTGACTGGAGCGCACGAGGGCCCATTGCCGCGCGTAGGGAATATCTTAAGACAGCTCAATCCTTCCAAACCTTCTGACAGTTCGGGATATTAAGGACTCAAGCGTCCTTTTCAACAAATCCAACACATCCACTATCTACAACTTACGAATTCAAGATTCTTTAAATTTTCATCTTCAGATCCAAAGACTTAGTCGACGAATACTACGAAAACTTCAACAATTCCATCAATCGATTACTTCGGAAATTAACAGTCATCAAGCACATCCTGAAAGTTCAAAATCAAGCCAAAAGAGTCAATTTTAATTTTCTTACTATTCAAAAAAATCTCAAAAATCTTTCGAATCTCATCACAGTAGACAATGCACAAACAATTTTAATCTCAAATATTGAAAAATTGGAAAATTCAGCAGAAGAAAAGTTTCAAAATTTATTGCAACTGATTGGAAAACTAGGAAAATCATCAATGGAACCGTGTTATCCTGAAAACATTAACGCTCAATGTCCATCAATCAGTGAATCTTCAGGCAGCAGTGATGATGATGACATTTACTATTTTGCTGATCCAAAACTCAATGAGAAAAGAGAAAGTGAGGAACAGTCGAAAACATCCGATTGTTTTTTTGTGGATCGGTCTTCAGGCGGGACGCGAATGGATTCAATTGAGAGGCTGAAGACTGATGTTAGTCAACTGCAAGGTGAACTTGAATCCATTCAGGAAAGGAAGGCAAAAATCAGTGAAAGAATTGAGCTGAAGAAAAATGAGATTCTTGAAGCTCTGGCAAAAATCGCGGAACTTGAAGACAATCTTCGAGAAATTGAGACTTTAATTGCTGATCAGCTGTTCAACTTCCAGGATAGAATTATCAATTTAGAGTCAAAATTGATGGAAAATTACAAAACTGGAAATGACAGTGACTTGAAAAATCTTCTTGAAAATGAAATTTTGGACATTAAAGAATCTTTTCATGCACAGTTCGAAAAAGACGAGAAAAATTTGAGTGATTTGACAAAATCAGCACAGACATTTGCAGCATCAATTGGTGACATCATTTCCGATATCCATAGAATATTTGATGCCACAAAAATCAATGAAAAATTGACTTCAGACATTGAAAAAATGAAGAAACTAATCAGCCGTCCAGGACAGTTCTGTTTCGATTCCAAAGGCCGCAGGTTCTTCTTCAACAACGACAGACTCAAAGTCTTTCAGGATGAATTCCACACAGCACAATTTATCATCAACTCTGATGGTGATGAAGTCATAGTCAAAGAAGCACTTCCAATTGAAACAGACACAAATGGTGAATTCTATTTTGATGTCAAGCATCGAAAGATTTACATAAAATATTTTTTCGAGGATGACTATGGACATTACTACATTGACGTCCATGGCGATCGTCATTATAAAACGGATGCACAAGCTAGTGAATACATGCTGGTCAATGGTATTTGGGTGAAGACGGCGGAAGGAACTTATGAACGAGATGAGAAAGGTATGCGAATTAAACCTGCTGAAGATCCAATAGAAGCTATTGAAGAAGAATCAGATGCAGAAGTTCATGACCTTGAAAATGATGAGACAGCACCAACTCAAAAGCACAAGATGTCAAAAGATGATTTGAAATATATCAAAGAAACTGTCGGACCGGCAATTATTAAAGCATGTGCTGCAACTTATCTCCATAAACCATCAGATCCATTAAGTTACTTTGCCAACTTCCTTCTTCATTACCGATATACTGAAAAGATGTTTGAAGCACGCGATAAGGAATTAAATTATTTTATTGAGCTACGAAAACAAATTGAGAAGGAATGTGGAGAGAAAAAAGGCTGATTTATGCTAATTTATTCATCCTGTGATTTATTTAAAGTAATTCCCCGTATTTATTATGCATTTTCTTTCCATACAATACTCTCAATCCAATCAAGATAAGCAGCAACTCGAACATAAACGCCAGGCACACCGGCTGCACAAAGCTTTCCAAATGATGTGATTCCAATTATTTCATAGTATTTTATGAAAGGTTCAGCATATGCTGCACTTTGTAACGGTCCACCAGAATCACCTTGACTGTAAATTAATAAATTGATGACTGTATCGAAGTCTCTCATTGCTCTATATCTTACCATGTATCACGTTTTCCTTCCGGATCCCATGCGCATATTTGTTGCTGTGTAATTCCATTAGGAAGTTCCAACTTGTCATCTTCATAACTTCTATTGCATTGTTCATTGTCAACAATATTTAGGTATCCTTTCAAAAGTGAATTTGACTGTTGCCCTCCAAAACTTGTGTGACCATATCCCATAGCTTCCACTTGGTGAATAGGGTCTTTTCTAGATTGATAAAGGCATGCTGGATAAACATCTTTACGGAAGCTATCAAGAATTAAATAAATTGGAGTAAAACGTGTTTAGGTGCTGATTTTTAAGCAATTATTCAACTTACATTACAGGCACACTTAGTTCAAATAATGCAAGATCGTGATACTTTAACGGATGCTTATATTCAGGATGGACTATAATATTCCCAATATTAACTTCTTGTGGATTTATTCCGAATTCATTAACATTCAAATCTTGATCACCAATCCTTATCACGTCTGGTCTTTTTCTACCTAATGTAGCACAATGTGCAGCACTTAACACGAATTTTTCACTAATTAGAGATCCGCCACACATCCAATCTATCATGTTGCTGCTTCGTTTCCATCCAATCGCTGACATGTGAGGAAATTCATTTATAAAGGCTTTTGTGCCTCCAACAAATGCTGCTTCACCTCCGTTTAGCGATTTTTTAACACGTGTAAATGAAATGTTTGATACTAGTTGGATGTACTCATCACATTCTAAATTGGAAGATATTTTTTTTAGGAATTTCGGGTCAATACATCTTACCAAGCATCTTACTTCTAGCACTAATCCTTTTAATGGATATATCCCCAATTTTGACCAGATTATTTTCAGGACAGCAAACAAGTGGAATTTTACCACGAAAAGAGCAAATTTTCAATTTATTTCGTTGGGTCTTGAACTCATCACAGCTACTAGCTAACACACAAACACCACTATCACCAGTGAAATCCGACGAGCACTGATCATGTTCTATTAGGTCAAAGACACACTGAGTGTAACTTAGAGAAAGAACAAGAATTGTTGCAGAAATAAAGCATCTCATCTTGATTCTTTGATGCTTACTTTGAGACTATTCTAATTGAATGAAAGTTAAGCATGAATTATTTGCAAGTACGAGAGAACTAAACATATTCTTTTCTCACTGTTAAACTCTCTTTATTTCCATAAATTCTCAAAACAAGTTTGTATGTATGTCTAAACAGTTTCTGGCCACACAACACTTTCTATCCAGTCAAGATATGAGAAAACTCGAATATAGACACCAGGTACGCCGGCTGCACAAAACTTTCCAAATGATGTGACTCCAATTATTTGAAAATATTTTATGTACCTTTCAGAATAATTTTGGCGCTGCAAAGGTCCACCAGAATCGCCTTGACTGTAAATTAATAAATTGGCTTAGATGGTATTCCTTAATTGCTCTATATCTTACCATGTATCACGTTTTCCATCTGAATCCCATGCGCACAACTGTTGCTGTGTAATTCCATATGGAAGTTCCAAACTGTCATCTTCATAACTTCTATTGCATTGATCATTGTCAACAGTATTTAGGTGTCCTTTTAAAAGTATATTAGACTGTGGCCCTCCAAAACTTATTTGACCATATCCCAAAACTTCTAAGTAAGTAGAAGGGTGTTCGTTAGATTGATAAAGGCATGCTGGATGAACACCTTTACTGAAACTATCAAGAATTAAATAAAATAGGAGTAAAAAATGTTTAGGAACCGAATCTTAAGCAATTATTCAACTTACATTACAGGCACACTTAGTTCAAATAATGCAAGATCATGATACTTTATCGGATGCTTATATTCAGGATGGACTATAACATTCCCAATTGCAACCTCTTGTGGATTTGATTCTATTTCATTAACATTCAAATCTACATCGCCAATCCTAACCACGTCTGGCCTTTTTCTACCTAATGAAGCACAATGTGCAGCACTTAACACAAATTTTTCACTTATCAGAGATCCACCGCACATCCAATCTATCATGTTGTTGCTTCGTTTCCATCCAATCGCTGACATGTGAGGAAATTCATTGATATTTGCTTTTGTGCCACCGACAACTGTTGGTGTGAAGACATTGTCTGGTGGTGGTGTTTGTTGGATGTACTCATCGCATTCTAAATGAAAATATATATTTTTTTAAGGAATTTCGGGTCAATAGTGGACTAAGCAGCTTACTTCTAGCACTAATCCTTTTAATGGAAATATCTCCAATCTTAAGCACATTAGTTGTAGGACAGCAAACAAGTGGAATTTTGCCATTAAAAGCACAAATTTTCAATTTATTTCTTTGGGTCTTGAACTCATTACAACTACTTGCTAGCACACATATACCACTATCACCAGTAAAGTCCGACGAGCACCGATCATATTCTTTCAGGTCATAGACACACTTAGTATAATTTACAGACAGAACAAGAATAGTCACAAAAGTAAAGCTTCTCATCTTGATTCTTCTATGTCTACTTGGAAACTAATTCGAGTTTAGGGAAACGTACCTAAATATTGAGCATTAATTGCTTTCATGTCATAAAGAACTAAACAAGTTTTTATTTCTCACAATTCGACTCCCTTTATTTCAATAAATTCTCAAAACAAGTATGCCTAAATAGTTTGTGGCCATACAACACTCTCAATCCAATCAAGATAAGCAGCAACACGAACATAAACGCCAGGTACACCGGCTGCACAAAGCTTTCCAAATGATGTGACACCAACAATTTCAAAATACGTTTTATTATGTGTCGTCGAACGTTTTGTTATTTGTAGTGGTCCACCTATGAATAATGAATCATTAATAAAGCTTCTTTGGGGATTTACTAAAATATATTTACGTACCAGAATCACCTTGACTGTTAAGAACAAAAAGAAGTAAAATTTACAAGTCTATAAACTTTTTATTGACACTTTTATTGCTTACCATGTATCTTTGTTACCTTCTGGATCCCATGCACAAAGTTGTTGTTGCGTAATACCTTGTGGAAGGTCGGACGACTCTTCGCCATAGCCTGCATTACACTCAGCATTGCTAACCATTATTAAGGATGCTTTCAATAACGAATTTGATTGAATTCCGGCGAAACTTGTTTGTCCATATCCAATTACCTCAACAGAAATAGTCGGATCAGCAAGTGACTGACGAAGACATGCTGGACATACAGTTTTTGTGATTCTGAAAAGTGAAGATTTAATGAAGATTCTTGGAATTTATTAAATTAACTTACGTAATTGGATGTTCAAGTTCAAGTAATGCAAGGTCATGGTACTTAAGTGTGTGCTTGTATTGTGGATGTACAATAATGTTCTTAATGTTAACTTCTTGTGAAGTTATTTCGGGTTCATTCACCACCAAATCAACATCACCAATTCTTACAACATCTGGTGGCTCTCGACCAACTGATGTACAATGTCCAGCAGTCAATACAAATTTCTCACTAATTAAGGTTCCACCGCATAGCCAATCTATAATTTGATTATCACGTCTCCATCCAATGGCTGCCATGTGAGGAAATTCAGAAATTTGTGCTTTGGTTCCTCCAACAATACCAACAAATGCTGTTGTTGTTGTTGCTTCTGTTGTTGTTGTTTGATCTTTTGGTGAGCGATCTTTTGGTGGACGGTCTTTTGGTGATCGTCTTCTTCTGCCTAATGCTGGAGACAGCTTCATTTCGATATATTTGTCACATTCTGTTTTGGAAAGTTATTGTTAGAGGTTTAACAAAATTTTACATCCTGTCAACCCCTTCCCTAAGAGCGTTACTACGTAATACGAGAACGGTCCTTTTGTGGACTCGGGCATACGTAAGTAGGATTATTTGGAATTTGTTGGACTTTGTATATAATTGAACAATTCGCCGTAGCTTCTTGTTCATCAGCAAACATATGAATGGAATTGTTTTGACTTATTCTTGGAAATATTCATTAATACTGTATAATAAGTATCTAGGGACGTATTCAGGGGGTTTTGGGAGGTTAAACTCTATTGTTAAACTCTTAGAGTCTATCCTATGCAAAATATCGACATGGAAAAAATTGGAACGTTTCCAGATCTCATAATAGCCAAAAAGCTAATTTAATTTGATTCCAAGAACTTGGGCTTGAACCCGGACCTTCAAAACGGAAAATGTTCAAAATTTGTCAAAAATTCCAATATTTGTATGGAGTTTTCGACTTTTTAAAAATAGGGATATTTTGAAGCTTTGTCGGAACACAGCATCAAGATAGAAAAGTACTGTAGCGTCCCAGCAAAAATACAGCAGATGGCCGCCCTATCTTAGAATAACACAAAATCTGTTATTTTGATTCGAAGAACTTCTGATGATGTCAAATGTAATGTTCATCATTCAGAAGGTCAAATCAGATGTAACTTCACAAAACAATCAAGTTCTTAAACGAACAGAAGAGTTTCATTCTGTTTACATCCAATTTCAGATCCTTCAAATCGCTCTTTTGAATGTCAAAAGTCATAAGTGAATGAAACTTAGTATTTATGGCTTTAGGGAGTGTCAATTTATATTTTAGTATTTCCTTACGTCTTTTAGTATTTAATACAAGATTATTAAGGAAGGTAATCAGGAGAAACCTGTTATTTCTCTAAGGATGGTTTCTAATGTTGTGGAACTGAACATTTGGGATGAGTGTAAACAAGATTAAAAGGGGATTCACACTCAAAATGCGTCGGTCACTTATTATGTAACAACACTCTTAAAGAGGAGTTCCTCGGGATTTTGTTACAGCCTTAGGGACCAAATGAGTGTAACAAAGAATAAACAATTTATAGATTCAAATATTATTTTAAGAAACAGCCGAATTTCTTATCAGTCGAGTCAAATTATCACTTTTTTCAATTAATATAGAGCGATTGTAGCTTAATGCTATGACTTTTGACTCTTGTTTATTGTACATGAATCACACCAATTGCTTAATCTACTAAAATTCTTTGGAAATTTCCTTAATTTTTAACTTACTTGCTGCGCTAATCCTTTTTGGTTTTGGTGTTGTAGTTGTTGTTGTAGTTGTTGTAGTTGTTGTAGTTGTAGTTGTAGTTATTGATGCTGGCAATGGACAGCAGACAATTGGAACTCTTCCTTGAAATGAGCAAATTAATATTCTATTTCGTTCTGCTTGAAATGCACCACAATCGCGATAATCTTTACAAATGCCTTGTTGACCAGTGTGAGCATTACACCTTTCATTAACTCTTAAGTCGTAGAGGCCATCAACAAAATTTAAATAAATGACAAAGCAGATTGAAGCTATAATTTTCTTCATCCTGCTCCGACGAGAATTTTTTTGAGACTGACCAAACGAGAGACGACGAAGGGAATCAAAAATTCTTCAACAGCTGATGAGCTAAAAACATCAACATTGAGGAAAACATTCCGCATTGCTTGTAAACAAAACATTGCAACATTCAACATTCAACATAGTTCATGACGTAGTATTGAGTGTATAACATAAATAACTGTAAATATTCAGAGAGTTTTTGGATATTCTTCATGAATTGTAGCTTATGGGAGTCGTTCATAAATGATGTAAGACTATATGAAGACACTGAAGCTGAATTTCAATTTATGGACACAATATTTAAAGTCTATCATTAATACAATGTCTAAAAATCTAAAAACATTCTTGACGTCACTTTCTTACATCCGTAGACGATCCACACGCATCCACAACAGCAAGATTCACGTCATAACTTCAAATTTAACACAACCACAACCTCAATTTCATTAGCGGCACATACAATTCTTCTCTTCATTATGAATGTAAAAGAAACCAGTTCATACGTTTACAACGATCAGTCATCATTTAGATCTTCAATTCGTAGGTTCGGAATCTCTCTGTATCTGTTTGATAAAAAATGCCTTTGGATAATTTTTTTATTGAAAAAGCAAAGAATGAATTACGTGAAACTGAAACCAGGAAGGCTCAATCACTTGAGCAATTTAGAGATTGGATTAATAAGCATGCATTCTTGAAGGATGTCCGACAAGGTGAGAAATATAATTTAATTAGACAGTTGTGATATAATATAGCAGTGCTGTCCAAACTGTATGCCGTGGCACATCTTCAATATTTTTTGAACTGCATGTCATGTCCGCATTCAGTCGTGACTTATCACCAAGGTGTAGTTTGCACTAAAAAAGATTAAACAACACTGTAATGGAGGAAGTCATGTCTGTGATGTTTAGAGTGCAAATAAAATTTATTTTATGTGATTTTGTTGGATATACTTTGAAATTGAAGACAGTGACATATTTGAAACCTAAATATGAAATTAGAAACTCTTGAACTTCATTTCTTCTGCTTACATCCAAAACATGAAATTGTATGAAACCTGACTGAGCTAGGGAGGCATGCGTAAGTGATGTCTATGGATGAATTTTGAGGATTTGGACCTTCTTATCAGAGATGAGTCATTGAAAAAATTGCTCAAAAATTGCCATTCAGCTCCAAACTCCAATACCTCCTCAAATCCAGCCATAACTCATCAACGAACCCCACAAATCCAACTCATTGTTTCATGTCCAACTTTTTTGTGTATTTTATTCTCCAAATAATCTTGCCCACTTTCTTCTTATTCCAACTGTTGCTTTATACTTTAATTTTTTTGTTGAATGCTTTCGTGTGACTCTTCTTGATATCGTATTGACACAAATGTTATGAAGGGCATGGCACGTCCAAGATAGAAATTGAAATGAAACTCTCACTTTTATGGCAATGTTTGGCGATTGAAATTGGGATATAAAGTATGGACATTAATGATGTTGGTGTTGAGAATGATTGGATGTGATTTGGCAGTAATGAATGTGGGAAATTGCCGTTGTTTTGGATTAAAAGAAATTTAATTTACAGCAATTTTCATAATTGCTGTACGAAATCAGTGCCAAAATAATTTCAAACCTCAGTTATTTTGGGTAAGAAACCTCAAATTTCACACTTCGTCTATCAAGGTTAAATATCGGATGACTAAAGTATACATTATCATAAAACCGGAATATCTAAATTCTCTGCACGTGATTTTAGTCAACGCATGTGGAATCAACATCTTTCTTTTCCTTCTAATGTTAGGCAAATGAGGCTGAATTATTCACCAAATGGAACATTTTTTATAACTGAAATATTTCTTAAGAGCAACTTAAGAGGTTTTTTAGAATGATGTCTGCTTTTGGAGGTGTCTATGCGCTGTCTAATGCTTCCATACTTACTTACCTACATACTTTGGCACAATCCATAGTCTCGAAAGGCACGTAGCCTGAAAAAAATCAGAAATATAGTAGAGGTCGTCTAAAATTGCAGACTTACAGACAGAAAACCCAGTCTTGCAGCCTTAGACAAACTATGAGACATAGACAAAAAATACAGGCCTGTACATCAAAAACGCAGTCAATGGAGGTCTGCAGTTCTGGCCGAACCCTAAAAAATAGTTTCTCTAGACACAACATCGTGAATCTGGTCTAGAGACGGATTTTAATGAGTCTGATCCAATGCTAGAGTCAATCCGACATATGGACTTTATTTTTCGACTTTTTAATGCCGTGTATAATTCTGGAATTGAAAAGCTGCAATCTTTTTCGAACTTGCACTCTAAAATATGTCTGGACGGCATCCAAGGCACAGTATAATTTGAAGTAGGAGCTTGACAAACCCTCCATTTGGCTATCTTGTTTGCAACATTTCAAAGTGTACTAATTCAGCGATTGCTTAATCTACCATTGCCTAGACATAAAAAAATTCTCTATTTCTGCACCTATAATAAGTACCTCTGCATTATTCGCACTTCGTATCTTTGAAATCGCTTCAGTAATTCTTGTAATAATTAGCATACACCTGATAATAACACAGAAAAGAGGAGAAAATAGTTTGATTACACGCTTAATTTAAGAGTCTAGCTAAAACAGAATTTCATTGCCTTCATCACATTAAGTTTATTGCTTACTCATGCTGTCTTTTTAAAAATTGTATGAAAATCCCACAACAATGTCATTAAACCTTAATTTTACCTTTTGGTTTTTCCAAATTTTAGACGATATTCATCTTCTTCAGTTCCTCCGTGCCAGAAAGTACAACATGAACGACGCCATGCAGACATTTGAGCGATTTTATGTAGCACGTAAAAAATATCCACAATTCTTTCCGGACAAAAAGCCAAACTTTGAACGAGTTATGGACTTCTTTAAGAGTGGCTATTGCTATCCACTTCCTGGACGTGATGCTGAAGGATGTCGTGTTGTCTTAGTCCAAATTAACCGTCTTGATACTGAAAAGTTTACAATCTTTGATGGCATTAGACTCACAATTTTCATATTGGCACTAATTATGGAAGAAGAAGAGACTCAAATTGCAGGAGTTAAGATAATTTATGATCAGCAAGACATTACGTCAAAGCATTTATTGATGCCAAAAGATGCAATGGAATTTGTGGATATGGTTAAGACAATTACATGTGCTAGACAGAAAGGTTCGTACATGATTAATCTACCATCATTTGCACACTTTTTATTGGAACTAACAAGAGGTGCACTTACTGAAAAGTTGAAGAATCGATTCTTCCTTTATCACACATGGGATGACTTTAAAGCAAGTGAGCATTGTGTCCTTGACATGCTGCCTAAAGAACATGGCGGTCTGAAGTCAGAAGAAGAAATTCTTAAAGATTTTGAGGAAGTTGTCGTCACCAAATGGCCACTAATTTTAGAAACAGCCGAAAAGGCTGAATTAGATTGGTCAAAAGTACCAGCCGAAAAGATCAAGTCAAATGCAAATGAGGAAGTGATCGGGAGCTTCAGAAAACTTGAAATTGACTGAGCACCTGACTTTTGATTTATTTACTCTATCTATACTTTATATCTCTTATTTAAACATTCAATTTCATGTTAATTGTTAATGACATTAAGCTATTTACACGATGGGACTAAGTTCCCTCTCTCTAAGAAGCTAAAAATAGAAGTATTAAGCTGCTAATTTGAAGTATTATTCGATTTTTTCATTGTTTGCATGTCATTAAAGGAATTTACATTAATAAGATCAATTTTATACAAGATAATATGGTTAAATTTCATAATTTATAAATCACACAGTAGCTAGCGATAGGAACAATGTTGAATTGCTGTCTGGAAGGTACTATGTAGACTTAACAGCTCCTTAACTACCCTGCAACATCACAAAGTGTTTGACTGACATAAAATCATAACAGCAGCTTGAAGTTGACTCGGATTTGGTATAGAAAAGCTGACTTAAAGTCAACTTCAAGCTCAGGAATCCTATCAACAGCATTCAACATTGTGTCTATCGACCCTTAAGAAATTCAATCACTTACAATCACTCAAAAATATATCAAAATCACTGATAAAAAGTCTCAATAAATGATAAAGATTTATACTGTTGAAAAAATGTCAATAAGCTGTATCAATTTTACTGGATATAAAAAAGTATCGACCATAAAAATGATGATCCATTTATCTTACTACAACAAGATTGATGTGAAAGATTATCCCTTATTTATTTACTTAGTATCAGATGTCTGATGCCTGAAAAAAGAGAATATCAACAATTTTCAAGTATATTTGACCTTAATGTCCCTGAATAATATTTATTGTTTTCAGTTCCAATTCACTTGGGTTGCAAAAAGTTTTTCAATTTAAGTTACTATCTTCTTGGAATGGACATAACTTACAAATGGCCCAAAACCCGGTCCCAGGTTGATTTCACTCTAGCTTGAGGTCGGATTTCATCGATTATGGCTAGAAGCTAGAGTAATGCAGTCCTGGAACCAGATTTTTGGCCCTGTTTCAAAGTGTACTTTTCGGTCTGGGATCGGATTTTCTTCATGTGCACGCTCTGTGCTTCTCGGGTTTGATCTTGAGGGTTGGTGTCAAAAAAGTCATCAATTATATTACACTCAATTTTTTTTTGTCCCTCCTTTAGGCTGTAAATGACGATGGAAAAGTGATAATAAATAAGGACTTAATTTTTTTTCATAAAACCAGACACATTCAATTAAGTGGATTTTGACACACAATATGTTCAAGTATGACATACAAATACATGAATGAGTCTATGAGGATATGAATCACTTGACACGATGAGTTCATTGCGGTCTATGCGGTCTATTAAATTTGGTCTACCATACAAACTAAACTCAATTATTATTGCTTTTGTTACAGATGTCTGATACATTGAATAGACTGGCATTGAACTTGAAACTCTATGAATCCTATTGACATGCATAGAGTCATGTGGTTACAAATGTATTTTCCATTTCATTAGCATGAAACTAAAGGACTGTTATTAATTCTTTGAAAATTAGATAAATTTACTATAATCAAATGACATGCTCTTATTCGTATGCCTGATTGTGGAACTGATATCCGATATATGTGGTCATTTCTATTTAGCTGCTTTCTTTGGACTTGTTGGGCTCGGAGATGACTGATTGGAACTCTTATCACTGCTTTCCTAATTTTAGCGATGCCATCCTTCAAACTGGGTTGTTTAGAAAGGCTTTTATTCAGTTCTTTTAAGTACTTATCCCGACATAGAGCTCGATTCGCAACGGTGAATTTAATGGTAACAGGGAATGCCATGAGAAGGTACGCCCTTGACCTTTAGTCAGCTTCAGAGTCAGTCTATGACTTTCCTTCATCTGACTTATTAGCAATGACATCCAAGACTAATTAGCCTTATAATTAATTCAATTCTAATATTCACCATCAATCATGTCGAGTGTGAAATTTCAAGCCTCAAAGCTGCTCTTCAACCAACACTCAAACCCCATTATTGGTTCCTTCTTCAATAATTTGTGGAAATTGATTCTTAGTCAGTCTAATTGCACTCCATTAATGATTGTTGCTTTGTCCATTTCTTAGTTCCATTTCCTACTAAAAAGAAGCATCTAATAAAATATGAATCACATGGAATGTCTTCCTCAAAATAACAATTTCGTTGTTAGCTGACCTTAATAAATAATTCAATAATTACTATACAAATCAGTATAAAGACCCTCCTGAAAACAAGAAGTCCTTCCAAAAAACAGCATAAATATTTAATAAATTTCTAATAACTGATATTAGTATTTATTGATTTTCGTTCTGTTATTCTCACAAAAAATGGAATTCAATTTTTCATCAAGAAGAGATTTAAAAGTAAAGTTTAAAGATCTAATAATAATATCTACAATGCATCTGATTTTTTGGAATCAACTGAAGTGCTAAGGAGTGTGTTTGGGGGTCGGTTTCTATGATTTATATCTTGTTGAGTGACTCGAAGTTGTTAATGTCTCTAGTATGTATGCCGAGGCTCTTAAAACAGCAAACTCAGTATGCCAGAACAGCACATTGTGTTGGCTACGGTACGGCAGCATCGTCGTATTAACGGTAAGACTTAAAGTTACCCTAACGGCATAATAATGGCGGATATATGGCTTAAACTGCATTTCGCCGAATTGTGCCGCTTTAGATATCTTCTAAATAGCTGCAACTTCAATTCTTAAGTCACTCAGGCTCAAGGTATCACTGACTTAATTCTATCATGGAAGCTTTAATTGAATTTAACAATATGGATGTCATACAAACCCTAGAGACACTAATCAACCGATCGTTGTGGTCTATTAAGCTTCAACCCTCTTGTTTTTGACAGTATCAAGCTGCTCCTTAGACACAAAATCCCCAAATCTAGCTTTAAACAGAAAACAAGCACTAGCAACAATTTTTTCATCACCAATTTTCTAAAAATTATCAAAAAATATGCTTGCATGCATGGATTTATTCTTGCAAATTTATTATCATTATGATAAATATCCATCAATGTCCCCAAGGACATTCTGGATTATTTTTTTGGAATAGATTTAATTCACATTCAGTTCAAAGCAATCCGCCTTTACGACCAAATAAAAGGGACGATATTGTGCCTACAAATTCACCCACAATTGACTTCTCTTCCTCCGGCTTATCATCAGTTCTTTGCCGATCAATTTTACCCAAATCAGTTCGAACATGAACTGTTCCTAAATCTTGTCGTATCTGTCCCGTACCATTACTAAGTATGTTTCGGCGCGATCGCGTCCTCTGAACACGATTAAATTTTCTATCGGAATGATGCTTCTTTGGATTACTTTCTGTTGGACTTTTTACTTCATTTTGGGATGTACTTTGCAGATGAGACTTTAAATTCTCATCGGAATTACGCTTATCTGTTAAATATTTTAAACTAGTCAACTGAGCCATTGGACTAGATCTATGTGTATAAATATTCGAACTATAAAGTGCAAGTGGACTAATTCTACATGATGGAGTTGTTGCCATAACATTCTCAAATCCAAAAAGTTCGACTTTTTCCAGTAATTTAAGTGATCTTAGTGCCTTCTTCTCCAGATGCAGCAGTGCACTTTTATTCTTAATTTGTGATGACGATGACATGCCAGGCTCGGGCGATAATGGACGTAATGGCGATGTACTTTCTGGAGAGTTGCAAGGCGTTACTGTAGGCGAGAAATTTTGACCGGTTGGAGTATTCAGACAGCTTGGAGTAACTGCCTTTATGCCTCGTTCATTCAGCACTGATGCGAGACCCATATTCATGGAAAATGTACTGCATGAGTTCCGTCGCGATAAATTTCGAGGTGTTGGCGGCGCCCTAAAATTATGGATGGGAAAATGATGATTAATTACATTTGCGTGACGTGGAATTTAAATTAGGCAGCATAAATGAATAATTCAAAGCAATTCCTCAATTATCTTAAGAAACAACCCACAACTGTCTACTTACGTGGCTTGTCTTGACGTCACAGTTGACTGCATCCTCGACGAGATCTGTGATGGTGGCAAACTGAATGTGATACTTGTTCCATCCTCAGGATGCATAACAGTGCTATTTGTAAACGTATAAATGCATGATGATTGATCAAATTGCTTTCCTGGATGATCCTCGACATCCTCTTCGAGATCTGATAAGGAATACATTTGAACACCGAGATCCTCCAACTTCCTCTCACCTCTAACTTTAACATGTACATTATCCTGTAATAAACCACCAAATGTTGGTGTTGCAAGGCCTTTCCATTGATTAAGTGTCATTGACCCTTCCAAAGGCTTAACAATTTCAAGTTTCTTTGGCATTTGCCATCGTGTCGTTGATACACTCGATAATGTGGACATAATTGATTCAGGTGTACGACATAATGGCGGTTCATCATAAGAATATGTTCCGGCAGGTGAATATGATAACATTGCTCGCCTTGATAGTATCTCGGCTGGTGTAAGGCGTTTAAGTGCTTCCTCCAGATCTTTAGCACCTGGCGTTCCCATATCACCGAGTTTTTTACTTCCAAAACCTTCATCTTCTGGCTCTTTTGGCTTTACACTTACCGGTGAACCGTAAATTGTGCTATAAAATTGATTTGATCTGTCAATGGCACTTGGTTGAGCAAACGTAGACAATCGTGACTGTGTCGTGGACGTGCTCATAATGGACGAACCGTATTCCATTTGTGGCATTCCATTTGTAAACATATTTGAATCTTTGGTTGAATTTTGAACAAATTTCATTGTATCGTTGACATTTTGATAATTACGTCCGGGTGCATTTCCAGGATCGGAAAGGATACCGGAGTCTAAACTGTCAAGAAGTTCTGTATGTAGGGAGTCATTAATGTATGATGTATTATTACTAAAATGATTCGTAAATCCTCCTGGAATGAGTGAACTTTTTACTGTTGGCTGGAATTTCTTGACATACTTTTTCAACATGTCCTGTGTCTCTTGGAGTAGAGTGCATGTCTCTGTATATCTGACTTTAAATTCCGCCAACTCTTGGGCTAGTAGATCTTGATTTTCTTTGGTAATACATAACATTGACGTTGTCTCATCATTTTCAGTCATCAATGAATGAAGTTGCAGCTCCGCATTGTGACATCGCTTAGTAAGACTTACAATTTCCTCATATTGCAGTCGATTCTCTTCTTTATATCTCTCAAGTTCAAGATTAAGGCTGTCAAGTTGCTGATTTGAATCAATTAATTGCTTACTCAAATCTTCCATAATTTTTCTCTCTTGCTCCTCAATCTCGTCCGTTTGTGCCACAACTTCATGTATATCACTTCGCAGTGATTTATTTTCTTCTTCTAAAGTCGCAATTTTACGATACATCAACTCTATATTTATTGATTTTGATGTTGTTGGACTTACTAAAAATAAAAAAATAATAAGAAAAAAATGAGATTAAACAGTTGTGCTTATAATAAGGAAGTCATACAATAGACACAGGGTAATTTATTATTTAACTTTCAAGTTCAATGTTAAGTCTACCTGCATGCAAATCAAAATATATGTACTTTTTTTGTAATCTGAGAGAAAGAGCCGTAGGGGACGTAGTTAGGAATTTTATGATGAGGAAGGATGGGGAGGGCAGTGTTTTGGAAGGGAGAGGGGTTTGACCCCCTTACCCAGTTGTGAACGAGTAAAGCAAGTCCTTAATTTTCTTTTTAATTTCACTTTATTTATTGTGTCACTAATTAAGCACAATTTGAAAAAATGGAAATGGAAATTTTTAGAAAAATTGTGCGACACGCGACTTTACTCTTTCACGTTCAGAAAGTAAAGGGAAGAATTTTCGTAAAAGGGGTTTTAAAGTAAGATGTGAAAAGATGCGAAAATTCAAATCGTAAAAGTACGTTAAATGTCATCGCACAATAGATCTAGTACAATTTGATTGATAATTAAGTTCTAAATATGGAACAATATATGAACAATTGTAAATAAAATGATTAAGAAATAATTCATTAAATGTAATATCTAAATATATGAAGAACTGTCGTAATATGCAACGACATCCTCGGGGCCCCCAGAAAGTCATTTATCATTTATCGGTGGTAGCTGAATCCTCATCGTCATTGATCGCTAGACTGACCTCCTTGTATAATAGGCTTGATGACTAATCTGGTACCTTTTTACGGGCTACCTTTGCGGACCAATAAGATTTAGTTAATGTTACATCATTTGTTCCATTGCTAATGATGTCTTCCAACTGCTTGTCAGTTTGGAGGATGAGGTTTGGTAAAGAATTTGAAAGCTTATTACTTTCATGCAATACATCAGGTATATTCAAAGCTGATGTAGTACTCGTGTTCAATTTAATTATACCATTCGATTCTATGTTTGACATTGTTGTGTCATCTTCGGATTCGTTTATTCGACATGCGTCTATTGAAAATATTGTGTAAGGTTTACTCACGTATTGATCATCTGTTGATGATGAATCAGAATAGTCCTGCACTATGTGTACCTCCTTTTGATGCACGGTTGCTGATATAAAGCTACTTAAATACGAAACTTTATGTTGACTGTCCTTCTCTTGTTGTGATGACTCCTGTATCTGTGATTCTTCCTCACATGATTTCTCAACATCTGATGTTGTGTCGGAATCTGGATCGTTGTGCTCTTCACTTTGACTTCTATCCTTATAATTGTTTAGTCGATGAAGAGTTATGTGATGTCGTGCTGTGCATCTTAAATGCTTATCGACTTTGAATCCGCAACCTGGTTTCAAGTCACACTCACTTGCCATGTGACTTGATGTGAGAATGCAATTCATGCATAATTGTTTGGACCTAACTATATTATACTTGGCATCAATGTTCAGTTTGCGGTAAGTGTTGCACTCTACTGCAAAATGATTTGTCCTATTACAAATCTCGCATCTCATAGACAATTGCTTAACCTTATTTAAATCGTATCCTAGATACGTTGCTGTCTGAGAATCACGAATCTTATACTTAAATGCATCTGGATCAAATGATGATCCATTATGCGAGTTGTTGATGACTGATGCTGTCATCACTTGATAATCCTTTGATTTGTTTTTCGTTGCTTTCTCTTCTTCAAATTTGAAATTTCCCAACGGAAGAGTTTTTGAAATACTATTCAGGAACTCGAATTGAACATCCAATCGCTCCATTCTTGTTGTGGCATCAGGATGCTTCTCATAATAAAATTTGTAATACAGCTCTTGATGATATGGTTCCAGCTGACTGTGAAGATTAGAAGATATGCTTGTATCAGCAATTGATATTCCAGCATAACTACAAGCTGCCATAAAATTTGCAATCCTCGTTGTTACTTCAACACATGAAGCATGAGTTAAGGGTCTTGATAATTTAGTACTCAACAATTTGGTTCGAGCACTCTCAACTACGATACTCGAATTTCCAAAACTATCTTTGAGGTAGTCCATCATCCTTTGCGACGACATATTCATATATAGACTATCAATGCGCGCTAGGGCTTGTCCCGTCAACGCTTGTCTTATATGAGACTTCATTTGCTCATCTGTATATTCTCCTTCTGTCCAATTCCTCATTACCGCTCGCTCAAATGATAACCATCGCTCTGGATTACCATCAAACTTTTCAAGTTTGGGTAAGTTTCGCCTTATTTCATTTATTGACAGTTTATTGAGTTGCCTCAATGTTGTTTCAATATGACTGTCAGCTGCACTATTGTTTTGTTGATTTCTCAATGACTGTGGAACTTCTTGACTTATAGGAACTCCTATCATATCATTGATGGCTTGTGTTGACTGACGAATTTCATCATCCAATCGCGTTGATGCTCTATTTGCATTCAAGACAGCATTAGTAAATGATGCTTCTTGATCTCTTGTATGTTCAGCACTATTATGTGTGAAACTATTGGATCTTGCCCCAATAGTACTTCCATTCATTGTTGAAGATTGCAAAAATCCCAAAATTTGTGAAATTTGCTCGGTTTGTGCAAGCACAAGAGACTTCAACTCCTTACTGGACTTCCTGATGTACTTGAACTTCTTTTGTAAGTTGACGACGTCCGTCCTTAAATTATGTGACGTTAATGAACCATTCGCATTAATGTGCAATGACTCGTTCATCATATCATCGTCATCGGAACTTGTTTCCTCTAGTTGATGTTCGATATGAATTGCCTCCTTAATAAAATGTTTGATTCGATCATCAAATGGCAATGCATAATCTTCTGAACTGACTAATGTTTGGGCTGCTGCATTCATTGGATTAATTAGGCAATGATGACACATCCATGGAAGTTGCAGTTCAGTTACTGTTGTAAAATTGGTTCCAGAACAGCGTAGATGATAGACCCTATCACAGGTGATGCATAATACGAACTTCTGTAGATCCTCATGCTGTCGTTCTTCCTCTTGGACTTCGAACCATTTGCATGTGTTGTTTAGCCCGCATCTCACGTTGTCCTTAACCAAATTAATTGCGAAAATATAATTATTGACGATCTTGCTCGTCGGATATTTCGCACGATATTCTGCCTTTGCATTCGGTTCAAGTAAGAACCATTGAGCTAGACTGCCTAAATTCTCAATATTCATCTTGATTAATTGATGTAGATGAATTGATATTGAAGTGACTTGATCACTTTCTTCTAATGTTGTAATGCGTTTCTTGTAACGTCTTAATGAACTTTGCTACTTGTTAGCAATTTATAATAAATAAATGCGTCTTGTTGTTCGACGACTTATTGTCCCTCTTTTGGACCTGATGATGCACTTATATCAAAAGTGACTAACTTACAGCACTGGAAGTATTGAATGACGTGGATGAATTCGATGACTGTTGACGACTTTGTATTTTGCACACTTTGGTGACTAACGAATGCACTTTCAACCTGAAGTGACTAACTGGATGCACTAATTTTAAAGTGACTAACTGGATGCACTAATTTTAAAGTGACTGACTGGATGTTGCGTCTTCTGTTCGATGAATTTCCACGTTGCAAACTTATACGTTTGTGCCTTTTGAATGGCGGTAAGTCGCCACTTGCCGGCGACTATGATGATTAATAAAGTTGAAAATGAATTGTGACTGTTGAATGCCTTGATGACCAGAAAATTGTGCCTCTGTAGGCTTAAATTGTTGAATTTGTTTCTTGCGAACAAATTATTTGCACTTTTGATGGGAAGAAAAGAACAAAGAAGAAAGGTTATAAATGTGTTTTACTCACTACAGAGGTGTTTCTGGTCAATTCGACTGCTTTCAAGCTTCCTCAATGGCTCTGATGTTCTCAATTAATCCAGCTGAGAATAATTCTTTACACGCGGTGGCGAATATTTTTTCTCGCTACTTTTACGCGCGAATTTCGGCGAATTTTAATTAAACTTGATCAATTATCACTTCTATGACACTTTAACTCACTATATTTTCTCTTTTCGTGAGTTTTCACGTTATATTCACTTATAATTATTTAATTGTAATAATTGAACCTCAAATTTTCTTCACTTTTGCAAATTTTTCAACAAGATTTAATTTTTCAAAAAGGATCAATTTTTCTAAAAAGATGTGAACGAGTAAAGCAAGTCCTTAATTTTCTTTTTAATTTCACTTTATTTATTGTGTCACTAATTAAGCACAATTTGAAAAAATGGAAATGGAAATTTTTAGAAAAATTGTGCGACACGCGACTTTACTCTTTCACGTTCAGAAAGTAAAGGGAAGAATTTTCGTAAAAGGGGTTTTAAAGTAAGATGTGAAAAGATGCGAAAATTCAAATCGTAAAAGTACGTTAAATGTCATCGCACAATAGATCTAAATATGGAACAATATATGAACAATTGTAAATAAAATGATTAAGAAATAATTCATTAAATGTAATATCTAAATATATGAAGAACTGTCGTAATATGCAACGACACCCAGTGGTGGACAACCTTTCATTTTTGCGGCACGTCTCAGTGGTAAGCCTCGATCAAATCATCCGATTTATGGCATTTCCATAAATTTTTAACAACACATAGCTTACCCAACATTACCCTAACCTCCTTCCTCCCTTAATACCCCCCTGTCAACCAATAAACGCAATCCTTTTTGTCCATTTTTTTTTAAATCACCACCGCATCAGCCATTTACAGCATTTAAATAATTGAATTTAAAAACTGTAAACCTGAGCTGTATGAGTTGTGTTTTCTCTTGTTAATGTAGGTCGGTTGTACTATCGTAATATAATTGAGATGATGATGATGGCATACTTTGCATTAAAGATCAAAGGCACAGATTTGTGAGATGTAAGTTGAAGCTACCATTTTGAAATGTAACTCAAATGTTTTCATTTGAAGAGGAGACTTAATGGCTATTATGTTGTATGAAGACTTAGAGTTGGGAGACGGAAGTTAAAGTTTCAGTTACAGTGACCTAATTAATCATTGTGACTGTCTAAAGCATTCCAGATGAATTTTTATGGTACAGCAACCCTTTACTAACTAGAGCCAGCTCTAAGCTGTATCTGAGTTAAGCAATGGGTCATTCGAGCAGCACAATGCGGCTTAGAGCATTTTCCAACCTAAAACTAGACCACAACTAGCCGTCATGGTGCTATTAGGACAGCTAAGCGTCTAATCGTTGACACAGTAACATGCCGATAAATAGCAAACACGTTGTGCTGCTCAGAATGCCCATAAAAAGTCAAAATCATGCAAAGTCAAAGGCAAATCAACATCATCACTTGATGACAATATTATTTACCCACAAAATATATTCTAAGTACACAATTCGCAAGTCAAAAGCTCCTCCGAAATCTAACGTCACCCGACCAAAATTCCCAATTCAATTCTCAATAATATCAGCATAAAAACTTAACAAGACACAGCACAAACACTCAACAATCAATGAAAGTAAATATTTCTATGGTTGAATAATAAATATGAAAAAGAAAAAAAAAGTTATTGCCAACAATGGAAGTGCAAAATATTTCAGGCAATATTGAATTTAGCTTTAAATGTGTGAATAAAGAAGAAGCCAGCATATCTGTTTTGTTTTGTATACTTAAAATGCAATTGTTGAACTGTAGAAATTTCAATATAGTCTAAAAATAAAGACTGTATGTACTGTGGGGATTAAAGCAGTAGATATCATGGATTAACAGAAGAAATGAAAACAATTTGCGCATTAGTTGATTTAATTAACTTTTTAATGGATTTACTGTCTTATCAAGTTTGACATTAATTCGTGAAATTGACATTTCGAGAATGTCAATGAGTTTATGACTTGACAAAAGTGCGCAGATTAGGATGTTTTTGATTTTTGAGGAATTAAGGCTTCCAAATGCTAATAATTGCTCATTCTCACATCCGACATCATTCAGATTGTAGATCTTCAAGTCTTGCATGCCTATTATGATGGTAATTGGCAAAATCCAGTCAGAATCAGACCCCAACAAACTCAGCCCATAGACCTCTCTTGACCCGAAAACCCAACAAAGTAAGCAACCACGTATCTACAAAATTACACCCCGGAAGTGGTCAGCATTGCCTCGAGTCCCAAACATATAATTTTCATGAAAATTTTTTACACTTACATAAGCCATTCCCAATCTATAAAAACCACATTCACCTGCTAAAAAATTCACATTTTACTGCATAGACATGGAATCAGGTTAATTCCATTTTCAGACAATTTATTATGTGCATTCACTTTTTTTTGCAACGAGCGAGTAGAGCGAGTTCCATCAAAACCCATTATTTTGTAGAAAATAAATGTTGGACAGAGTTGGGGAATTTGAGTTCAAAATGTACAGTCAGGGCTCAGAATCACATTAATAGTCAGCTGCGCTTGGTTTTGTGTGGAAAGGAGCACTTGAGTTCAAGTCGATTTCTGATAAGGATTTTCAATGTCTGAATTTTGATGAATTCTTGTGACATTGGCGATATCGGGTTTAACATCGGAAATAGGATATATCCGATTCGACTTCAATCTCTATCCAGATGAAGCATAAACATATCCAAACCCAACAAAATCCTCAACTCTGACAATATTGCAGCCAATTAACCTTCCAGGCAAATTGACATCGAAGTCATAATTATTCCTCAGGTTCCATATATCGATATCACATGATATACATAGTATGGTATAAAATGCCGTCAAGCTTTTTGACGATATCGTTAAGATAACAAGAGTACTAAATTAATTTTCGAGTGGTGCTAATTGACAATTCTGAGTAAATTAGAAGTAAATAGAACTAAAGTTTCGTTCTTGAGTTTATTGAGGGCTATTCTGTTGTTGTTGTTGATAAAACAATGGATGTGGAAATGACAAAGGAAAAGTTTCTGTCTAAATAAATATTTTTGATGACTTGTGATTCGCACCATTAGAGTTTGCATGGCAATAACACTTTAATGGCAAATTTCTATATTGTTTAACAATTTTTTTGAGGTTAGGTCTTGCAAATTTGCATTCTTAAAGATTTTAAGCCGTTCAAAAAATTTCACATTTTGTGTCTATGTCCGATTTAATCAAAACTGACGCCTTTATAGCTTTTATGTGTTTCCATTATTCATAAACAACAAATGTGAATGATATGTGAGCATATACGTCTAGAAAAATATTTTGACAGCACATAACAAATAACAAAAAAATTGATAAAAAAGTTCGTCATTATCATTTTAATGCTCGGACCTTGTTTGGGGACATAGTAACAACTATGAAGTAAGATACGTCACGAATTTCTTAGAAAAGTATCAGTCACATGGTGGAATTTAAATAGTTATGCATTAATGATTCATTGATGCAACTTTTATAGCAGCTCTCAGCACTAGATTAGTAAAGGTTAATTACAGGTGTTGACTATATTCAATGATATATATCTGTTATAGTGTGAGACTGTGATGTGAACTGAATATAGTCGTCTAGTCAAAGGTGTATTTAGGTCGTGCAAAGGTCAAGAAGGTGTAAAAAGGCATTTAGATCTCTAAATTATCCATTTTTTGGATAAGACGGTCAATTTTGATTCTTTTGATCAATGTTGGGCAATCTGGAAGCCACGACACAATTGTCTACCACCAAAAACCTTTAAAAATCCCAGGAACCGTATATAGATTTTCAAATAAATGGGTAAATTGCTCTATATCCTCAATTTATGTCTTAAAATGCATGAAATTAGAGGAACGAAGTAAGGACGTATTCAAAAGAAGCTTGAGATCAACCTCTCCTCCCATACCTTTTACCAATACATACCGCTTTTATAGAATTTTTCTATATTTTCTACGTTTTTTGCCGACAAAAATTCCAACCAGATTTTGGAAGAGAAGAAGAAGGAGGTTGGATGGATTTTGAATCGTAATGATTTGTATCGGAGAATGGGTAAGGATAAAGAACTTGACCGGTTCCTTCAGGAATGCGATCCTGCCTTGCTCATTAAGAAGGGTTTCGGGGTTGATTATCACACCTCCTTCCAAATACACACCTGTCCCAACTAATTACAAGCTTCTACTTTTTCCCATACCTAAATGTTTCCCACAATCGTATCTGTCTACCCCAAAGTACGTAACATCAATGTAATTTCCCTTCTCAGCAACATTCAGCTACAATAAAATTCTCAACTTTCAGAGAATTTCTTCCATTAACTTCATTGTCCTTCAAACATTGATTTATCGATAAAAAAAAGGACATAAAAACTTTGAAAATTGCAAACTTTACAATCTTTTATGTTCTTTTGGATACGCAAAACAAGAAGTCAACCAAGACAAAGAAGTCAACATGCAACCTTATAACAAATTTCTTCGAGTCGAGTCTAAGTTAAACGATTCCGGTCTCATAACAAAACCGATGGTAATAAATATTACATGCTGTTACTTGCGGCAGACATCATACGTCAATTTGTTGTTGCTGATTTTTAATTTTGATAATTTTTTAATGAAAGTTGATAATGCTGCCTTAAAACTGCATTTTATTGGAACTATGCTCCTTAAAAAGTTATGAAACATTTCCGAAAATGGCACCTTACTTTTGGCACAAGCTATAGACGCCATATTTATGTAGAGTACAATTTGCGCCGGTTTATTGTCAACATGCAAAAAAATGATTTTGGATATGGCAAGTGCTGTAGAACAGAGGAACATAAGAAAAAATAAGAAAACCTGTTTGTGCTGTTATCGAAAATATTTCACAATCACTAGAAATAGAAGTATAGTCATGCTGGGTATCCCAATGAAAACAGACATTTTATAGAATTTTTGAAGCTCAGAAAGTTCACAGAATTTGCTGTTTTGACTGCTGTTACAATAAATTAAGGTTAATTTGGGAAGGATGTCGATCTGATTGGGCGGCTGACCAAATGTCAAGTGATTCACCTTTCTGTGGTATTTCCTATTTTCACTAAGAACATCACAGAGATTCGAAGCTGTGCCGAAATAAGTACATTAAAGGCTAAGAGACCACTTTTAGATACCGTAGTGGTCTTTCTGTATCATGAAAGCTTACTCTTTGCCTGTTAGGGATATATTAGTAGCCAGTTCAATCTCCTGGCATGTAGGGTAGCATACTAAGCACAGTAGACTTATAGCCTAATGTATTTGAAACTAAGCTGTACAAAGAAGCTTACAAGAGGAAAATAGGACCAAACTAACAATGACGACCCAATGCAAACGAACACAGCACAGTCAATTAAGATTGTGAATTTTGAAATTTTGAAAATTTATCATAATTATTCATAAATAAAATCTAATTGAAAATTCATGATTATTTCAAAAACTTCATTTTTCTCACATTTATAATCTAGTTTAACGTCATAAAAAGACACACTTAAAAATTGTGTAAATTTAGAAATTTACAAATGTTAGATTTAATCATTTCAATAGAAGCATTTTTAAATTTTTCAAGATTGTCCATTCCCAGTCCATTCTTATAAGACAAGATAGAATTCTTATTTGAAAAGGTCAATGGTCTTACTTGTTTGTGGGATTTTTCGGGAATGTTATTTAAATCTTATTGTCTGTTTGGATTTTGGGGGACTTTAAAAAGTATGTTTTATTCAAACCAGAGCTGTGCGGCAGGGAACTTCCTGAAGATTTTGAAGGACTCTATTGGAATCTATGACTAGCTATATCAGAGGCATATATAGGAGTGTTTTGAAATTTTATGGATAGACTGCACAAATTTGGGAAGAGTTTGGGATTTTTGTCAAAGAAAATTCAAGAAATTCTTCCAAAACAGCAGGAGTAGGGAACTTGACCTTCCAACCTTGACCTGTATCATGATTACCTAAACCTTAAGCATGCATTACAATAATCCTAAAGTGTCTGAGAATCAGATACCATGAATCAGCTACTATCTAAGTCAAGTTTGCGATAAGCAGAATCTAACCAAAATCAATGCCTAGAAGTTTCCCTATCTATACATATGTGAGAGTTTCTTATCTTTTCACTAAATCGTCAGCTACAATTCTGGCTTATCTAGATTCTAGCTTCTATATATAAACATACTCGAGTGGTACACTTCGGTGAACCGCACTGTTTGCTGTGAAAATGGGTCAAAATCAGTCGTCACGTGACCCCGTGAAGGGAAGATAAGCTTATAGCTTTATCATTAATACAGCAACAATTAAGGTGCACTTGTGAACATCTTATGCTGTTCAGGAAACATAGAAACGTCCAAAATACATTTCTCATAGCCAAGGCAACGCAGACCAGCAACTCATACCCAAAACAATCAAATTAACTACAATAACAACTTGTAAGTAATATCATTAACATCTCTAAATCACGTATCTTCCCATAATTTACTTGATACAACTGAAAAACCCTTAATTAACTCAATCTTTCTTTCTTTCATAAGATATGAAAAGATTTACGTCTGCGATGACACTCTTGCCTACTTCATATAGACATTTGTAAAGCAATCTAATCAAAGTAAGCTTTGCACGAGGATTATAATGAAGTGTACAAACTATCAAAGTCTAATGCAGTGGTGGGAAACCTTTTATTTTTTGGGGTACAACTTGGCAGGAAGCATGGACCGAAACTGAACATGGTCCATGTAATTTTGAGGAATTCACACTAGGGTGCCGCGGCACAAAGGTTGTCCACCACTAGTCTAAAAGAACATGCAAAACAAGTCTTAAACCAAGAATTTCCTTCCATTAACAGCACCTGACCACAGCTTTTTACTCAATTCAATTCAAAATCTTGATTCATAAATTCATATTTAGCAACACAGCCTAGCCAAGTCAATTAAATTTCGAAACATGAGCTGCGTCATAATACTGAGAAAATTTCATTTGTAATAATCTCGTACCACGATAAAAGTTGACATCGATGCAGCGCAAATTAAGTAGAAAATTTACAACGCCTCAAATGTATTATCATTATACATGAAAAAAAGTTTATTTTTTGCAGTGTCACTTAACATTCTCTTGATTTTCTGCTTTATATTTTTAATTTGCAAGTTTTATTATGGAGGAAAAAGAAGAAGTTGGCGGGTAGGCGCGCAAAAATGTTGAATGTTTTCAAGAGTATGGAGAGTGAATGAATTTAGTTGATATTTTTTGGGGGTCCATTGTTTGAAAAATTGGGGGTCTATGGTTTGAATATTTGGAATTTTAATATTTAAATTATTGGATAACAGATTGATTCCTTATTTTGGACGCAAATAAAGTGAATAATTCAAATTGGGGGTCCTTAATTTGAGTTTATTTTGAGGGTCTATGTTTTGAATAATTTGGGAATTTCAATGGTTTAATTACTTGAATTAAGATTGATTCCTTAATTTGAGTTCAAATAAATGATACAAATTGAGAGAAGGAGGTCATTGGTATGAATATTTTTTGGGGGTCTACGGTTTTAAAACTTGTAATTTTAGACTTTTTAATTATTTGAAACTAGATTGCTTCCTTAATTTGAACATAATTAAATCAAGAAAGTGAATAAATTAACTTTAGGGGTCTCAGATTTGAACATTTGGGAGGAAGGGGGTCCACGGTTTGAAAAATTGGAATTTCAATTTGAAACCAGATCAATTTCTTAATTCGAGTGTATTATCCCCTGCAATTTGGTAACTCAGAGCACACAAAACAGTAAAAACAGAATAAATCAGCTTAAAACCGAATTTATCAAAACTCAATACCCCCCAAAAAATGACTAAACTCATGATTCACAAGGAACAGATTAGATGCAAAAATCAACAAAAATATCTTCATGCTTACCATTTTCACTACCACAATCATCGATAGTTAATATGTTGATGAGATCATTTTTCTGACTAAGTTGATATGAAAGTTGTTCAATATTCTCATTAGCAGTCTTAAGGTCTGCATCTAATTCATAAATTTTATCCTCTAATTTGGAATTCTTCTCCAACAACTCCTTTCCAATTTGTGCTGATAACAATAAATCCTTATCTTTTTCCTCAAGCTCCTGACTTAATAATTTAATTTTTTTATGTAAATCGTCATCGCACTGATTCATATTAAATGGCACAACAGCATATAACTGCTACATAGAATGGAAAAAAAAGAAGGAATAGAAATGCGTGGAAGTTCCACTAAAATTGAATTGTTTTCGATTTACACATTAAAGTTTCGTGTTACATAAAAAAAATCATGAGCTAATTGGAATTTTCTTTCAATTTTCTTTCAATTTAGTGTTAATTGGATGGATTCTCATGATTCTTCCTATTGTCCATACACTTCTTAATCAGTTCACATGCTTCTTTTTTTTTTAACTTTTCTCACCTCGAAAAAATTAACAATTTAAATATTTTTTTCACTATTATTTCAACTTTGTGCTGCTCACGAGAAGTAAATTCCTCGACATTTATAAGAATTTGAGACTCTTTGACTTGCTTTATTGCCACTTTTGGCATGTCTTGACATTCACATTAATATTAATCAATATTTAATCATTTTGTTGAATCAATAAAAAAATTGGAAGTACTGCATCGATTTTTTTCTTTTTTTTCACTTTTATGTTTTTTTAATCCACAAAAAAATTATGCACACAACTTTAATGTTCTTCTGGTTCTGATGAAAGTTCTTTAACAAATGACGCAATTTAACATAAAGAAAGATTTATCGGAACTAAAGAAATAAGGAATAAAAATTTTGACTTCGACTGAAGGAGCAGTCTATCGCACACAGAAAATAAAACATTTATGGAGAATTTCGCAAGTGCTGACACTGGAGAGAAGTTAGTTTTTTGGGTGATTCCGGGTGAAAATTTTGAGATTTTTTGGTTTTTAATCTTGCGGATTTATTTTTAATCCTGAGGATTTAAATTTTGATTTTGAGGATTTTAATTTGGATTTTTGAGGGTTCAGGTTTTGAATTAGAGACCATTCAGTTATTAAGTAAGGCCAATTGACTTTTAGGACCCACACTCTCCCCCTTCCCTCGTTCCTCCGTGACAAAATCTCCAAGGAAACACAAATGTTCATTAATTTAATGTTGAACCTCAACTACCTCATTCCTTGCACTTTAGAGCGTATTCACCACTCCCTCCATAAATTCTGGCACTGCCCCTATCATTATGTAATAATTGGACGACCCCAAATTGAAGATTTAGTGATTTAGTTAATTTATTTTGATATTGTTAATTTAGTGATTTGCCTGATAACCTAGAAGATTAGATTAAATTTTAATCTGGCGGATTTAATTTTTAATCCGATGGATTTAATTTAAAAAATCAGCAAAAATCCTTATAATAACCAAAACAATTCATCCCTCAAAAAATTCCAATCAAATTCCTCCAGTTCCCCTAACACATAAGCTACACTGGACTAACCCAACATTTTTCAACCACAGCACTAGGGGTCCGAATGACGGATATCCGTACCGTCCGTTACCGGTAATTACCGGTAATATCCATTACCGTTACCGTTCATTTATATGGATTATCCATCGGTAACAGATTTTTAACGAATTTTTCAAAAATTCAAATATTAAGACCGCAGTTTATTTTTTTGTTTAGGGTAAAAACTTTATTTTTAGACATTTTTAATTTTTGAAAACTTTTAATGTGGATATTTCCAAAAGAATTTTTAGACTTGTCAATATCAAGATATATATCAAAGTTAAATGTAATTTTTGGTCAAAAAAACGTTATTTTTGGTCACATCTAAAAATCAGTCATTTTTTATGATGAATCCTGAAAAAGTGCTTTATTTATTTGAAAACGTAATATCAGGAATGATAGAGGGATGAGAAAGGTAACTTTTCAGGTACTTATTGGGTCATGAAAAACTAGTTATTTAGCGCAAACGGCAGAATCGAAAACTGACCAAATTTGGGTCATTTTTAAACGCTTTTTTTCAAATTTTAATTTGCACGAAGTCCAATAGTCAAAGTTTTTAATGCAAAAAATTTTGCTTATGAATGTTTTAAAACTCTTCTATACAAGCCATCCTTTAAAAACGATTATATATGGCTTTTTTTAAAAATGACCAAAAAAAGTGACCAGAAAAAAATTTTTTTACCCTAAATATTCGGATATATATAGTCGGAATATACGGATATTACCGGTAACACCGGTAATTACCGGTAAATATCCGTTACCGTCAAATCTCGATTACCGGTAATTTTCGGACCCCTACACAGCACACAAATCCAGCAACTTAAAAAATCGTTAAAACAGCTGTACATAAGGCAAAAAAGAAAATTATGTCATCGAGCGGATTGGAACGACCCTGAAAATAGACACAAAACAATATTTTTTTTGTTCATTCACAAAAAGAAGCATTTGACTGACATTTGAGTATCGTTGCCACTCGATACTGATATTATTTGCTTGACTTTCCCCAACCTTTTAGCCGTCCAATTGGCAATGTGCATTATGTTACGAAATTCAATGAACTCAGTCAGTCATAATGTTTATATTTTATTCTTATAGAGGAAGGTCATGTGAAATTGAATCAAATTGGATCTGCGATGTAAACTTTCCATTTTTGAGCTGGAATTAAGTCGCAATTACTGAACTTAAATGTCACGTGAGAGAGAATTTTGTAGCTTGATAATGATGATGATGATGATTTCTGTTGCTATGTCTAATTCCTATACTATTATTCATGCGATACTACAAACTTCCTATATTATCAAATTACTAGCATTTCCAGTAGGGGTCCGAAAATTACCGGTAATCGAGATTTGACGGTAACGGATATTTACCGGTAATTACCGGTGTTACCGGTAATATCCGTATATTCCGACTATATATATCCGAATATTTAGGGTAAAAAAATTTTTTTCTGGTCACTTTTTTTTTGGTCATTTTTAAAAAAAGCCATATATAATCGTTTTTAAAGGATGGCTTGTATAGAAGAGTTTTAAAACATTCATAAGCAAAATTTTTTGCATTAAAAACTTTGACTATTGGACTTCGTGCAAATTAAAATTTGAAAAAAAAGCGTTTAAAAATGACCCAAATTTGGTCAGTTTTCGATTCTGCCGTTTGCGCTAAATAACTAGTTTTTCATGACCCAATAAGTACCTGAAAAGTTACCTTTCTCATCCCTCTATCATTCCTGATATTACGTTTTCAAATAAATAAAGCACTTTTTCAGGATTCATCATAAAAAATGACTGATTTTTAGATGTGACCAAAAATAACGTTTTTTTGACCAAAAATTACATTTAACTTTGATATATATCTTGATATTGACAAGTCTAAAAATTCTTTTGGAAATATCCACATTAAAAGTTTTCAAAAATTAAAAATGTCTAAAAATAAAGTTTTTACCCTAAACAAAAAAATAAACTGCGGTCTTAATATTTGAATTTTTGAAAAATTCGTTAAAAATCTGTTACCGATGGATAATCCATATAAATGAACGGTAACGGTAATGGATATTACCGGTAATTACCGGTAACGGACGGTACGGATATCCGTCATTCGGACCCCTAATTTCCAGACAAGCAATTTTTTGTTCAATTAGACTCGGCCATAACGCAAATATTTCGTGTGATTTTCGTGTCTCGTTTTCTACTTGCTTCATGCCTTCGTATTTAAATTATTTTTGAAGCTTTATATTGCATTTCTGCCAAACGTACACTCGATGGTCGTAGTGTCGATTCGATAAATGGATAAGCGATGTCCAAAAAGATCGCTGAATTCAAGAAGTTTGCTTCAAAAAATATGAATGCTTTCAAATCCTGTCATTTCTGACTAAAACAAACCCAATATTAAGATATGATTTAGTTATCATTGAATAAGGAAAATCGACACAATTGACTATCTTTTTGCAATTTTTCCTTTTTTTGGATCCTTTTTAAGGTTATGGATCCTTTTTTGGCTATCAGACCAGTTTATTCACTTCCCTGACTGTCATTTTGTTCATTTTTTTGGTCCTTTAACTGTCTAGCTACTTGACTATCCATAACTTCGTCTGTTTATCAGTTCATGTGACTATCTGCAAGCCAGACTCTTGCTGGAGTGTAAACCAGACTCATGCTGGTGTTCAAGTCAGACTCAGAGCGCATGCTCTCGTTTTACTTGAATCTAAAGGATTTATGCACTCAAGCAGTTAAAAATTGGTTCCTGTATGCCACAATAGAGCTAAAAACAAAGCTTGAGTACAGAATTGTGTCGAATTTGTGGATGATGCACACTGAATCCGACTAACACAGAAAGATGTCAGACTGGCGCTAGATCTGCTTCACTTGTGATATCCTGAAATACTAGGCTATTTACCGATCACAGAACTGGCTGCCACTGGATCCGTTGCATTTGTGCTTTCCAAGATTGCTAAGTTTTACATCAACCAGACGTCCAATTGAAACTGTATCCGATTCATTTGTAGTTTCCCAAATTGCTAGGCTTTGTCCAGACAAGACACCAGACTGACGCTAGATCTATTTCACATGTGCTTCTTGAGACTGCTTAGTTTGTCAATTTTAGCTCAATAATTGATAAGAAATCCTTCAAATCTATTAAATACTCACTTATTGTCAACCATTTAGATTCCATCCAGAAGTTCATTTTATTTCAAATTCAAAAGTCGCGAATTCGAATCTCGGGAATCCTTCTACTTCCCTAAACAAATCCTTCCACAATTTTCTTCCACTTTTTTTCAAAGTCCACAATTTTCCGCTACATTTTCCACCACCTATGCACTCTCAACTGCACATCCAACTAGACTACAATATGCAATTCCCATTTTCATGTCCCACATTCAGCCTCATTCCATTTTCAATTTCATTTCATTATTTAAATTACGCGAGAGATATATATTGCATTTTCGCCAAACGTACACTCGATGGTCGCGGTGTCGATTCGATAATGGATAGGCGATGTCCATAATGTTCGCTAAAATTCAAGAAGTTTGATTAAAAAAACATGAAGATGTCAAATAGGTCATTTATGATCAAAACAAACCCATATTAAGATATGATTTCGAATCATTGAATAAGAAAATCGACACAATAGACTATCTTTTTGGTGGATTTTTTCTTCTTTTTTTGTGCTGTTGTTGCTGTTGATGCTGACGTTTTGTTGGTTGTGGGATCGAGACGCGGTGATGGCAGTTATTTTTGGAAGTGGATTTTTTTGTGTTGCTGAATACTTTTTGAGTAATTTTTGAGAATTTGGGAATGTTTGGCTAGTGGTTGGCATGAACTGTCCGTACTTACTTACTTCATTGGCCGTAAAGATCAATTGCGATCCATGGCCTCCATACATTACAATAGATCATTTTTAAAGTCCGATGGGTAGAAGATCTAAATCAAGTCGAATGACAGAGAACAATGCATCAAATGGTGCCTTAAACTGGCTCTATCACTGCTTTCCGTCTGGGCTGTCAATTTCCAATACCAAGCACAATACTGTCTCTGCCGACAGCTTCTTTCCAAGAACCAATGAATTGTTCGTACTTAAATATTGTACTTGACTGTATTCAAGCATTTCCAGCGATAGAACCATCATTAGACGTCTTCTGATTAAAGTCATAGATCACAGTTGATCTGTACAGTCAGCGAAGTCAGTAAGTAAGCATCTGATCAGCCATTTAAATATTTTATTTGGATAGTACTCGGATGTATTCGGATGTACTACAAAAATTCTGTCATTGACTTCTGGACTCTACATTAATCCATTATTTAAATTTAATACAGCACATTTTGTTGGAACTGAATTCAATTTATCTCAATTGAGACATATTTATTGGATTAATTCAGACAGTAAACTTCAAAAAAGTTCAAAAAACTTGATTTATTATTGTAAATAAAAATTGCAGCAAGGAAATTAGCAGACCGGTTCCATTCAGTGGCCACACTTTTGCAATTAATTATCATCTTAAAAATGTTGAATTGGACTTTTTTGAAAGACAATTGCTTCACACCAATAATTATAGCTGTTGAGTTAATTATATTCATTTGTAAATAGATGTGATGGATGTATGTTTAAGATTCTGGCACTTAAGTGAATACCAAACAGTCAGTTTTGCTAACTCATGATTTATTGTAGAATTGCAAGATTTTGAATTGATTTTTGCGGTTCAAGATCATTTTTGTTTTACATACTTACTGTTCCTGGAGTGAATTATATAATTTAATATGAAACTAAGTTCAGTCAACTATGTAAAATATTTGTGTACTGGTATGTAATTGATTGTAATTTAAATACACGGAAAATTGGCAAACATATCTTAGAATTAACTATTTTGTGGGGTTAATCAAAAATGATGTTCTTACTCAAGAAATGGAGACTTAAGATTTGATTCAGGAATCAGTAGATTCAGTACATCGCAGTGCCTTTTTCATCTTCGACGGACTCTAGTCTTTATTCTTTCTAAGGTCTAAAGTAACGTTTCAGAATTGGCAGAAGTTATCGAAAGTTAAAGCTGTCTACAGACGTTCTCTAAATGCGGCAATGGGCCCCCAAATTCGCGAAGACGTCCAAAGAAGGAAGCAATTGTACAGATATAATATTGCATTTGACATTGGAGATTGGCAAATTGAAGCTAACAATAGGACCAGTTTCAGGTGGCATCTGAGCGAGTTCATGGTTAACAGTTGATGTGTACGGTCAGCGAATAGGTCAGTAAGAGAGGTCAGCAATAAGCATAGGTCAGCAAGTAGTTTGACCCCTAAATGCTCTCTCTATCCCTACTGATAACGAAAATACGCCCATTTTAAAGCAACCACATGCTTCAGAGAATTTTTCAGAATTTTTCCAGTCAGAACTTATTGCCAAACCCAAATACCTAATAAATTACATGTCTTTTATCTGTCCCAGCAATATTTGTCTACTTCATTTAGATTTTTTCATTGTTTTTGAGTTTAGTATCATAATTCCCGAAATTATGGATCAATTACGGGTAATATACAAATCTAATTCAGCCAATTACACTTATTATCACATTAGAATTATTATTGCGATTTAATTCCATAACAATTTTTGAATGGCAATGTCGAATAGAAGTTGAGGTTGTTGATTGATATGTTTTGTAGTTTATTGAAGATTCACTTATTGTTTTGAAATTTTCCAATCTTTGGTCCTATTGTGCTGGAATGAAATATGAATAATTGTGGGTTTTTTGAGGTTTCAGCAGGTCTTATTCTCGTTGAATCTTCTGCTCATGCTGCTTCTTTGCACAAAAAAAATTCCCTGTCCTTTTCATCCTTCAAAATGACCTCAGCTTCTTCTTTCATTCTTTTCGTCTCATTCTTAATGTTTTGGAAGTAATTTAAAATTTCTACATATGCAGTTGTCGACGGAACATATAACATGCCATTTCCTTATATACTTATTTCTTCTGCGAATCAAGGTTGAATCAATGTACATGATGTCTAAATATGTATGCAAAAGTAATATTGTCATGTATGCATTCGTGCTTGTAAATTTTAGACAAGAAAAGGTGTTCAATGAATGATCCTAGAGGCGGGTATTCTTAACAAGTTATGGTAAACCTTTTATGAATCTTTATAATTTTTGGCTTTACTCACGAAAAGTTGATTTGAATCGATTTTATTCCATTTGAATTTGTATTGAATTCAACACTTATGTGAATCGAAATGGATCGTTGACGGAGTGGTTTAATATCGGTACATACTACTTGCAATACCGACTTTGCGATCATGAGCCCAAAACTTGTCGAATATGTACTGGAAATGCATTAGATTGTCACGGAACACAGGTTACCCAAAATTGATCCATTGGTCTAAAAAGCAATCATGAATCCAATTAGCTGAAAAAGATCAAAATCAAAAGACATTGTTCTTCTTCTTTTTTCTTTACATGTAATATTCATTCTGTATTTTTCACCATTTTTCACTTTTTGTTGGTTTTTTTTTTTCATTTTTATCAATAATATAATTTTTATATTTCTTCTTAAATTTTTTTCTCCTTCCTTATCATAATCATTTTTATTTCCATTTCATTTCTTACGTTTAAAATTAAATAGTTTTTTTCATTTATTTATCTCATTTATTTCAATTTCCTCACTTCCTTTCTTTTTTTGTTTTTGTTTATGTCAAAAAAACATTAAATATATTTTTTTTCATCTTCAAATCTTCTAAATATAATGAAAACTTCTTCCTTTTTTTCACACTTTTTGTTTAAGGGACAAAAAAATAAAATTTTATTCCTTCGTGATTCTTTTAAACTTTTTTTTGGTGGATGAAGAAAATGGAAATTTTACGTGTATGTGTTTTTGTATGTAATATTGTATCTGTGCATGCAGGAACCTCATTGCCAACAAGTTATTGATGTCGATCGAATTGTAGGATACAAAAATCCACGACTAAAAAGACTAAGCCCCTGTTAAGCAGTCTCCAGAAAGAGTTTCTTAATTAAGAACAAAATCTTTTTTACGATCCAAATTTTTCTTGGTTTTTTTTGTCATAAAAAGTTTACAATTATTATTATATTCGCGATTATTACTAGCCATTACACATATAATATAAGATTAATGAGAAGTTTAATGATTTTTTTTTTAAATTTACTTCGAATTTTTAATTATTATATCCTGGATCGCCTGTCTCTGTAAACTGCTTAAAATCTTTTTAGTCTCACTTTTATTCCTAATCAATTGCTGGTTCCAGCACTACACGGTTGAACTGATAATCTCTTTCAAATTCATGAAGGATATCAGTCAATTCAGTGGCAGAGCTTGATGTCGACTTGAAGTTCATATGCAGTCTAGTCGACTGTTCCACACAACATCCAAGTCGACATCAACTTCTGATTCATGGACATTTCTTAGATCTTAAATTCATGTCCAAAATATTTTTTTTGTTATTTTCTCATTCTACTGACTGTCACTAAATGTTTATTCCATCATTTAAATCCTGAAATCTTATTTCATTCTTGATTCAACTTCATAAAATATTTTTTATATCTTCATGATGTAAAGCTATTATTTTTTTTTAAATGTGTGTATTGAAATTTTCTCTTTTTCGCCATTTTTTTCCCATTTACTTAATAATTAATGTAATTTTTTATGCTTATTAAAGATTTTTTTTTTCTTTTTTTTTGGATAAATATTCAAAATTTTTTTAAGCTTCTAATAGCTTTGAAGTTTTATTTTGTGTGACATCCATGCTGGACATGGATTGGGTCATTTCATCTTAATCGCTTGGGATTTGCGTGGCTTGAAAATTCATGGACTGGACCTAATAGGATGTTAAGATATTTCTACGGAGCTGTAACATGACTCATGGGTTTGAGGATGTTACCATAGAAATATAATCACTTACTATTAGGGGAAATAGCTAGGTCTTAACTTGCTATTTCGATATTTTTGAGTATTTCAGGTAATCATAAACAATATGAATATTAAGCTACGATTCAACTTCCATACAGAACTTAAATGTCATAATTATGAGACAAGCTGGACATTCTTAGAAGTAAAAATCTACAGCGTGTGACAAAAAACCATGACAATTTTGTAACTTAACCAGTAGTGTAAGTTGATATCCTTACAATAGTGATTAAGGAATAGTTCAATGTTCATACTGCTCATAGAATTTCCAGCCTATTACATGATGTAGACTCGATATTGACTTGAATTTTGTATGGAAAAGTCAAATTAAGTCGACTTGACTGGATATAGAATTTAAGTCAATTTCTAATCAAGTTCTTTATGAATTATCATGCTGGATTAAAGCTACAAATCCTGTTATTCTATGCTTATAATCCTTCCCGAGCGATCTTCCTACTAGATGAACTATTGACGGATAGTTTTTTGATGTTATTTTTTCTAATGATTTCTTTGTTTTTGTGCGATGCAAAAATAAATTAAACTTTTCAATGGCTTAAACGAAATTTGTGGTAAATGAGACCCTAATATCTGATTTTAATTGGAATTGATGTACACGATGGATGTATTTTTAGATCTGGATAGATTGACATAATGTTTAGTTAATTATTAGACCTGTGGTTGACTAATGCCATATTTTAGCGAATGTTCCGTAAAATCTGACATTGGTCGACCATTGTTCTAGTTATTTTCTGGACATCATGACAAGATGTCCTTCAGATTTGTGATGACAAAAGTCATTGGATAAAATGAGCTTGAAAAGATCAATTAGGAGTTAGAGGATACTAACCCAAGTGTTTCGGCCAAGAACTGCAGCCTTGCATTTCCTACGTTTTTGATGCACAGTCCTGCAGTTTTGGGTTGTTCCTAATAGTTCGTCCAAGGCTGCAAGAATGCATTTTTTGTCTACAAGCCTTTAGTTATGGAAGATAACTACAAATTTTCTGTGAATCAAATTAAATTTGGAATATTTAGTAATTAATCCTAGATCTGATTAATGATAAGCATTACTTTTGGTACTGGATCATCTGATTCCCTTACTGGAGAGCTAGTAGAGTCTCCAAAACCCAAATTTAAGTTCTAGATCGAATTCCATCGATTCTTATTCCAACAATAATCTTCTCAAACAATAATCTTCTTCAAACACTTAAAATTTACTCAATACAACTCCTACAATTGAGGATGTACCCTTACCCATTACATACCATCAATTCCAATTAAAATCCAACATCTTGTTTTTAAATTAATTAAAATACATGAGAGATGCAACTACGAAGTAGATTAACTTAAAAAGCTACCATTTTGTGACTTAAACTATTATTTGATTGTTGAATTGGCAACAACACGCATGTGCGCTGGATGGATGTTCTATGGGAGATGATGAAATATTGTCAGAACTTTATGGCAATTTTAAAGGAAATTTCCCACAATTTTTGAGAATATTTCAGCACATCCCTAGCCACCCATAGGCTACCCCATGCATATCAATCATTAAAAGGACCAAAAAAAAGAGTTAAAGCTTCAACCAACCATAAGCCTAACATAGGATTACTTTAAATTCTCATAAATAAAATTATTTATAACTCAACTGATCAGTTACTTATCGTCAATTCTCAATGTATGTAGATTTGTGTTTGAAAATATCATTTTTGTATGTCTGACCGGGTATGTGCTGTAAGTCATCCACGATCACTTAAAGTTTAGATTCAATTATTTTCTTACTTTTTAGAGTTTTTAGCAAAGATTATTTTTTTTTTTGTGTCTTATTACTGTCATTATATAAATGCTTATTCCTTTTTTAATTCTTGTTACATCTGTGAATATTTCTGGTTTCTTTCTTGGTATGCCTTCTTCCTGGTAATTCCATGTAAATGTTTTTTTTTGTGTGTAAATATGTTTCTTTATCTCCATTAAAATTTTTTTTTATTCATTCCGTGATCAATGTCAATCACATGCTTGTTTTTTTTTGAGAATTTATTTGTGTTCTGTGTTGTTCTATCGCAATTATTAATCAGTTCCCATTATCAACATCATCATTGTTTTTTAGAAAAAGTTACAATTATTATATCCCGGTTGTGATGTTATTGGCTGTTGTAAGTGCTGATAATTGTAATTGCTATTGAGAAATGAGCTGCGATGATAATCATCGATGGATGTTGAGTATAAGTGATGATTTGAATGTTCTATTGGTTGCTGAAAATGGACACGAGCCTGCTGTTTTGATTTTTGATGTTTACGTTGCGGCTCATTATCCAATCCGAGTGGCTGATGATGTTGATAGATTTTTATTGGTTGTCATATTTGTGGCTTATGTTTCCCGCCACATATACCGCATTGTATACCAATTAAGTGGCAAGCCTTTAGTGGCGGATAGCACCATAGACATGGTACTAATAATGATAGTAATGCTAATCCAATCCAACGTTTTGTGCAACTTACTTCATCCGATGGATTTCTATTACACGAACACGGATGATTTATGAGATCACCTTCTGAATCACTCATACAATGATAAATCATGCATCGAGCACACATCATACCCGATATTGTATCAATACCGCTTTTTATACAATCTGGTGCAAATGCACATGAGCCTTTTCGATTCCATTCTTCCTGATAAAATTCTTGACAATATCTGAAATGATTTTAATGTCAATCTATGCCTTAATATTGACTAAACAGTCATTCAACTTACCGACACCTCATCCTAGCCTTTATATTCCCACTATCCTTCAATACAGGTAAATCAAGTGCCGGCCTTTTCTTTAAGCTACACGTCGAATCACTACGCCTTAACACAGATGAGATTGGATCATCAACAACTGGATAATTATAGTCATGTACAGCAGTTAGTTGAACATATGAGTAATTATCAGCTGGTATTATTGACGATGGTTGCGTTACGGGCGGTGGAAGGTGCTGACTACCATTATTTATATCGGTATTATTTGAATTATTTGATGTGAGCTCACACGATATGTACTGAATGTTTGTTTTCTTCCCCGTCGATGATTGTTGCAGAGATTTTTCTACGCTTTCTAAAATTTGAGAAGGATTGAGAGTGTTAATGGGATTTTTGGGGATCTCATGGGACGGCGAGTGTTAGCTTGACATAATATCTATTTAGAGTCCGTGTGGACAGCTCGACAAAACGACTTTAGGTCTAGTTAGTCTAGTTTGGTTTATTTAGTTGGGTCCAGCATGGCATTTAGTATCGGTAATTGCTAGACGGAAGACAGCTATAGATTCAGCCATAGGAGACGTCTATGGGAGGTCAAGGATCGCAACTGATCCGTACGTATCAACTATACATTGCATCTAGTTGATGTGGCCACTAAACTCTAGTTAATAACAGAACCTAAGGTCGATGTGTCAAATTGTCCACTTGTGGACATAGCAAGCTACCCCAATGAGTCCATAGCATGTAAGGCAACTTACGATTACTGCCAGTGCCCTCAGAATTCGACTTCGATTCCGATGTCTCAAGTGGCAAATCCAATGTCTACAAAAAATATATAAAAATTATGAATAATTAACAAGGATAGAGTCGCAGGAGCTACAGCAATTAACTCACCATAAAAACATCATCCTCGCCCACTTGATTGTCATCATAATTGTACGATTCATTTGTTGAATTGTGTGATTGTTTGTGCCAATTAGAGTTGAGTGACATTCCTATGTTTATACAGTATGAAATAGAAGGAAATAAAATAAAAAATATATATATCATTACTAAATGTTACTTATTTGATGAATTGACTGACTTAAACTATATAAATGAATAAAGTTAATGTAAATAAGTTATAAAAATAACAAAAAAATTAAAAATTAGTAAGGAAACTCACCACGTGCAAATTCAAACACAACAAAATTTTAAAGCAATATGAATTTTGTGTATTTCAATGGTCAGGTGGTCAAATCAATTTTAAAATCAGATGCAGTTCCAGAATTTTTTTTTTTTTAATTAAGGTTCAAAAGTCACAACACAGGGAAGAAGTTTAGAAGAAGAGAAAGGAAAGAGAAAAAAAGAAGAAAAATAATTAATAAAAAATTATAATTTTGTGATTAGTTAGAGACTTGATAATCATGATGCTGTAAAGGGTTAGACTCAGAATTGTGCATGTTATTAGTTCCTGGGATTTTATTGATTCTTGTGATCATAAATTGACATTATTTCACATTCTTATGTTATTCATCCAAATATCTCTAATTATCCTAAATGGAATAGGGTCTGATTAGTCGACCTTATGTCTAATAATGAACCTGACATTTGTGGAACTTGCCATAGAATATTAAGCTTATTACTATGACGTCCGGTCGAAAAATTACACCCTGTTCCACTCTTCACATGGGTATTTAGCATATTTTATGCTTATTATATAAATTCTGTGGACCTTTGAGTTGTAGCTAGACTAAGTTCAAGTTTAAAGACTCCTAAAATTAATACAACTATATCTGTACCCATCATTGGATTTATAACTGCAAATTTAGGGGCCGAAAGCAATTAATAGTCCTTTTGACCCCCCAACTTCCACTACTTCGTGAAAATACATCTAGGAACATGCATTTCCAATGTTAGACGCGTAACTTAATCCCCTTAAGAGCGTACCTTAGTAAATGGACAGTGATCAATAGCAGATCATCAGTAGATGTTATATTCCCGAAAAGTATAATGTAGCGAATTGTCAAAATGACCCAAAAACAGCTTATATTGCACCCTCAAGTTTGCTGATTGACTATATTATGATATGACTATACTCAGACTAAAGCCAACCCCAATAACTCCCAATAACAAAGTTAACCCAATTTTTTCATCATTTCGTCATTGTAGTTGTACAATCTCATACGTCATAAATGTGCATACACCTATTTATAGAAGTACATAATCTTTATTTCATGAGAAATAGTCCACATTTTAAACAATTCAAACCCCCCATATATCGAACAAAAAAAATATATATAAAACAAGCATGACATGAACATGCAAAAGGGCTCTAGATATGAATTGGGTAGATTGTAAAAAAAAGCTATTTTTAAGTTCTAATTAAGAATTCATACAGTTTGCGGGTGATATATATATTTTAAAATTATTGATTTGATTTTTTTTCATTGACTCTTATTGATTAATTGGAAGGGGGTAATAATGAGAAAATACATGCGAATATGAAGTCTGAACTTTTAGCTTGTGCTATTGTGTGATTTTATCATGTAGGAAAAATATTTTAAAATTTTCATGTCTCGAAGGGAATTAGCAAGCGGTAGCCAGTGATAGGGCCAGTTTCAGGCAACATCTGAGGGAGGCCATGGATCACAACTGATCTTTGCGGCCAGTGAAGTAAGTGAATGTATTGCACGTATTAAAAGGTTGAAGGAAATCTTGCTCCTTTTTAGATCTACTAAGATTCATCGGTGGGCAAAAAATCTAAGTGGACAGACCATATGACATGAAGATAGCTCATGAAGACTAGATTCTATGTCTCTTGATTAGAACAAGTCTGTCAATCGATTCAAAATCCGTCACTAGCTTAAAGTTTAATTCAAATCAGACTTCAAGTCAGAGTCATGTCAGCCCAGTACCTGATTTTTGGTCGATTAACCGAATCATGCTGTTCATGTGTAGTTATGATGTCATCGTGGTTTGATCTGTCGTCCTTAAAATTAAGCCTAAGTCAAGTCATGTTAAAATCTGCCCACTATGAATTTAAACCATGATTAAGTGACTCAAGGATCAATTTAGAAGGATCCATTAGGATTTTGAATTGATTTCATGCATTATATTTAACCCTTATCCCTACCTCAGTGTCATACAAACTAAGACAGTCCCCAAAAATTGACAAAATATCAATAAAATTCTAAGAATTTCATCAAAACATTATAAATCCATACAAAAATCAACTAATCAAAAATATCCAAAAATTGTGAAAGATTCAACTGAATATCTACTTAATTAGCATGTAAATTAAATTAATTAGTTCCAATTTCAACATTGGCATTTCACCATATCCAAAAAAAAAGTATACAAAGTATGTGACATAAAAAAGAAATCAAGTCAAAAAATCCTAAAAGTTGTCATTTGATTCTTACCGTCTATAAGATCGTCATATGCTTTGATGATTCCTTTATCAAAAGCCCTTGCATCAGCTGCTGTTTGAAATGTGAGACCGTTCCGTTGCTTTCCCGCACGCCAATGATGAAATGTTGGCATTACTTTATAATATTGGAGATCGCGATTTATGACGCAACTGAGTATGACCTGAAAAAATCGAGAAGAAGAACAAGAACAAGTAAGTGACATGAAAATTTTTTTTTGTAATTAAATTGTGTACGTGATAAATGATGGACACTTACTGTTTGATCGGATATCCGTTGACCATATATGATATACTCATGTCCTCCAACATCCGGCATGCGAGCGCGTTTTCGTATGGAGACATTTGCTAGGCCACCGCCTTGTAACGGTAACCAGCCCTCCGTACTTTCGTCACGAGTCATCACCTGTGCACGAACTTTTACTAATGAATCACTAATTATGGTAAGAAAAAAAAAAATTGGATATAGCATATACTTTTTTAAAATAGGTCAGTGATGATGTCAGACACTACTAATGTATATGATGCTCCACTGTTATGTGCAGTACATAACACGAGGGGGGCAAAAATTAGGTTAGATATGACGTAAAACGGGAATGAAAAGCTACTTACTCTTCATATAGTTCGGACATGATTTTTTTGGAACGTATCTGAGCTTAATGTGATGCTTTGATGACACAAAATTCACCATTTTTATACAAATGGGTTAAAGACATCCAGGCTGACATCAATGGCTTTATTCCTTTATATCACTTATGACTTTTTTTTTTACTTCTTCTGATTACTTCCCTCCGCTTATAATATGAGTGGTACGATAGGTGCTGCCTTATCCTTAAGATTAGTTATCTTACTTCCTTTTTTTTTTAATAAGTATTTGGCCTTAAAATTTTGTTGCTAATTTCACATTCGACTTTACTATTTTTTTTGGTATTTAATAAAAATCGATTGGCAAGAATTTTGCAAATTTTTCGAGCTTTCTATATCCTTAAATAATTATAATACACACTTTCAGTGCTTCACTACTAGCTGCAATAGATGTGTAACAGTCCTATTAAATTGTACTGTAAAGACACGGAATAAAAAAAAAACAATTTTTTATCAATGAATTTCACTTCTGACACTGCTTGATGCTTAATTAAGAATGAACTGAATGGATATTCATTCAGGAAAATTTTTTTGCAGGCATGCTTGAATGAAAAGGAATAGATATTCCCTGATATTACATTATATGCGACTGTGTATATGTACATAAAAAGCTGCATGGAAGCAAAAAAGGGGAGCAGAGGAAGAGAATATATATACATAAAAAAAAATGGAGAAAGTTCATTCACCAGGATCTGCTCTACATTTTCATCAATGAAAATTCAGTTTCGTGTTGTTGAAGGAAAATAAAAAAAAAATGGCATGGGGTCGATTGTAAGTGATGTATGCTTTGGGAATTGATATTTTTTGAGTAATTCTGGATGGACTTTTAGTTTTAATATTTAGCAATGTTTTGTAGCCCAACATTAATTGTAGGTATAGGGTTAAGTCCGAAAGGAAAAATAGCATGGGGTCAATTTTTAATCACGTATGTTTTAGGATTGGATTTTTTGTGGCTACTTCTGGATAGAATTTTAGAAGAGCTTGAAGTTAACTCGGATTTTGTATGAAAAAGTCGATTCAATTCAGCTCAATTCCATTCAAAGTCCGACTTGAGTAGACTTTTTCATACAAAATTTGAATCGACTTCAAGCTCTTACTTTTAGTATTGCGAATCGGCAAAGCTTCGGATCCCACTATAAATTATAGGACAAGGCTTGAGTAATGCTTTCCCGATTTCTCGATCCAAGAAGATTCTTGAGATGGGACTGGGACAGGACTTTCTCGTGAAATATCGATTGTGGTCTCAATATCAAGAAATCATACATTGTTGGCTTCATAAGCTGTCATAAGCGCTCAGATGCATGTAACGAGAAGCTTTGGATCTTACAAATCTGAATGTAATTTTAGTATTGGCAATTTCCAAGTTGCATAAAGCGATAGATGTTTGAGTGCTGTGGGTTGACGATCCCTCACTCACTAAACTGTCACATTAGCTATGAGACCCTAACAGACAAAGATACTACTTTAAGGTACCTTGGTAGCCTTTTTCTACCATGGAAGCATGCTATTTGCCTGTTGTTAGACGTATGTAACCCAAAGTTCTGGATCATTTAGATCTGAATAGCTAAATTGACAAAGGGCAGCCAACGATAAAGACAGTTTTAGATATCAACTGAGAAAGGTCATATATATGTAAGGCCAGTGAAGTTAGTAATTCAGACTATATATCCAAAAATTGTCACATAACTTCAGATTCTCATTTAAAAATTGAATTTTCAGGCTTAGAAAAATCAAAAAAGCTTTAAAATTCGAAAAAGCTCAACAACCAAGTCAAATGAATGTTTAGGATATCCAGAAATCACTAACTCACGACCCCCAAAAAACCGAAAGGCACACACAAAAGTCACAAACATAGAGGGATAATACAGGGAGTTTTTGAAACATTTTTCATTTCGCTTTTGGCCTATTTTTTCCCTTCCATCACATCCAATTTCGTCATTCTATCTCACTCTCGTGCACACACTCCATTTCTCCATTTATGGTTGCTGTTTTTTCATTCACAATTCACCCAAAAAAAAAAAAAAATTTTTTTTTCTTCCAAACCTGAACTTTTCATTGAGAATTTTTGTGCTTCTCATTTTTCTCTTTTTTTCTCGTTCATGAAAAAAATTTTTTTTTTAGATTTTTCACATTTTAAGCACTTTTTTGTGACATTTTGACGATCCTTTTGCCATGCACTGCAACATCATCGACTTATGATGGAGATTTTTGATAATTTATTCTAATTTTCAGCATTTAAATTCACTAAAAATTTACCTTTTTGCCTTATCATTTTGTCTTTTCGATTATCACTTTTTCTTCATATACAAAAAAAAAAGAAAAAATTTTTTTTCCTTTCCTTTTTGGAAAAAGGCGATAATTTCCACAAAATCATTCCAAGCTCTCTCTTTCCTGCCCTCTCAGACTCTCTAACTCTCAATTTTATTCCTATCCTATCTATTCTCACACATACACATGCATACATGTATAGTCACTATATATATATATATATAAAGTTTTTCTCTTTCAATTCTATTCATAATATTTTTTTGGCACAATCAGGAACAAGAAGAAGAACAAAAAAAAAAAGATTTTTCATTCAATAAATGCTGCCTTCTGTTTTGAAAAGAAAATGAATTAATGTGTTGGTGTCGTTTTATGAATGCTTTTGTGGAACTACTCACTTTTTCCCTTTTTTTTCTCTATCTCCTTTACCCTCCTCCCCTCTCCCCATCCCTTCCATCATTCACACACTTTTTTTTCATTGAGATTAATCATTTATTAATACGTAGACTTATCTGAAATTGTTTTAGTGATAAGGATTTTATGAAGTGAGTATTGAGGGGCTTGTCGGCGGTTTTTTTTTTTGTTGGATGTGATTAAAGTGAATTGGATTGATAAGGTGTATTGATATGCTAATTGATTAAATTTCTTGTGTCAATAATTTTTGTTTTGTGGATGATAATTTGTGAATTAATTTTAAGGCTTTATACTGGGCTTTATTAAGGTTTTGTGAGCATTTTGCTAAACTATGCAATTCCAGAGTGGAATACACGGAGTCAAGTTGAAACTAAGGTTTTCGAGAGTCTCGGTCTCGACAAATTCACAAGACCGGAGCCGAAAACGAGAACCGAGAATACCCAGAAAGTCTCGTTCTCAATCTTATCGTTCTCATCCGGAACCCTTAATTGAAGTAAATCTTCAATTTGTAGGGTTCAATATAAAAAATCCATATCAATATCGAGCTCTGCCTACATAAAAAATCATCCAGCTACCTATGAATGACCCAAATGATACATTGTATCAGCAATAAACAATTCTAGTGTATTAATACATTAATTTGAGTCTAGGCAATTTGATATATTTTGATCACTTGAATGGATATGATATCAAATTTTTGACACTACAACTTTTTTTTTCATACATAACAGAACCAATTCACCTAAAAGATGCCTCATCTTTTCAATCATACAATGTTGCAACAATGAACAAATTGAATTTCTTAAAAGGACAGGTTAATGGCAAGCTTTTTCCTGACAATTTACTTTTTTTCATATTTGAGAGAATATTCAAGATAACAACATACAAGCAGCATTTAATATGTATAGTGATTGTCATTCAACCATGAGGAACATTGTAAGGACAACTTTGGGGAGATTATGAAGAAATTTTACAATTTGGCATACATTTCCACGGATTTACGCACCCTAGGACTTCAGACATAATTCCAATGGATGACCCCTTATTCTCTTTTCTACATCAGTCCATGTCCAATATGTCTAAATCATTGTTGTCCAAACTATGTGTCGCGGAACACTTTGATGGTATGTCACGACCGTAACGCCACATGACATGTGATTCATGACATTATCCTCATGACACACTATTGTATCGCGGCACACAGCTTGAGCAACACTGGTCTAAATCATCAAAAAATTCATAAAAATGCTTAAATTCATCGCAAAACTTTAAAATTACATCAAAAGAATTTATACTTATTACCTTGACATTTAAGCTTACTCAATATTGAGACAGTAACTAACTCGAAAATAGCATTGTCAAAATAATTTGAAATTTAATGAAACCAACCCCTTAAAGCAATTCGAAACGAGTTATTTTAAGACAAATTTTCATTAATTTTAATCAAGCTTTTTTGCGCTGTCTGTTCATAAAATGCCTAAAAAAATTATGCTGTAACTTAATGCTGAACGAGTTATGCAATAAAAAATATATAAAGTTGATAACATTTTGTCATGATCGAGACATGTACATGATACAGAAAAGGGATATTTTTAGAAATAATAGCACAGCATAAATGTATGAACACAATTAAAATTACATGACTCATTGCATGTTTTCTATAAAAAAAAATATATAAATGCTCAAAATTATGTTTTTATAGTCATAAAAATAGCAAAATCAATTTCAATAACTATTTTTCAAAGAGGGGGATAGTTTGCAAGTTATGGCAATGAAAATTATAATTTTTGAGTAGATTGTTATCATGATCCCTGCTTAAAATGTCCTTAAGGCTTGCAGAATATCCTTAAAATTCTTATATACTCTGAAATATTACTGTGTATCTGGATTGTAGTTCTTACAGGACAAATTGATAAGTATTAAGATTATCGCTTGGAACTAACCGATTAGTCGACTATAGTTCTAGTTATTAACAAGACATTTTGTCAATTTGTCCACTTAAGAACAGCCTGAAGCAAGACAAATCCCTAGAATAGTCACAAAATGTTGTATTTTTCGATAGTTTTGTTCAATTTTCTTTAATTTTTGTCCATTTCATTGAGTTTATTTCACTCTGAGAACCGCTATTAGTAAGAAGTTTAGCAATTTCATTAATAATATTGATAAGACAGGTAGTCACAAGATTTCCAAAGGACAAATGGTAAAGACAAGGGAATTATACTAAATTTAGCCTCAAATTGTGTGACTTTTGTGGAATCAATGCCTGATTTAGTAGAATAAGAGCGAGATTCGGTGGAATTCAACCTCAGGCCAGAGTTATGTCGTATGCCATGAACGTAGCCAGAAGTTATGACCTCCATTGAAGTTATGGCCAGAAACCGCCGCTGCCGTGTGCTTGCCGGAATCAAAAGAAGCAAGATTCCTGAGAATCCCTTAAGTATCCAGAATTTTCAACAATATTTCAAGTACAAGCTTGACAATTTACAGAACTTAATTAAAATCATAACAAAACACTAATCTCCTCCCCTCACAGTATCTCAGCACACCACAAAACATCCAAACAACACCCTTCAACATGCCATCAGCCGCACAATGTCAAATCAAGAAAGAGAAGCAACAAAAAAAAATTCAATTTTTTTTCTCTATTTATTGTAGGCAATTTTCATGAATGAAAAAAAAAAAGACTGAAAAGAAACAAAAAAAAAAACGAACGGAACAGAAAGAGAAGGAAAAACGCAAGAACTTGAAAAGCGTCGTAGCCTTCAAAAGAAAATATATATATATATAATTTTTCTTTCTCCCTTTTTTTGTGCTCAATGAAAATCGTCAAAATACAAAAAAAAAAAATTAAGAATGAAAAAATTGGAAAAACTACACGAGGAACTATTTCGTATTTCTTATGCTGAATATTTGGTAAACATGTGGGTGGATTAAAATTATTTTCAGAATATAAATGTCGATTATATTTTTAGGTATATTTGCTGCTTTTTCCATTCATACCTGAACTATAGAAAATCTATCACTTGGCGGCTTACTGACGGGTATCGTGGGATTTTTTATGGGCTTGGAATAGTCAATGGATGTTCATTCTTCCACATGCAATATTATAATTTCTTTTGGGGATACAAGAAGAATATTTTTAGTTCTACAAGGGCATGAATACACACAATATGGCAATTTATCAACATATCGCTATTGATGTAAAGAATGAAATTCATTCATACGGCTAGGATTCATTCATAAGCATATAAAACTATTTTTAGGAAAATTGATTATGTAATTTTGCTTAATTAAAGATTATTATTTAAATTTAGACGAAATGTTGTAAGGAATTGATATTAGGGTTGGGATTTATATGCAATCTACGTCAGAGAATATCAGATTGTTTTGAGGGTTAAGGTCAAGATTGAAGCAATTTTAGGTATGTATGTATTGAGTAGCACAGTATTCGCTTATTTTCTGAATTGCAATGACAAAACGAGGTAAATTAACTGCATTAAAATTGTACTTGAAGCCCATCTGAGAGGCATAACATAAGGACTCTTCAATTATTAAGTAACACGACCATGTTACACGTGCAACCATGTTCCTATGTGGAGCTTAGATTACAACGAAAGGCTTTTCATCTGATTCAGTTGCTTGATGCTGCACATCATTGCAAGTAGGTAAGTAAGTAATTAATGACAATTATCGAAATCACGTGAATGTGGCCTAACAGCACTATATTGACTACTTATTGACTATTAACAAGAATTTCTCAATTTTTATTCTCTTTACTTCTATGATTAATGTCATAGTTTGATATTCAGGGAGTCGTAAAGAGTGAATTCTGATCCCAATAAAAGCAGTAGGTCTACTCAGTGCAGAGATCTGATGCACCGTCACTTGTTAAACAATTATTACCACGAATCACCATAGCACAGCCCTAAATATCAATGATCCGAAGTGAATAATAAAGGATTGATTCAAGTATCTATCAAAAATATAAGATTCATCCAAAAACTAAAATCCTGCACTTGCAGTTAATTAGATGCGCAAACAGTCCCAAGTCTGAATTCTACACACAAGTCCATCTGCCACAAATCTAGTTACTTTCCTAATATCTCAATAAAAATCATAATAAAAACTTCAGCTATCACTTCATATTCCATACTACATTAAGAATTGACAAAAACATTATTTTCCAGCAATGCTGTCCACCCACACAGACTCAAAAATTTTTTATTTATCCCACATTAAACATCAAGAACAAGAATTTTTTTAGTTAAAGAAAATTGGAAGTTCAGTTGGAACCACTTAATTTATGATAGACTTAAATTTAGAATCAACTGATACAGCACAAAAAAAAACTTATATTTTATTTCATTATTGCTCATGTCAAGGGAGCATCAGCCACGTTTCATGTTTTTGTATGATTCTTCTTCTTTCATTTTTCCTTTATTTCTTGCAAGTAGGCACAATCAGCCACCTACACATTCCTTAGAAAATAAATATAGCGTTTTTTTTTCGTGCATATTATGTGCCAACCTATATTTATGTCGGTACACGTATACACACACTTTAACCACCTCCATTGATAAGTTAGAGAGAGTGAGAGAGAGGCTCTTCTCTTTTGTAATGGGAAGGGATGTCTATAAGTTAGGGATGTTGGAGAATTTAAGCTTCTTTGGCATTTTTGAGTCAGGTAACACATGAATTTTGGTTTTGTAGCTGTCTAGAGCTCTAGAGTCTTCTAAAATTAAGGCACAAGACTAATAATCTAGTGCCAATTGCCATCAGTTTCTCCAAATCGACAGCACTAACTACATCCCCCAAAATTATCATTATTTATGCAAAAAATGGCAACAAAAAAGACACAAAATTATAAGATGTGGCAATAAGCCACGCGCATATTAACATGTCACAGATGAACATTATGCCTTATTATATTATTTTATAATTTTTTCGAATGTGGAAAAAATGGAAGTAAAGGAAAAAAATTTTTTCATTAATGAAAAGCTTTCAGTTCTTTTTTCATTCAATAAAATTTTCTGTTGTAAATGAGACACACAAGAATAAAAAAGGGAATATTGAGTATGAGAGAGTAACTTGTTGTGCTGTATGTATGTCGTGTGAGAGAGCGACAGAGTTAAATTCATGAATGGGAAAAATGTATGATGAGGGATGGGAAGTGGAAATAAAGATGGTGGATGAATGAATTTATATCTATGAATGAAAATTTATGGACGTGAGCTTTTTTTGCTGGACGAGCTTTTTTTTCGGGTGATGAAAAATTTTTTTTGGATATCCTTGAAATTTTGAAAATTATTTGAAAATCCATAAAGGATATCCACAAAAATTGATCGAATGGAAATTATTCCTCAATAGAAAAAAAAGAAAAGCTTTCCAAAGCGCATAAGCTCCACGAGTGGAAACTGGATTGCTCTCATCAACTTGATGCTCAGCATTTCTTTCCACTCCTTATTCGCATGAAAATTGAGATGAATGTGGGATGCTTAAATTGCGTTTCGTTAAACTTTTTTTGATATTTACGCGTGAATCGCATAAATTACAAGCTATTGCGACTTGATATCACATATTTGCTTCAAATTTTGACAGCTCAACAGAATCGAAGCTTTTTGAGCAATTTCAATCAAGTTCAAGTCACATGAAAATTTATATCCCAACTTGCCATAAACAGCGCAAACTCGCACAGAACACAAAAAAAAAGTTTTTCATTTAACAAAAAAAAAATTAAAAAAGTTGCAAGCAGCACAAAATTCATTCAGCAAGTTTAAAGCTCCATCGATGAATTTTGATTGCACAGCACAAATGTATTATGGACGATCCTTGACAATGGAAACAGAAGGCAATAACAGACGCAAATAGGCGAAATTTTAACTGCCTACATGCGTGCAGCTTCCTCTCTTCTTATTGCTCATGAATTTCTAAGATGAGAACAAAAATTGGATATCCGCCCTGAATTTTTTTTCTTCTCAACTTTAAAAGTTCCATATCCATTAAAATCATAAAATACTCAATTTTTTTTTTTTTTAAATAAACTTTTTATTCATTAAATTTTTAACTTAATTATGTACAAAGTTTGGATACATTTTATTTGTATTTAAATTTTTAAAGGATTCTGGCTTATCGCCTTCATCACTTAGTTTTTGATTTTATTTTGAAATTGTTTTGCTTTAATTTATGTTGTGGTTTATTCGGTGTTTCGCGACGCAAGACGAGTGTTGAAATTCGCTTGCAACTTTCCGACGTAGTCCTCAATAGAGGGTATTTTTGCTTCAGTATGTAGATCTGATATCCTTTCATATCTTGTTTTGTTGAGAACAATTCTCAAGAATTTGTTTTGTAGTACTTGTAGTTTTTGTAGATGTGTTTTTGCCATCCGTTCAAATGCTGGACAGCCGTATGTGAAGATGGGTCTCACGGCTAGCTTGTAGATGAGAAGTTTGTTTCGAACGTCGAGATGTGAGTTCCTGCTGATGAGGGGATAAAGTAGTCTTAGTGCAGTGTGAGCTCTGTTGGTCACATATTCTACATGCTGCTTTAATGTCACTCTCTTGTCGATTATCATTCCCAGATATTTAGCTTCGGTTTCCCATTTGATGTTTTCGTTGAGGAATTTGATGTTGTCTCTAGGAAGTTGCCTGGAGTACCTATTTGTGATGAATAAGGCTTGAGTCTTCTGTTTGTTGAGATTTATTTTCCATTTGTTCATGTATTGTTGTACTTTTCTTCCAGTGTGTTGTAGATGTGTTACAATATCGGCTGAGTTTTCTGCAGAATGATACAATGCAGTATCATCTGCGAAGAGTGCGATATTGTTGGTTGTTTCTCTTACAATATCATATGTGTAGATGTTGTAGAGAGTTGGTGAAAGCACTGCTCCTTGTGGTACTCCGAATTTGATTTCATTGGTTTCTGAGAACTGACCTTTAATAAAAACTGAGAAAGTTCTTTCACTTAGGAAAGATCTTACAGTTTTTATAAGTGGTAGTGGAAACCCTAATTTGATCATTTTAAACAAGAGTCCGTTATGCCAGACTCTGTCAAATGCTTTCTCCACATTTAGGAAGATCATTCCTGTTGATTTCTTCCTGCTTATGTTTTCCTTTGCTGTTTTGATTACTTTGATGAGTTGGTGAGATGTTGATCGTCCTGTGCGAAAGCCACACTGTTGAGTCGGAATGATGTTGTTATCCTCCAGATGCTCGTTTATTCTATTCAGCAATACTCTCTCCAATATTTTGCTTAGGGAACTAAGCAAGCTTATTGGCCTATAGCTGCTCACTTCGTTTGCTGGTTTGCCAGGTTTTGGGATCGGGATTACTTTAGCTTTTTTCCAAACTTTCGGAAAATAGTTAAGTTTGAGACACGTGTTGATGATGAACTTCAAATATTCGAAGCCTTTTGGTGGAAGATTTTTGAGGAGTATGTTGTTGACATCGTCTAATCCTGGTGCTTTAGGATTTTTCAGATTTCTTACAATGTATGAGATTTCCTCTACATTTGTAAGTTCTGTGCAGTCACTATTTTCTCCTTCCAATGCTTCATTCACTGCGTTGTCTACTTCCTGGGTATGTACTGGGTTGTTGTCCTCAAGTGGATTTTCGTGAGCTTTACGAAAATAGTCACTGAGAACGCTGGCTTTTTCCTTATTAGTGATGAATGTTCTATCTGCATCAATCAACGGTGGCATCGATTTTGAACCTTTCTTGCAATGCTTTGCAATCCTCCAGACTGTTTGGTTTGATGGTTGGATTTCTGAAAGCCGCTTATTCCAGTTTGTATTTTTGAGTTCCTTAATTTTGTCTTTGATGACTTTCTGTAGAATGTTTAATTCAGTTTTGATTTGATTATCTCTGCTACGTTGCCATCTTCGTCGAAGACTTCTTTTCGTCCTGATTAAGTCTTTGATTTCTGGTGTGAGCTTTGTCCATTCAAAGTTGATCTTTCTCTTCTTCACAGTTTTGTTTCTTGAATCCATGATGAGTTCTGAGAATACTTTGATATGATGTTCTATCTCCTCTACTGTGTTGCATGGGTTTTCCAGAGTGCTGTCTTCGATGCGACGAGTTATATACGATTTGAATTTTTTCCAGTTGGCATTTCTGTAGTCATATCTGTAAACTGTGTTGTCTGTTCTGTCAACTTTGGATGTCCTGATTTGAAAATACACAGCGCAATGGTCACTCATTGCCTCTGTGCATTTTAGTTCTGTAGTGTTCAGACTGGAATTTGAGAGCATCAGGTCGATTGTTGATACAGATTTCGTCGGATCTTCTGGATAATACGTTGGTGAATCGGGGTAGTAGATCATGAACTCCCCGGACATATCCTGTAGTATTGTCCCGGCTTTGTTTGCTACGTTGCAATTCCACTCTCGATGTTTTGCATTGAAGTCTCCGCAGATGTAGTAGTTTCCTCTGATGTTTGTTATTTTGTTGATGTCATCTCTTAGATGATCGTCTATTTCCTTCCTTTGCTTCCTCCTGGAAGATAGACGGAGAGGATGTGGCAGCTTATTGATTCGTTGATGAAGACTTTTATTCCGATGCATTCTATTAGCTTTGTGTTGTAACTTGGTTGAAGCTGATGTTTTAGATTTCTTTTGACAATGATCGCAACACCACCTTTTGGTCTATCAATGCGATCAAATCGATGAATTACGTAGTCAGGATGCGAGTCTACTTTGGAGTTTGGTTTTAGGAACGTTTCCGATATGCACGCAACATCAACATTTTGCATGCTGAGGTAGTCGAGGAATGCTAACATCTTATCTGCAAGGCTGTTAGCATTCCAGTAAATTACGTTGATTCTTTGGTGACTACAATCCATGTTGACTCATGTAGATTTTGGCAACTTCTTGGCCGATGGCTTGTTGTACCTGTTCCTCTTTTAGGTACTCTGGTTTTTTGGTGATGATTTCGATGAATGAGTTGATGAAGAACATGCAATTTGATAAATCTGTCTCTGTGCTCATTTCATCGATTGTGCCTTGGGCTGGTGAAATTTGTTCCTTTGTATTACCACTGGATGAAGGTTCAGGATCGACCTTGTTTGTTTCCAAGGTTAGTGAATTGAAGTCTAGGTCCATAATTTCTACAACCTGCGTTGAGTTCTGTTGATGATTGTTATTGGTCTTTGGCTTTGACCTGTTGTTATTTCCATTCCTTCCCCTTCTCCTATTTCTTCGGTTTTTGTTTTGATTTCCTGACTTGAGGGTTTCTGCTGTGGATGCTTATTTTGTGATTTTATGGTGACTGGTGCGAAGGTTTCAGAAGCTGGTTTTCTAGATGTTGTTGGTACCGGTTCTGGGATACTCCTAGCTGGTCTTTGTGATGTAAGTTGATCAGATCCGCCTGATCGTTCACCTGCTTTTGATGTTGGTGGAGCATTCCTTTGTTGTCCAGCAGGATTTCGTGAATTCGTTTGTTGTCCAGCAGGATTTCGTGAATTCCTTTGTTGTTCACCTGATGGTCTGTTTTGATTTCGGTTGTTGTCGTTCATTGATTTAGCTTTCCACTTCTCGATTATTTGTTTCCTGATGTTGCATTCTTGTGAGATTGCTGTATGTTTCTCGTCGCAGAAGTGACACTTTAGTTTTTCGATTGGGACCTTGTTGGTTTCAATCGAAATGTAAGGACAGGTTTTTGAATCATGCTGTTCAGAGCATCTGAAACAGATTAGTGGTTTGTTACAACCACGTTGTCCATGACCAAACTGCAAACATTTCGAACAGAAAGAAGGTCCGTTACGCCTGTTGTTGTATTTAGCCCATTTTACTTTGAAGCCGTAGACACAGTTAACCTTTCGAAGGTTTTCCAAAATGTTACCTTCCTGTATTTTATTAAAATACAGAAGGTAGTTCTGGTCGTCGTCGTTTTCGTGTCTCCTTTGTTTCATTGTCATTTTGACAATTTTAACTGGTGATATGTTTTCCGTTTTCAACTCCTTTTCCAAGTCTACGATCTCCATCATTGGAAGTCCGTAGAGCACGAATTTCATCTGTGGTTCCTGGTTTGCATAGGTGTGAAAGTGGTGTTGTTTTTCTCTAAGGAGTTTGATGAATCTGTCGTAGTCGTCCCAACTCTCCGTTGATACAACTTTTGTTTTGAGTTTATCCTTTTTGACGTTGATCATAAAACTCCTGGGTTGGTTGTTGATCTGGTTCATCAACCTTCTGATCTCCTGTCCTCCACCACTAGTTATATGGATCGGTGGTGGTTTTGGTTTCTGCTGTGATGTTAGGTTGTTGTCTTTCGATGATGATGATATTTCACTTTGTTTTGGTTGTTCTGGTGCTTTGCTGTTATCTCCGCTGAAGTTGAACAATCTGTCATCGTACAGATTCGTCCTGGCATTTGAGAAGTCAAATTGTTTTTTGTTGTCATCTTTCTTTTTGCTAGCACTAGATATCTTTTTGGCTGGCGCACTGAAGATTTCAAGTTGGCTGCGACGTTTTTCTGCCCTTAATGGTTGGACGAATTGATCCATTGTTGTCTGTTTTGTTTTGAGATTTTCCATCTCAATGTCATGTTGCTTTTCGTTGTTTATATCCTCGGTGATGAGAGTTGTCACGGGTGCTGAATCTTGTTGTTGAGATTCAGGTTGTTTTTCCGAAAGTTTTTGGTTACTTTCCTCGTTGTTGAGATTTGTTGTTGTTTCTACCATTTTGCCGAACAAGTCAAAACACGTCTGAACAAGTTGAACTGAGATTCGAAACTTTGATAAAATACTCAATGAATGCCTCATAAAAAAGACAGAAAATAATCCATCATCATCATTGACTGACCAGCATATTATATTGGCTAATATAATTAATGAACATCTCCATCGTACGTCCGCAATAATTTTTTCTGTGTCTTCTTTAATTTTTTTATTTCATTCTCAATTTTTATTTTCTGTGTGAATGAATTTTTTTTTCTTTCTTAATTAAACAAAATTATCGCATTAAAATGTGAATGATCTACTTGAAAGAGTACGGCTGTGGAGTGTATTGGGTGTCCATCTGTTAATTCAATATTCAGACTGTCTTAATTTTTTAGGGGGGTGTTGTATTGAAATGTTCATGGAATGTAGAATCAGAGCTCTAAGTTGATTGAATTGATTTTGTATGTCAAAGTCGACTTGAGTCTACAAGTCTTACTCCATATAAGAATTGACTTTAAGCTCGTACCAAAAACGAGTAAAATGAGTCTAAATACGTGCTATTATTAGACATTGCGTAACTTTCGAAAGTTATATAGTAATATTTAGGTCCAAGGAACTGACTTTCTGGATGGAAATAGATCTCGATGTAGACCCAAGAGCTCATGAACTTACTGTATGAGCAACTATGCAAATGTGCCATGAATTAGAAACAGGCAGAAGTTATCTAAACACAGATCCACCTTTCGACGAGCTCTAAATAAGGCAATGAACCCCCTGGTGGGTTTTCGCCAAGCAAGGACTAATTAAGATGTAAGATTATAAACTCTGAACTGGCTCTTTATGGATTTGAATAGTGGTGGGCATCCTTATTTGTGCTACAGTACACCTAAGCCCTTTTACAATAGCACCCAAACCTTAATCATTGTCTTTGAGTTTATGTCGATTAGGCCTGATATTCTAAGCTAGTCTAGATTGGACTCTGAATAGACAACTTGTCATAATGACTAGTTCTGAACTATACCTACGATCGACTAATGATATGTTCTCTAAAATGTTCCGTAAAATATGTCATTAGTCGACTGTAGGTCTAGTAATTCACTAGACATTATGTCATGTTGTCCACTCGGGGACTGAAGCTTAAAACTTAATCTTGTATGAATATTTGAATGTATTGAAAAGGACGCTAGAGTCCTTAATATCCCGAACTAGCAGAAGGTTTCAAAGGATAGAGTTGTCTTTTGACATTCCCTATGCGCAGCAATAGGTCCTGAAGTGCTTCAGCCAAGCAAGTAAGGAAGTATAATTTCAAGCTTGACCAAGCTGCCGTTTTCTAATAAAGGATTTTATTCAACATCAGGATATTTTTAGATCTAATACTCCACGTGCCTTACATAAAGTCTTACAAAATTAATTAATTTTTATTCTTATCTGAGATCCAATCCTGATTTTTATTTTTTGTTTTGGGAATAAAATTCTTCGTATCAAAACATTAATGTCATATCAATATCAATTATGACACTATCGGAAATAACATAATCAGAATGTACTGATGTAAGTTTCTTAGAACATAATTCAAGCAACGTAATTACTTTACAGGAATAAGTCGTTATCAATCTTAATTGCAAATGGACCAATTTTTTTTGTACTTTTTGATGAACAAAATAGCATATTTGAATCATGGCTTTTGTGCACGTAGGCCAAAAATAAAAATTATATGTTATGAGTTTTATGAACTTGAATTCTACAGAAATTGTTAATGTCTGTTTCTTATTCTTGAAAAAAATTCTAAATTAGTTCTTATGATTAGTTCTTACTGTGTCTATTAAGTGAGGAAATAATTTAAAGGTTACTTTTTTGGTTTAATTACTGGGTGCTGTTAGAGGTTTCAGTCTCGGGATTAAAATTTACTGAATCCTGAGATTGATCTTGGAATTATATTGTGCCAAGTCCAGGCAATGGCAAAAATCTTCAGTATGTCACTTAATAGGGCTTAAAGTATTCATTCTAGTAAACAGGACGTTAAAAAAAAGAGTTCCTGACGGTTCTAGACTGTCTTAACCTGCAGCATACCATGATCGCATCACGGTTTCATCTGAATATGCTCAATGTCCGCAATAGCAAACAACTAGGTTGAGTCAATATAGATATTAATAATGAAGAAGAGCTACATCAATTCTGGGTTTATCTACACTATTTGGAATGTCCATTGCACTACAATACTGATCAGTGATTCTAAGAACTAATGTGAATCCCAACTATCCCCTGAATTTTCCACAACTGATGACCTATCCCTTTTCAAAAACTTTATAAAAGTACAATTAAGGACCTTAGACCAGAGTTGACAGAATTCCTATGTGGAGATGACTTTACTAGAGTTTAGACTAAATTGAAGGCAAAACTCTACAGTCTAGTGATTCTCTAGTGGAGACGTCTATTTGATCTTATGGAGTCCGGACTCTCAAAGTCTATCCAACTCTGCCTTTGACAATCCACGGATCCATTGTTCAAACAGACTTACATAAGAAAAATAATGAAGCCGAATTCTTGATAAGCCTTCATACCTTCACATGATACTAATTCTCACAATTATCTTAAAATAGTCTACATCCACAATGAAAACTTGACGAGCCCACAAAAAATTTTTTTTTTTATCCTACAGACATCAAGTTTTTTTTTTCTTTCTCTTGCGTGCGATTCAGAAGCTTTTTGAGAATATTACGATGTACAGAAGAAAAAAATAATATTCTCTTCAAATTGACAAGATTGATTTGATACAGAAACACGTTTAATCCACCTACACAATGTTCTTTAAATGCGTGTGCTCTGCATTTCTGGTTTTTTAATTCCGTACTTTTTTTGTGAAAAATAAAAAAAAAATTCTTTTACGTTTTGACTTTTTTGGATATTGAAGAAAAGAAGGAATATTGGAAGTTATTGTTGGAGATAAGAAATTGATTTTAGGATCTGAAAGGCACACGGAGTGGATATATTTGAGAATCTACGATCAGGTCAGCTTGACTCTGATCTTAAGCCAGAATTCAATTAAAACCAGGTTCAGGCAAGATTCAAGTCAGTCTGGAATCAAATTTTAAGTCATTTCTATGAAAATCAAGTTCCAGACTTGGTTCAGCTAAGAACATGAATTTTGCATGGAGGAGAGTCAACTCGAGCTGGAATTTCATACAAAATCCAAGTCGATTTCAAGCTTTTTGCCTTGATTTAAACCCTTCTAAATACCTTAATGAGCATTTATGGTGGATACTGAAGGATATTAAGCAAAGTCTACTAGAATGTAACATGAAGTTGAGTCAACTTGAGAAGACAAAATCAGACTAGACTTCAAGCTTTAAACTTGACCTTAACACTCCCAGTCTTTTTAAATGTCAAATTCTGACTGCATTCCTTTGTGAAAACATGCAATATAGACACATATACACACTATAGCAAGCTGCTACATCTCCAGACCCACAGACCCACCCTCAACAAATTCACTTTGTCTTTAATTACTTCTCATTTCATTTGATTGACAAGTCTATATTTTTTTAAATAAATTTCTTTATTCGCCCTCTCATTCTCTCATTTACTTCATCCCACACACCAACAGCATAGATATATGTAATATTATTTTTTTTCTCATATCCCATCCATTCATGTGTCACTAAAAAACTTTTTTTTTCATTCATCGCTTTTTCTGATGTTTTTTTTTATTTTATCCGCCGAGATCATGAATTTTATTAAGGCACAAAAAAAAAATGTCGATGATGTTGGCTATGCATGGATGGATGAAAATTATCAAGATGTAAAACATCTGATTTTTTTTGAGATTTTTTAGATAAAAAAAATCGAAATTTTTTCCTTTTTTTTGCACAGAAAATTCAGACGCGCAATTAAAAAAAATCTTTTTTTTTCTCAGGTGACTTCCGGTGGACTTTTTTTTTAATTTGAATATTCAATGTCTTAATGTCTATTGCGTGTTTACCTTTATCCAAAAATTCCTTCAATTATTGAATGTTATGTCAATCCAAATGAATCTTTTTCTTTTATTTAACTTTTTTTCATTGAGAAAATTTTTCTTTTTTTTTAATTTTCTTCTTTTGAATTTTTTCACAAGCAATTTTCCAATTTTCCACAATTAACTTGAGTAATTTCATTCATCACATGCCCGATTGTTGACTTGGGAGCCCAAAGGCTACACACTTTTGGTACTTATACTAATTTTTCTTAATTAATATGTACTGCTACTAAAATATCTGCGAAACGAAACTATCCCACTAGGAAATATTGTTGGATGCGATTCTGCGTCGGTGAGAAATTTTTTAATAATCATTTAAATTTATTGGAACTGATTTTTAAGTTAATTAAGTTTGTTTTTTTATTGTTTATGAACACATGTTATTGTGTACTTTAATTGTATAAAATGAAATAGAATTACTCAATGGGTAAATATGAATGAATTTTCGAGACTCACCCATCTTCTGTCTCTGTCTGACTTGTAATTATTGCTGGACATACTCTTAATTCTATTCCTGCAGATGAAATTTTAAATTTGAATTTCTTCCTTTTTTTTGAAACTTTTTGATGTTTTTGAGACTTTTTTCAATGATTACTGTGATTTAAAATTGATTTTAATTTAAATATTGAAGAATCATGTCCGATTTGACTGAATTTCCTTAAGTAGAATGTTGTTACATATGCAGACTATGATACTGCAGCGACATCTATGGAGCAATAGATGAAATTTGCGAATCAACAAGTAAAATGCATTCAAAATTCCTATACAGTTAGCATTGAAATACTTTTTCATGTGATGGAATTTTTGAGAAAATTAAATTTTTTGAATTTATTTCAAGTTCAAAGTCAAGTTAAGTGGAATCTTTGGGGAATTCGACAATGTTTAAGGAAAAACATTGGAAAAACATTGATGATGTAATTATCAAAATATTTCAAGTGTCACAACATAATCAATAGATTCAATGAATTGGTGGCCATACGTGAAAAAGATGAAGTGGTGCTTCAATTCAGAGTTGGGAGGACATTGGAAGTTAAGACTCCAGGAATCACATTTTTTCGATTCCAGACTCCATCGAAGGCGCTTCCAAAATAGAGTTCAGCCTACTCTGCTTAAAATACACCAGTCCGGCTGTTTCTACTCCTACTAACTCAATACCTCATCCTGAATTATGACCGAATATCACAAATTGATTATTTGATCGAAAATCCAACTCCAGACTGATGTGACTCTGTCCGGGTGTCGAATTCAAACCGAAAGTCACACACCTATTGCTGGATTTTGGATATATAAGTTGCCTTATATCGGAAATTAGCATCTGGAGGTCAGCGATAGAGCCAGCTTTAGGCGTCATCTGCAGGAAGCGTTGGATCACAATTGGTTAATATGACCTAAATGGTCGATATGTACTATTCGGTGAGATTTAATTCAAATTTTCCAAGCATCAGATCTTCATATTTCAATCTACAGTACGATCAGCATAAATTCCCACTAGCATATCCACAAAAATTAGCATTTCCCTTCATAATTTCCTCACAAACTATGGAAATGAATGAGAAAGTATTGAAAATTCCTTTATCTGATCAAAATGCAAATAGGTAATTAAAAAATTTGTCTAAAATAATTAAAATACTTGATCAGATCATCTAATCATGCCGTGCATGTCACTAATTTCTTCCGAAAAAAATTCAAAAATATTCAAATTAATCAACCCAAAAAAATCTAGTTAATGACAAAATGCTTAATGTAATATGCAGTACACGAACTTTCTTTCACTAATCTCTTCCTTTCCCTTTAGCCCACGAAAATTACCAATCTTTTACCTCTCATCAGAGAAATATGTAATATATAAAATTATGTGTAGGTAATGCTTCTATTACAATTGTAGATCATTATGTTAATTCTTTAAATCTTATTAGCGGTACTTTGTGTAGGGAAATAGATGAAGTAAGAAGATTTTGGGTGATTTTTCGTGGCGCATAAGCAAAAATAGTTGTTGGATGTACTTAAGAGCTCTTATTACAAGAGTCAAGGTCGAGCCATTTTCAAGACCTCGTTACATTTCCTTTGATGTCAAAAAAAGATGTGGAAGTGTTATAGTGTTATAGTGTTATAGTCTTGGTCGATCTCTGGTCCTTTTATGATATTTTGATCAAATGCACAAACCAGTAATATTGCCATGAATGATGTCCAATTGCATAACATGATTGGAAACATCCAACATATATTCGGCGTCGAGTTCGCTAGCCTTACTAACTTCGCTTTCCATTCAAATTAATTGTAATCCAGACTCGGTCGACTGTTGCCTTCCATGAGTTCTTAACAAGTTCTTAAGATCCGTGCGTGATCTTCTACAATTCACAAAGTTTCACTTTCGGTCCGTACTAGATTTTCAGAAAAATTGTCATCAAGCCAAATATTGGGACGGTACAATGGTAGACCTGGTATGACATAGTGATAAACCTCTGGTACGAGACAAGCGCCGTCCTCCTGGTGTATCTATACTGTACCGTATCGTGCCATATCATATCAGAGTAAACAGCCACAGACAATATGACAGAAAAAGTGCTCATACCAGCACTTCTTCATACTAACCTCCAGAAACCCTGCTAAAAAATTATATTTTTTGAATGAATGAATGATTGATCATGTAAGCAACTGCATCTCCATCAGTCATAGAAATTCTATTTAAAAATTAAAATTAAGTTTTATTTCATTCATTCCATTCCAACTTACATCGTTATGTTACATCTCAATTAATAATCTCCGTCAGATGCTGGCATACAGGCATGCAAGCTGTAAGAGAAGATCTTTTTATGGCAAATTATCAGAAATCAATAAGCGGATTTCGTTTGGCGGATGTTTTGATTAATGAAAATTTAATGCATCTTTTCAACTGTTCATTTTTTATTATTTTTCATCATGTTTATGCTTAATATTCAGTTTAACATAGTTTTAAACTTATTTTGGTAAAATAGAACAATTTTAACATATGATGTGATACATAAATTATATACAATAATTAAGCCAGACAGAACTTACCAAAAAATTTCTTTCTAGTCACTAAGCTTATTCTCAGACATTTATTAAGTATTCTCAGTCTGCTTTCCGAATATATTAAAATAAATAATGCTACATATAATTTTTTTTGGAAGTGGAAGTTACAATTAGTTGGAGGAAAATTTTCTCTATTGTGATCTAAAAATGCTTTTAAGTAAGTAAGTAACAATTGCTGTTGATAATTGAAATAAATGTTCCGTTAAATTGCTTAAATAAAGTGTCACTTAGCAACGAGTGTGACTTAAAATAGCTTTTTTTTACTTCATGATTTCTTCATGATTTATTGGAGAAAATAATTGCAAGTTTGTTGACCAGCTGCTGCATATAGGCTTCTGGTCAATATCTTAGCTGTAGATACCCCTATAGATTATCTTATTGCATATTTTTAGGGTTGTATCATTGAGTATAGTCTTAAGTGGACCCTAATAGCTATACCTTGACGTATTCTAGCATGGAGCTTTAAGTGTACCCCAAAAACTAGACTCTGATGCACTCAAGCATCGATCATCTGGCAGAACCAATGTCATAGGAGTATTTAAAGGAAGGCGCTCCTCTCCTCCCTTTCTCAACCTAATTTTAGGGATTATTTGGTAAATTTAGTGGGATTCTTTACGAAAAGCACTCGTTTTCGGGAAAGTACCCCTGCTATATCCAGTAATCACTATATCCACGATATCATAGCTGGTTTCTCGAGAGTTGCCAAATTCCCTTGTAGTTTCAGTCTGGTAGTCTTGGATTGGAATCACTTCTAAGCCTAGATTTAGAGATTTGTCGTATTAAATTCCCTTGTTTTCAAAATCAAAAACATATCAGGATATGCTCCAGCTATGATTTCAATTGATGATTGCATAAAAATCAAACAAAAGTTGCATAATCACGTAAACTAGATCAGAAATTGCATCTCCCAACAAGCTATAGCCTCAAAACAAATCCCAAAAAAACTGTTAACTTAACATCAATCACAACTTCAAAATGAGCACATTGCTCCAATAAACCAAACACAACAAAATTATTCATCAATTTTGTTTGATGAGAAAATTTCAGCTTGAGACCTCAAATTGACCTTTAATTCATCAATAACACCTTATTTGGCTGCATTTCTTCAAAAAAAAAATAATAATTTTCAATTTATAGCCTTGCATTGAATAAAGTATGATCAGCGCAATGACTCTTGATGATCCGTTATGTTATGCACAGTGGGGTGTGCCTCAACAAATAAAAAGGAATTATGCAAAGTTAATTTTGGAATCTCTTATGGATGTTCTGGTTATTTATATTAGGACGTTCATGGTATTTGACCCAATAAATTTAATTTTTCCCCTTGTGGAATCACTTTAATTTGATTTCATGCATAATGTAGTCATGCTGTTTCTTTTTATATAAACACATGTCAGTACGAATTTCATTACCAATGTCAACAATGGCAACGACAGAAAGGTCTTTTGCAAGAATCAATTAAAAATATTTTCACATGTATGTGAAGGTATTGCATCAGAATTAAATTGAATAATATTTGGAATTGGGGGTCATTTGTGGGTGATGTCACGAAGAAGCATATTCTGGGCAAGGAGGAGGGGTTTTGGGGGTCAATATTTATAATGACTGAAGGGCCCAGCCTTATGAGCTGGAGGCACTGCGATTTTTGGGGGTCAAAATCTTGGCTACACTTCTGTTGACATCAAAAACTATCTTATGATTAAAATGTACTGAATTCTAGACAGAATATTCAAGTGACGTCCAGTTTGAGAAGCTAGAGTTGGCTATATCTGGTATTTGGTGTCCATAGACGAGGAAACCTGAAGTCTCGAATTTAACGGACTTTCAAGTTTCGATACCATGACCCAGACTTCAAGTCGGACTACTACTCGGAGACTGGGAATTCTTAGTCTCAGTCTCGCGAGACCCTAAAATCCTTAATTTAAACTGAGACTTCAACTGAAATTAAAAGTCTCCAAGAATAGGAAGACTTATCGGTGATGCGAACCCTTCAGTCCGAGATCTAGATTGAGACTACAGGAGGGTTCTTTGAAGTCTCGGTTTCGTAAAATCTGGAGATTGAGACTGTAATGTCTTGATCTCGGTCTTGAGAGCCCTTAGGTATCATTACAGACTACAAGGGAATTCCTTGAAGCATCTGAGACTGATAAGTCTTAGTTTCTGTCTCGCGAACCCTTAATAGACGACCTCTGACCTAACGAAGACTAGAGTCATACATCAGCAACAGATTCTAATGATTTTAGTCATCATCTACCTCGTAATCAGTCCTCAAGTCAACAAAATCATTCAAAAATCCGACTTTTTGACGTCACTTATGATTGATCGCTCAACTATGACGCAACAAACCGCTAGGCAACAGTCAAAATCATGCAGAGAAAATTCTATTGAACCGTTTAAACGATTTTTATTTTTTATAAATTTCCAACTAGAATTTGAAAGTTTAAAAAATGAAATTTTTGCTAATTCAAAAACGTGCAAATAAATTTAATCATTTTTCACTTCTTTTTTTCTGCCATTTCTCAGACATAAATCGTGTGAAATCATGAAGTAATCATGTTGATAAATTATAAATTATCACAGCAATAAAATCATTACATAACAAATTTTTTGATTAATTTTTTAAGTTAAATAAATTAAAACTTCTTTTTTATGTTGCTTATTTTCAATTGCGGACTCTCGTCCGAACTACTTTGTTTATGAAAAATCTGTGAGTTATACTTGTTTAGTACGAAATTTATGTCTTATCATTTACAAATGAGCTGAGATTATGTCAGCTTTTATTATATTATTTTCTGTTAATATCATGCGACTTTATCTTAATATCATAATGACAGGAGATGAGGGTATGGAGCCTATAAGAGGTCATATCCTAGGGTAGCCTTGGGCTGTACAATTTTGTAGAATTTTCTTCCGATTCGCACTAATTAATCATGGCAGTCAAATGGTCAGATTCAGAATAATTGCCATAAAATTGCAACTTGGAGGCCGGCTGCACGACACCAGACTGCCATGGATAATTTGTGTCATCGGGTCAAAAATTATGACTCACTAAAAAGTATAGCATTATACATACCAGTGTCCAAACTTTTTTTATGTCACATCACACCTTGATAGTGTGCCACGTCTGAAACACGACGCACACGGGAAGCGGTTCATGGTATTTTCAAAAAACTGGCTTCATGGATGTCATGGCTGTTCCATGGCACACGTTTTGGTATACCGAGCAGCACATTGAGGACGAAGCTCTTTTTTTGTAGTAAATAGGGGCCAAAATCCTCCATTACAGCATGAACGTATTCAGTGGGAGGATTTTGATGATCAAAAACCATTCAAAACTACCCCTTGGATACACTCCTGTGTAACAGTGTTCTCAGGGCAACTTCATGTCGGCGATTCAGTGATGCCCTAGAGAACATGATGTACTGTTCGGATATGGGCCCTATAACAGTGTTTCTATGAACCACATGCCGTGTGTGGCCTTGGTCGTGGCTTAATATCAAGGTGTGCCGTGGCATATATAAGTTTGGACAGCACTGCCTTATACTTTAATAATTTTGTCGGCATTATCTTAATTTTAGGCACTAATTTCGCATACATTATTGACAATGCCCTAATTTAAGCCTTTAAGGAAATGATTTCAAAATTTCTAAATTTATCTAAACTTTTGTGCATCTTTAAGATTCTCAAATTTTTGCAATTTCATCCACACCTAACTATATCTTCATCTAACTCTCAATAGACCAAACAATCACGTCATCCATTCCACTTCTACAAGCGCTTCTCCTCATCTCCAACGAATCAATCACATCTGCCATCATTTCACCTCCACATGTCATATTCTCATCATCATAATCCAAATTGCAATCAACATCATCAATTTCTTCTTCATAATCGTCGTCATATTCCTCAATGCTATCATAAAATTTTTCACTTTCAGCCAAATGATGAATTTTATTGACAGCAAATTCATTTTCATGACTGTCAGATGCATTAAAATTGAATGGCTTTCGTACGAAGAGAACGTAACTTTGTTTGTCTTCCTCATCTTGCTTCTCATATCCGCTGTAATGATCCATGGTACTTGACAGTTGTTCCCATGTTCTTGCGATGCTTGGAGTGACTTTTCCTATTAAATGTGGACGTTCTGTATTCTTGCGTATCTCTGGCTTATATTGAGGAATAATTATTGACGAATTGTCAGTTCCACTGCCGATTTTCTTGAGTGAATCAAATGCTAGTGCTTCACCTCCATCATGTCCAAGCTCTTCGGCAATGACCATCGGATGTTTATATGCTAAATCAATCTCATTAACGGAAGCTGAAAAGGTCTCATTATGACATTGCTGCTGTTGCTGACAATTTTGCTGAGGTTTCAATATCTCTGGCACCTTAACGATTGACTTCTGTAGATATTCACGTATTAAGTCACGCGATCCAAATTGTATTGGTGCTACAATTTCCTTGCGTGCATTCTCAACTTCTAATTCTAACGCGGATGTGATACTTGATGTTGTCCATGATTTCTTCATCACATTTGACTGCACGTGCTTGTTGTTGTTGTTGTTATGGACGTTGTCGTTATTGTATTTGAGGTTGAGATAATGCACCTGAAATAATATATATTGTTATTATACATAGCTACTGAATATGTTACATGGAATGAGTTGAAACGTATCTTTGTCATGAGAATTTGTAATTAATTATTGTTGGATAGATTTGATGCTTTTGATTCTGGGTTTTTTTGGCATTGAAATGTGATATTTTGCTGTGGAACTAACGAGAATTTTTGTGGGATTTGAGAATTATTTGAAATGTATTTTAGAGTCTAGACCAGTGGTGAGCAACCTTTTTGTCCGTAGCACATCTTGGTGGTTAGTCTCGACCAAAACTGTACATGTTCTCAGGTTCATGGAATTTTTAAGTATTTTTGGCAGAACACTAGTGTGCCGCGACACATAGGTTGTTCACCACTGGTCTAGACATCAAAATGTGAGTCATGTGAGAATTGGCAAAAATATTCTCAGAATAAAGGACCAGAAACTGGAGCTTAGAGTCGGAATCAGGAACCTGCTGCTAGAAACAGGAGCGTAGAGTCAGAAACAAGAGCATTGGACCAGAATCAGAAGCTTAGAGCCGAGTCTAAGGGACGTAGGACCAAAATTAGAAGCGTAGGACTAGAATCAATGAGGTTTGTCCCCCTATAATCCCTTCTTGAATATGCCCCTGACCAGAATCAACTCAAAATCATGAGAAATTGCCGTAGATTCTACAAAAGATGAATCACAGACTCTAGACTCAAATAAAATTGCAAAGCTAAAGTTACCCAAGATGTAAACATAGATTTAGACACTCTACCTGCCCATGTACTCAAAATATTTGCAATTTCACATCAAATCCACCAACTTTAATCACTCAAAATTATGACGAAATCCGCCTCGCTCATCCACATGTGATGATTTTTTTCATCATCATCATTGCTACTACTTCCTATGTATTATATATGTACATAAATCAATCAATTTACTTTTATGTTATTATGCATAAAAAATCAGAAATTAATGCTTCGTGTATGGATATTTGTGTAGTTGTAACTTGTTTTCACTTAGAATGAATGAATATTATGCAAAACAATAATTATTCAATAAATATGTTGATGCAATTTCCCATGAGCTTTCATATTTTCTCATGTCTACAAAGCATAATGTTGATTCATCATAAGCGGGCATTTTTAGGATTAAAAGCAGCCAATTTTCATTTCCAAACTTATAAAAATGTGGATTGAAATTTTAAAAAAATATTAAATTAAAACTCAGCAGTGATCAATTAATGGACACAAAAATAATAATAAAGCATACCTTAAAAAAACTTAAAAATCATGCCACGATACATAAATTAAGTGGAAATTTTTTTATGAATTTTATTGCATAAGCCACCAAAAAAAAAATATATGAAATTATGTTATTTTTACCAACAAAATTAAAAATCAATTGATGAGGGGCTTAGATGGGGGGTGTTTGTTAGTGATGTCTAATAAATATGGTGTTTAGGTGGATATATAATTGGAATTAAATTGATAAATAAATGGATAAGTCAAGAAAATTGGGATAGAGATGGATTAAAGAGAGGATAAAAGGATAAAGAGAGAGTAATAAAGAATAAGAGAGAATGAGAGAGCATAAGAGAGGTAAAGAGAGGATAAAGAGAGAATAATGAGAGAATAAAGAGAGGAAGAAAAGAGGATAAGGAGAGAATAATGAGAGGATAAAGAGAGAATAATGAGAGGATAAAGAGAGAATAATGAGAGGATAAAGAGAAGATAAGAGATCCTCTCTTGAGGATAAGAGAAGATAAAGAGAGGATTGAGAGAGGATTAAGAGAGGATAAAGAGAGGAAAAGAGAGAATTAGCGACATCACCAATCCACAAATCCCCCCAAATAAAGAAATGTGTGAATTTGTGTAATACACATCGGTAATAATAACATCGATTATTGATTAATCTGTACATTTGGATGAAGATGATGAATTTGGATAACTGAATAAAAACGAGATGAAAGTGAAAGACCAAAAAGTATAAAATACGATTGTGTAAAATCATGTCATGACCATCAGCAGTAAGTGATATTTAATCGATCATCACAATGCATATGTACATTTAAATTCTTCGAGGCACATCGAGCGCTATTTTCACTGGGCGGAGAAGATTTGAATAACAACAAAAAAAAAGTCAATTTGTCTTTATGAGGGCTCTAATGAACTAGATGAACTACTGGTGTGGGACGTGATGGGAACAAAATGAAATGATATTAAGTGTTCAATTTATATGATTGATAGCTGTTCTTAACACTTTTTATTTTGATGAATTTTGTGCAGTTGGAAGTACAAGCAATTTATTTTAGTCATCGGCAAAGGCTTCTGGGAAAGTTTTGGGTCATAAATTTTTATGAATTCATGTTGAGTACTATATATGGTATTCATATCATAAATATGGCTATAAATGGTATTCAATTGAAGGTTTAAGGTTAAAGGTACTGAGGATCTGTGGTAAAAATGTGATATTTTTGAGAGAATGGCATTAAATGTTGTGAATGCTGCATTAAATTGATGGTTATTGGTATGGTGTATATTGTGGACTATTCAAAGTCGTTCAACTTATCTCGAACAGCACAACGTGTTTGCTATGGTACAGCTCAGGGCGAGGGGTAGAGTGTAGGAGATGAGGGATCGTTTGACTCCCAAAACCCACCACGAACACCCCCTTCGCACCAGATGAACACAAAGTTGCCCTGATTGGACCGTGACAGTGGTTCACCGTGTTTGCTAGGGAACCGCTCAGGTGCAGAGGGTAGAGTGCAGAGGGGATTGAGCGTTTGATCCCCTAAAACCCTTTGAACACTCCCCTGACACCTCTTCATATTGAAGATAGCACAAGTAGTTGCCCTAATGGAACAATAACGACTTTTCCCCGCATTGTGCTGCTTGGATGATTTGACCCAACTTTAACAACACTTAACAATCCCCCCATTACCCTCCCTAATCACCAAACCACGAAATCGCGCTCAGTGACTTCCCAAAAATTTCGTGCCTCATACTTTCGCTGCTATCATCTCATCATTCACTCATTTCTTTTAGTATCTCATTTAATAAAAAGAAAGGAAACAATCAAATCGATCACATACACAATTCAGAGTCATTCATCATGTCATTGATATACACAAAAAGTATATACAATAGGAGAAAAGAAAGATCACTTGATATTGTCGACTTTTCTATTTGCAAAAAGAGTATTTAATCGATTGATGATGATCTTGTGTTTGGCTAGAGAGAAATTATAAAGTTAGGCTTTATGGCAGACCTTGTTTGGCTTAAGAGTCACTTTGGATTATTGGAATTAAGTAGAAGACATCAAAATTTGATTTAATGAACGCAATTGAATGACTCGCAACTTGCATTATAATTAACAGTTCTGTATATGTAGTGGCAAGTCACCTCGGCATATATGCGAAAATTATATATCGAGCCTAATTAATTTCTGAGGTGGAATTTCGACTCGAGTGACTTCAAAGCAAGAAATTCAGTGCTAATTACACAAAAATATATGAAAAAAAAACAAACATTCAAAATTGTTAATATATGGCCTTTAAATACACCTCGTTAATGGACACAAGTAGTCGGAATATGAGACATAAAGATTTATCTAATTTCATTTTCAGGGTTTGGTCTCGTTTGTCGCTATAAATAACTTTTTAATTGAAATTTTGTCGCTACACTAATTTCATAACTGGAAGGTATTTGCCTTCAAGTGACATGATAGAAATTGGTTTGCGGAGGTAAGAGTTGATGTGTGGCAACTGAATGGGGCAGTGAAATTGGGCACGTGTTGGGGAATTGAATTTTGAATGTGTTCAAAGTGTACTACTGTGGCACCACTTGGGAAGCACAGTGTAGCGGGCACACAGTGTAACACCAACACTGTGCAACAGCAACATAGAGTAGCGGGAACACAGTGCAAAAGCAACACCATGTAGCGACACCACGATGCAGTTGCAACCCAGTGTAGCTGCAACATAATTTAGCTACAACTCAGTGTAACGGCAACACTGGCTTTGTCTATTACAGCTCATAGATTGAGAAGCACTGATACAGATCATACTCTATGCAACTGTTGTCCAAACTGTGTAGCGCAACATACTAGTCGATTGTGCGATTTTGGAATTTTCTTACCACCAAGTTGTGCCTTTTCTCAAAAAAGGTTACTCAACACTGCTCTATGTTATCCCGATCAATCAACCTTAACTGCCCACCTCCAACTTAACCTCAACTTTACTCTCCATTCACAAGATCATTCATCAAGTCTCATGTCACACGACACAAGAATCAACTTTTTTCTTTCCATTCCTTCAAAATCGGAATTAAGTTCAATAAAAAGTAATTTCGAAAGGCTTTTTATACATCAAAAAAATTGTGTCAATGAAATATTAATTTACAATTTTTTACACACATTTGTCACCAATAATTCAAATGGGAAATAAGGATTAAAAACATAATGAAATTAAAGATTGACACAAAAAAAAATCAAACAATTTAGTTTTAATGGAAGTAAAAATTAAGCAAATCAAATCAATAGAGAGAAACGGCAACGGAATTAAATGAAAAAAAAAATAAATGGTTTCGTGAGTTTTAATCAAATTAAGCATTTAGCACACAAATTAATTTGCCGTCAATTTTAATTCAAAGCAATGAAATTAAACACAAAAAGCTAGTTGTGAGGTAAGAGACAAAAATGCAGTTTCAGTGGAGTTGACCAAGACTTTTTGGACTTTGTAATCCATTAGAAATTGAGTATTTTAAGGATTGGAGTTAAAAAGCACTTTCAGTTATGATTGGAACTAGAATCTTGATTTGTTTAGATAAGTTTGGCATTTCTAGTCAATCTGACTTTAATGCCTTGATATAAAATCAGGAAGTCGACTCCAGCTTTATTTTGAGTCTAGTTGGCTCAAGTCGACTTTTCAATGCTGCATCCGAGTTGACTTTGACCTTTATGTTCTATAGTTCCGGATTCAATCCAAAATTTGGTCAAAGTCACGCCTGCAGTCCGTAACAGACCCTGACAGCTACCACCTCCCGTCCTCGCCCTCGTATAAAACAAGTTGGTTAATCGATTCAAAATCCAGCATTAAGGCAACGAGATAGTAGCTGGCAGGCTGTTACGGACTGCACATAGCCTATATTGACCAAAAAATTGCACAAAATTGCCAAAGAGGTTATCTGAGATCGCTTAACATCCACATCAAGCCCCCCAACATTCACAAATAATCTAAATCTACCATTAAGTAATGCTTATGTCCAAATGATCTAATAATCCATTATATAGCCAATATAATTCAGAACACAACCATCAATCTCAAAGTCTCTTGACCCCTTGATTAGGTGCAGCATTCACCTCAGACAATTAGACAGCATGTCTAATTCGAATTCAAACCATCACTATGTCCGCACCCAAAAAAAACAAGATTTTGTGCTAATTGAAAACTTATTCGTGTGATGGAATTGGAATTAAATTTGTTGTCATGAGAAGTTTAACCCACATAATGTCAAGCAAGCGCACACGACAACATTAATGTTTATGTGACAACAAATCAGGCATGCAAAAATAGCTAATTGGGAATTAATTTTGCAGCATATTTAAATTGTTGGCATATGGAAGTGATATCCATCAAAATTGGAATTTTTTTGTTCATCTTCCATGTGCTCCATAAGCACATGTCACATAGCTTCAAATTTCAAGCATCATTAACGATCGACCCTATCTAATTCATCATAGGCTCAAATTCAATCAGAGCATCACAAATCCACCATATGTCATTCTGCTTTCATTACTTTCTCTTTCTTTTTATTCATTTTTCCCATTGACAATGCGAACGATAATGCTGACTGGTACGGTATGTTATTGAAGAAAAGCACCGCAAGTTCTTCAAGCATATTGCAGGCACACAGACACAATGCAACAACATTGTTTCAACATTGCGTTTTACGAAAGTTCTCTTCATCGGCTCTTTTCTCTTCCGATTTGTTTTCACATTGGGGTTTATTTGGATGTGATGTGTGAGGTTTAAGGGGAGAATAGGGTTATGATGAGGTCGGAACTGGTCGGTTCCGCATTCTTGAATATAAGCAATTTGGATTTTTGTAACTTTTTAATGCAGTGTTGTTCAGGATTTGGTATTGAGTTACAGCAAAATCCGCTCACGCCATGCTGTTCATGGCTCGCTTGTGTGCCGTGGTACACAGTTTGGACAACACTGATGTGAGGGTATAATGGAAGTCAGAGTGATTAATCTCATCATTTGTCTTTAGAATAGACCAAAACTGACATCACGATGCCGTCATGACATCTTTCAGAGTACACAGCAGCGTACCAGCTAACCACCGACTCTTCTTTACCCCGAGGCACCCTCGAAAAGTCAAAATACCCCAATTTCCAAAACACATCACTTTAAACCAACCCCACAAACAATAATAATATACCAGTAATGAGAGAGTGATCTCTTAAGTGAGTAAAACAAATCGTTAATCGGATTATATACATGATGGAAGTGCATGAGGGGAAAACGAGATGAATTGGATGGAATAAATAATAAATAAAATGAAAGAAAAGAAGGTAAAAGTGCGATGATGCCAATTTAGATTAAGATATCAAGCCATGAAAATGAGGTAAAAGGTAAGAGACAAAAGAAGTGAATTGAAGAATGGACTAAAGACAAAGACATAAGTCAGCCACGACATGAACACGGAAACATGCACATTGATGAGAATTGAAGAAAAATTGTTATTAATTGAATTATTTTTGGATATACTTTAAGAAACTTTTCTTTTGTCATGGGAATCCATCATGTATAAAAAATATTTTGGAATTGCTGTTGAATAATTGACATGAATTGGAGTGACTATTTGGATGAGTGAGAAATATGTCTCTTTGTTGTGCTGACTTTGATCTTGAAATCGAAAGTTTATCACAGGAAATGAGATGTCTGTATTGAAAATTTGTGAGGATGATTTGGTAATGATTATGAATGTGATCTGTTGGATCACAAGGGGAGTTAGGGTATTGGGGAGGCTGTGAATCTGGCTCAGTGGCTGACCAAACGTCAACTGTTCCACATTCCGAGATACTTCCTGATTTCACGTAAGTTTTATAACTGAAACTAGGATTTTTAGGGAATTAGTTATCGGCAATCCTTAGAATATGATCAACAAATAGCTTCAATGAAACAAATAGCTTAGTGGCAGGCAAGTGGGACTTTTATCAATCTTCAGATGCCAAGAACGAGACTGAGACTTGACTGATAGTGCCTGGGCAATCGGCTGTCTCGAAGCCATTATTGTCTTCAACTACCAGCAGTGGCCATTTGCCGTTTACTGCCGATGGAAGTTGACATATGACGGGCTTTTGCTGACTCTGACTGAGTACTCAACTAGCAGCAACGGTTTATAGCTGTTTTCTGTCAATGGTAGTTGGTATTTGACGGGTTTTGGCTGAGTCTTACCGAGTATTCAACACCCAGAAACAGTTTGTCGATGTATACTGTCGATGGAAGTTTATAATCGACGGAACCTTGAAGACTCTGACCGAGACATCGGAAAAACTTATTTTGAAGGAATTTTAGCTTGTGCCAAATAGAAGACCGATTATGACTACATTCTTCACTCTCCCCAAATCCCCTAATAAACTCAAAAACCGGCACTTAACCACTCATCCCTACTACCATGTGAACAATCTCTACAGCTATAAATCTAAACCACTTGACTGTGTCAAGCATCTCCATACAAAAAAGTCCAAAAAGGAAGATTTTCCAATTTTCTACATGACAAAATTCCCTCATTTCAATTACATCCATATATCCATAAAGATTCTCAATCGCAATGCAATTAGAAATAGAAAGCATCCATTTCCTATCTATATTCATCATAATTGAGCATGCATTTATCAATCACGACTAATAATAATCTCTCATATTTTATTTATCTAATGATTTGTTGCTGATTTGTTGTCCAAATATAGACAACCGACAATATTCCATCATATGAATTTGAAATGCATGTGCGAATTGTAAAGAGTATGGACGGCAACAAATAAGAAACACGAGAAGAGAATTCATAAATACACAAAAGGCTGCGCGCAAATTATAAAGAAGAGAAAAGAGCAAGAAAAGAAGTAAAGAAGAAATGGGTCAGATCATTATACCGTAAAAGAGCTTTTGACTTGTTGCTTACATTCTTCTTTTTACACGATTTTAATTCATATTCTGCAATTCTGCTTTTATTCATGCTCATTGCTGCTCATTTTTAATTTTTACTATTTATTTAATTAATTTTGTGAATTATGAAAATGAAGAAATTGGAGCAAAGCGGTTGCATCTAGTGCCAGATATGAGCCTCATTAATGAAATCAGGTCCGATGAATTGATCGAGTTAGGCAGCATAATGTAATGACTATGAGATTTTAGATTAATGAAGTCATAACAGACACAACTTATTTTTTTTTTTCGCAGTAATTTGATTGCGAATATGGAATTGGAATTGGGGATGGGCTGTTTAATGATTTTATTGATGGAATTTTAATATGAATTTTGGTTGCTTTAATTTGAGATTTTAAATGCGAATAATTTCGGAGATTTTGATGGATTTCTTGCGATTTGAGTAGAATGATGTAATGGATGATGAAAATTTCTTTAGAAAGGTTTGCTGCTGCATAAGTATTGGCAACTGTATTTGTTTTGGTTACATCAATATGAGATCAGAAGGGGATTGACCTCATGCCCATCCCTGTCATCAGATGATACTGATCCCACGAATAGTTCAGTTTCCTTTGAGTACGTAACATACACGAGTGGACAACTAAATGACTTTTATAATTAATGTCAAGTTCCAACGTCGACTAATGACATCCGAATGCAGTTAAAAGGTCGAGTAATTACTAATTGCATCCGGATGTCATTAGTCGACCTTACAACTAGGCAATAACTTGATCTAGTCTTGACTAGAAGTCATCTAGTTATTAACTTTGAATATCCAAGGATAGAATCAAATATAGGTCATAACATAGGAACCTTGATAGGAACACAAGTTTGTTACTTCTTCCTTGGTTGGAATTCGCAAGCCAAAAGACGTCCTGGAGTTCCAAAAGCTGCAAGGCGCAGAATAATGATTAATGAATGCCAGCTTAATGTGCTGCCTGAGAATCTCATTACAAAACTAATTGACAGGTTCAGCAGCAGAGTCAGATGGAAAGTCTTCTGTTGATATCTAAGCTCCAAATAGGATCATGGTTACTTTATGTGAGTATAACATAGGAACAATGCAGCTGTATCCTATCCACAACCCAAAACACAACACAAATGTCATCACATTCACTCCAAATTCCCACACTCAACCACACAACATAATATCCTCTTACAAATTAGATCCTAATGAACAACAAGAGACATCCGGATCTTCTTCATTCAGTCATTTATGCAAATTTTACAAAACAATTTTACCATTCATTAGTAAAAGTAACAAAATCTTTGTCTGTTCATTAGATAACATTTCTTTTCCTGTCCATTGACTTCTTCCGAAAAGCACAAAAACAACAGAAAAACAAAAAAAATGTTTCAAATGACTTCCAAATTTGCCATTCGATACACATGGCGAAAAAACATAATCGGTTGCCAATAAGCTTTCACTTGTTTTTTTAATGTCAATTATAAATGCGTTTGATGTGACAATACCGAAAGTATTGGGTGACATGAGAATTTTGTATTGGTGGGATTTGAGGGGGGTTGTTTGGAAGTTATGTCAATTTTGAAGTTGAGGACCTAGACTGGAGTCTCTTAGGTAAGTCATTTGAATATGTAGGGAATGTTGTTGGATTTGAGCTGTGATCTAATACAAAGATAAGACCTGTGTAATGAGCACAGGATAGAAGTGGTAGGTTTAAGTGGGATTTGTGCCACAATTACTTAAAACCACCGGTAGCTCAGAGGTTGGAGCATGCGGCCTAAAATCCTAGGACATGGGTTTAATCCCCACTCGGTCTATGTTATGCGAAAGTTAACTTATTTCCCTAAAAATAGCAAGATTCCCTAAAACCTTAGAAGTAGCATGATTCCCAACAAATGTCACACAGCCTCAAACTAATATCAACACATCAGTTGACATCATGACTGTACACATGACTAGTATTAGATTATCAGAATCATCATCTGTGGGAGAAAAATAATATGATGATCAGCTTCTGATACAGATGTGTACATTAAAGCTGTGGTTATTGTTGTGTTGATTGAGTCATTAATCGATCGACATATCGATAAACAGCATCAAACATGTCAATAGCTAGTGGTTTTTGTTATTGTGAGCTTTTGTATCAAATGAGAGTGAAATTGAGGAATTAGTAGATATGCAGGTCTGATGATCGCTAGGGATCAATATTATAGAATTTATTGTAGATGTCAATTGGAAGCTTGTTGGTTCTAATTTTACAATATTCAATGTGTGACAGTCAGTTAAATGTAGGATTCGACCAAAAATGCATAGCCGGAAGGCTTGTTGACAAAAGATGCAGACTTGCAGCTTTGGACGAACTCTAAACCAGATCCTGAGCATCTAAAATGCAAAAAATGCAGGCTTGCTATTCTTGGCCGAACCCTGGTTATAAGTATTCATCCAGAATCCCTTAAACGAACCCACACATCCCAAACATCCTCAAAATCCCATTCCCATAACCCCTAATTCAACAATCCAACAATCATTCTCACAGTACACCATAATTACGTAAATGCAGTAAATCGTCCCATTTATAACTTCATTAACAAAGCTTCATCTATAAAATGCAATTGAATGTTTGCAGCTTTCGTGCCAATAAAACTATGCTTATGATGGATTATTATTTCATTTAATTAATTTTTACTTCTTTCCATTCCAACACAATACAATCGAAAGGAATGCTTTATTTCCTCACAACTTTTGCCATTTTTTTTCTCATAATTTTCAATTACAATTTGTAATGATCATCGGCATTTTGTTGTGCCAGGTATATTCATAATCATATATAGTAAGTGAGTGTAGCTTCAATTCATAATGGCAATAATAAATACTAAGCTAATCAAAATGTAATAACAGTGAGAAGGAGGAGGATGGAATTTATGGTGAAGTAAAAAAAAAGCACAATAAAAATTATTAGCATCCATGCATGCATAAAATGAAGGCAATAATTTCTTGTAATATTGCATATTTGGGCAAAATTAGAAAGCAAATAAAATTGGCGATATGGTGGGTGTTGCTGGCTGTTATAGATTAATTTTCGCTCAATCACCATCATCGAGTTTTCACTTTTTTTTGTAGCCTTTTGTTTCAAGCTTTTATTTATTTTCTCATCGACTCTCAACACTAAATATAGCAATAGCAATAATAATTACTTTAATTATTTTTTTTCTCTCCTATCCAATATGCCAACTGTAGTTACTCAATCAATCATTCACAGAGTCGTAAATGATGAGCAAAATTCTTTCCGAAATTGATTTATTTCGTGCAATGTTTTTTTGGTGAAGATAAGGCAATCTTTAGGTATTTAATTTTACTGACGAGATCCAGTGGTGGGCAACCTTTTTTATGCCATGAGCCCTATTAATGATCGACATCTACTCGAACCACAAACAACATAAAATTCATGGCATTTTCCAAAAAACACTCTCTAGTGTGCCGCGGCACAAAGGTTGCCCACCACTGGACTAGATTGATGAAGTCGGCAGCAGTGGTTGGATTTGGTATTTGGTGAATGAAAAATTGCATGGTTTGGGTTGAAAGTGAAGGAATATTTTTTATATTAATTTGGGCATCTATTTCCGGCAATTTGGGATGTTGAGAATATAATGGATAATTTTTGGATGGGATTTTATTGATTTTTTGCATTTGATTATTCATATCAATAAGCTTCAATTTGGGACATAACTCTTCAATTTAAATGGAGTATGGACCAGAGATCGAAGCCGCTGATAATTTAGCCGGCGGCGTCTAAAATGTTCGCTTTTAGCCGGCTAAATTTTTCGCTAAAATAAGCGAACATTTAGCCGCCGATCTTAGTGACTTCGATCTCTGGTATGGACAGTCAAAATTAGACAGAACTGTTTTAACAGTTGACTGTTGATAGAGACTTGTTATTAGTAAGGATTGTCAAAGCTGAAGGCATACAGCCTTAGACAGACTATAAGATGAAGCCGAAAATACCATGCTTGTGAATATAGAAAGCAGGAGCTGAAGTTCTTGGTTGAACCATTGTTATTAGTGATTATTAGGCAGTAGTCAGCGGATGAGCAAGCTTCAAGCGCTATTTGAAGGAGGCCATGGATTACAATTCATCTGTCTTAAAATGTACACAACACAGAAAATGATCCAAGATAGAAATTTGAGGGTGTTTGATCTGTCTAGATCTAGTATGTCAATTGGAAGACTGTGAATGTCAGCCAGAAGTAGAATGAAGCTAAAATCTTGGTGACAGAGGAGTATTCAGAAGGGGAAGAGGGTTTGAGGGTCAAACTGAAATTTTTGGTATAAATTCTTCAATTTCTCCTAAAGTCTTGCGATCCATGACAGAAAAAATCAACCCACACCTCATCCTCCTAAAATACACCCCTGTTCTGGCTACACCCCTATTAGGTGATATTAATAATTCCGATTCCTTAAATAATCCAAAATCCAGTCAACAAACATCATATGCGCTTCAATTCAATTCCCACAACAATAACACAAACATCATCACTTCCATTTCCCAATCCTAACATTTCAATAAATTTTTTTTTGAGTAATTCAATTAATTCACAAAATACTTTTAATTTATCTTTAAACGTCAAAAAATGACTGTGCGAAATTAAAAGGTTCACAAACAGCAACAACAGCAACATCACAAAGGAAATTAATTGATGACATAAATTTTATTGTGTACGCATAAAAAATGATGTAAATATAAATAAAGCCTTGGATTAAGCATGAGTCATGTAAAAAGGCATGATTAATTAAAAAGTTTTTCGTGAGTTGAGCATCCGCTGAGGGTTAAAGAATGAAAAGTATCCGTGCTTGTGTAAATAGATGTAAACTTTTTACTGGAATTGCTTAATATCCATTCATCTCTCATTTCTGATTCAAATCTTCATTAAATGTCGACGCTAATCATTCCGATGAAATTTTTAAGTATTTCAAGCTTTTTGCTCTATTTCTAATGTCAACTAAATATCAAGGTGACTCAAAGGCATTCTCATGCTGTGAGAATTGCGTCTTAAATATCAATTTATCTTGAATTATTCTGAGATTAAATTGAAAAGTTGGAGAACTTTTTTGTGTGAGTGAGTAAGGCTTAGAATTTTCATTAGCGGAATTGAATTCTGGGGGTTGTTGATTTATGATGTCTATCTTGAGTCGACTATAAGGTTGATGAGTAGTGGGTAGAAGAACTGTGTATATTTTAAGAAGGAAAGGATTTTAAGACAAAATTAGAAACTCTAAATGCATTCTGAGTGGGCATCAAATGTCAGATCTATAATTAGACATAAAGTTGACCAAGGACGTATCCAGCAGAGAATTTAAGCTTATTTTTATACACTTTTTAGAACGTTTAAGCACTGTGATTGAGGTCTGCTCTAGTTAAAGTCCTTCCACGGAGAATTTACAGCATTTGTACCAAATATCAATCTAGCCTTGATTCCAGCTTCATCATTCATGGCCCGTTCTAACATCAAACGTAGCCTAATTCTTGGTTACCGTCATTAAATGCCTACAATTAGTTTTACTAAGCTGATGGCGGGATTCGAACCCGGGAAATTCAACTTTTGTGACCTGTAATTTGCTAGATCAAGGGCTCATTTTCTTCTTATGGCTTGCTTCCTCCTTTTTATGGACAATATTCTTCAATTCCCTAGAGTTTGTCGTGGAACTCTTTCCCAAAAAATGTCTGAACACGTATTTTCAGTTGATTAGTTCCAGCCAGTCGATTAACAGGTAAAATGCTGGATCTCCTTAAATACACTAGATGAGCATGCTTACAAGCATTGCTCTGTTCATAAGAGCACGCTCTTTGTCTGCTTAGTGTTCATAGAAGTAAGAAAATATTCGCGTGAAAGACGAAGAAGAAGTCATATACCAGTTCTGTTGCTACTCATCATTCATGAACAACCCCCCCACCATCCCCACTCAAAAAACCAATTTTTCATAAAATTATTATCCTTAAGAAAAGTTTCAAGCAGCAAAAAAAAGAAGAAGTTCTAAGAACAAAAAAAAGTCTCTTTTTCGTTGGTCGTAAAAATTGATTTGGTTCCATTTAAGCTTTATGAAGATATTTTTTATGATGTCAAAAAAAAAGTATTGCCTTTCATGGCTTGATAAAAATAAAATATTTCGGGAAATCCAATTTTATGGTTTTGTTTAGAACGTAATTTAACCATGTAGAGGTTGATTTGTAGACGAATGTAGACATTTAGCACAGCATGAAAGCATAGCAACGTAATCAAATTATTTATTTTCTTGATAAATTTTTATATCCGAACTTGGATATAACTCAACAGAAATGAAGTCAACGTCGTCAATCAAATCATCAGAATTAAGCTATTTATAGCATAGCTACTCAAGACTCTCAAGTGAATTCAGGTATTAAACTGCAGCTAATTTGACGTGGATTGCTCATGAAGAATTTAAGACTAAACTGTCAAAAGTGACACTTCAGAACTTGAGAATTACTCGACTAATTAGTACAATTCAGACAGATCAACGGTACTTGTTCCAGTTTGGAGTGTTTTATGGATTGTTGGAGCTTTTTTGAAGTAAACTATAAGTTTTTTTAAGAGGTTTTGTTCATGAAGTTTTGTAGAATGAGTTTTTGAGGATTGAAATGGATGGTTGTTCTTGAATAATGTGACAAAATGCAGAAGAGCTTGAAGTTGACTTCATGTTGGACCTAAAAGGGGTGGAATTCTTTACTTTCGAGTCTTGTTGACCCGGAAAGCATTAATATTCAGCATTAGGTCAACGTGGCTCTGGCCATAAACTAGATTCGATGTGATTCTACCTCAAGCTAGAGATAAGTCATTCCACGGCGAAGAAATTGCCGAAAATCTAACCTCAGGGTGACTTGACTATAGCTTGAGGTCGGATTAAATCGAATCCAACTTTTGACCAGAGTCACGCTTATTTGATGTCGGATTTTCGGTGATTTCTATGATGTGTACTTTTTGATTTAGCTATATTTGGCACCATAATGGGTCAAAATTCATCATCACGGTACCGTCAAGGACGCTTCGCATTTTATCTTTAATATGGCGGCGTGGCGGTTTCCCTGACGAACGTGAGGTGCTGTTTGGGATCGATATGATTTTTCTGACTTTAGAGTAAGTCCAGATTGACTCGATGACATTTACTGTATGGAAAGTTAGAGCATGAACAAAGCTTGAACTCTACTGCTGCTCTTTGTTCTACTTTAGATCAGGTTTGTCCAAACTATTTCCACTACAGCTTATCTTGCCACATCTAGTGTGTCACGGCACAAAGTTTGGACAGCACTGCTCTAGATTACACCCAAAAGACCCATCCGAACATCGACATCCTCACAAAGATTTGACATCAAAATGAGAGATTTTTACTTGATTTTTACACAAAGCTTAATATTTAATAAACTCAAAAACTTAATGAGACATGAATGATTTTTGTGGCTTCACATCTAAATTTCCAAAATAAATTAGTCATTAAATATAAAAAGCCAAAAACTAAACAAATCAGTAAAATTAGCATAAAGAAAACTAAAAGATTCAAAAATATTTCAATTAAAACAAAAATTGAAGTCCATTGTCAAGATCAAGTGTGCCTCTCATCATATAAGGTTAAGGTCAACAATGTTGACCCTTCTCCAATTTTCGAAAATTAGCACAAACGAGCTCAACAATAGCTGAATAAAAAAAATCCAAACAAAAGATTAAATTTCAATTTTAAAGGAACACTTACGCGATAATTTGCAAGTTTTAGATATTTTTTATTGGAAATAGAGTAAGTGGTTGTAGAAGAAGAAGAAGAAGACGGAACCAGTGGATGGCATCAAGGTGAATAGAAATCTCCGTTGTTCCACAAATGCATGTTAATTTCAAATGAATTTTAATGTATGTTCCTAACTATCAAGCATGTGAGAGATATTTTTTCTATAATTTATTATTTTTTTGTGCATTGATACCCAATTTTTTGTGTTTGTGGAGGTGAAGCGACCAAAAAAGGGGAATAAAAATGAAGAAAAAAACATTTTTTGTGCTGATTGGAAAATTTTTTCAAATTATTTAGGGAAATTATAAAGTTTTTGATGTGTTTCATGTGTGTCGGTCAGGCGAGTAGCCAAGGAGTTGTGGTGAGGGATGTGACTAGCTGACGGTTATAAGGATATAGTCGATAAGGAGACCGAACTCGCTCTAAAGAGTCTTGACAACAGGACAAATACTCTAGAAGGCAAATAGCATGCTCCCAAGAGCAGAACAAGCTGAGAGTAGCGCTCGCAAATATGCTCAACTCAAGGACAGCAAGCTCTCGAGACCATGCACTTTGCCTGCAAGCAATAGAGTCAACATTAGCTAAGCCATAGTCATTTAGCAGTGTATACTCTAATTTAGCGTTAGGAATTGTGGGTAATGCTAGGAATTAGATGCAGGCATGCTACTACATAGCTAATACACCGACGAACCTAAACAGACAAGGAGCATGCTCTATAAAATTGAGTGACTGTCTTAAGGAATCTTAGTGACTGTCATATGGCGTCCAAGTGACTGTCATATGGCGTTCAAGTGGCTACCGTGTGGCGTCCAAGTGACTGTCACATGACGTCCAAGTGACTGTCATATTGCGTACAAGCGACTGTCACATGACATCCAAGTGACTGTCACATGGCATCCAAGTGACTGTCACATGGCATCCAAGTGACTGTCATATGGCGTCCATTGATCTCATTTAGATGAGCATCCTCATTGTCTGTAAGGCAAAGCTGTTTCTCATCTACAAAATCGACATCAACTCAGCCTCCCACATGCCCTCACTTACTCAATACTCCTCCTGGCTACACCTCTGATGATGATCGTCGATCGTCATGTGTCATTGTCTTCATCAACTTGCCGGCAATGTCAAAACTATTACACAATCCTGATTAAAAAGCAAATAAAAAATTTAACTGATGGACGTGAAAAATCAAACTCACACGAAACTTCCGCTTCCAATTGTTCAAAAAAATAATAATAATAATAATAATAATTATAATTACCCAACAAATGATTTGCAAAAGCCGCGAATGGATTTATATTTCAATTGTAATTATTAGCTGCCTGCCATTACGTTCAGCTTAATTACATTTTTTTTTTACTACTTTATGAATCTTTATCTCTTCATCATTCAAACACCTTGTGGAACTGTGTTGTTGATTTAGATGCGGTAGTAGTTTATAGATGGATGAGAAGCATCTCGATTATTGACGCATTTTAGGTAGGAAATTGTGTGGATATTGTTAGAATTTCAATGGAATTGATTCTTATTTTGATAAATGTTCAGATTCCTCATGATAAGTATAAAGCTTAGTTCCCACACTTTAAGGAAATTCAAATGGATGAAACATTTTGCTTGGGGGAATATCCGCGTTTCTGATTCACAAGATGTCATCTTGACATGATTGTCATGCAAAAAAATTGTCAATCAACTGTAAAATTGACATGATGGCTTTTAAGACGACAGTGAAATTTTTGTCAAATGCTTTATAAATCTTCACTAAGTCTTAGATATAAATAGATTTCAGTTAGAGTTTAGGATTTAGACTTCTTAAATTAGACGAGGTATTGCTGCGAATCATGTGAGAGTCTTTAAATCTGGTTTTGTTACTGTTGATCCCGATCGACTGTCATGTGGCGTTCAAGTGAAATCGAAGTGGCTGCCATGTGGCGTTCAAGTGAAATCGAAGTGGCTGCCATGTGTCGTTCAAGTTGCTGTAAATTGTCGTTCAAGTTGCTGTAATGTGTCGATCAAGTTGCTGTCATGTGTCGTTCAGGTTGCTGTCGTGTGGTGTTCAAGTGGCTACCACGTATCCTCCAAATGGCTACCACGTGATGTCAAAATGGCCTCCATGTCATCTGTCGTTACCATGTGGCATTCAAGTGGCTGCCATGTGACATTCAAGTGGTGGCAAAGTGGCGTCCAAGAGACTACCATAAAATCTTGTGCCGATCGGGGATGTAGACAGTACTGTTATCGTTATTAGAATCAATCAGAAGTCACCTAATGAGACAACTAAGGAAGGTCATCTGATCACAATTCATCAATAAGGCCATCACATCATACAATCAATAGGAAACAGACTGCACATCATGATTGTCACGAAAATGTTAATCTCCATTTGCAATCTATTTCATACCCAGCAATAGAAATTCCAATTGTCATAAAATGCGCATCTCCATCTAATTCCAAACCACAAATCCACATTCCTAACTTGCCGTTAATCTGCGCATTCATTTCATACTAAACTTATTTTTTTTTGTATTCATCTATAATTTGCAGTTATAAAAAGCCACACAGCACAAAAAAAAGAAGTAAAAAATCTTCTCTTTTTTTGCTATATCCACAGATGAAGTTCAAATGATTCATTAAGGAAGAAAATTGTTGCAAATTAACGAATTGAGACAATAGGAACGAATATAAAAGATCACGACTGAAATGAAAGTGAAGATGAACATTTAACTGTCTATTAATTAATGTCAAGTCTTTATGACGTCGTCACGTGACGTTTTGCTTTATTGCTGCAAAAATGTTACTTGTCTCCTGCTTAGAGCTTGAGATTTATGACATGAAATTTATGCTTTTACCCATTTTCGGTTAATTGCCAATGGATGAAATGAGTAAAAAGAGTACAGCACTCAAAGGGAGGCTAAATGCATGATCGAAGGAGGTAGGCGAGACCAATATAATGACGAATGAATAATGGCAGTATAATATGTAATTAAACATTACTTTCGTTAGTTCTTCCATGTGAGATTCCGATGAGGTTTCGTGTAATTGTTGCTCCCTTGAGAGGATTTTTGTGGACTTTTTTTGTTGGAGTTTTGGGAAATTTTAGTGTTTTGTTACAGCTTAATGACTGCTTTGTGATGCAACGGAATGTAACATATGAAAGCATATGCTACTCATGAGTCATATGGACGCAGACCTATAAGTAAGCTTTGGAATTTATGTAGACTTTAAGCTATGTACCTAAGTGAATCTGTCAGTGTAAGTTCATTATTTCTGAGTGGATAGGTCACACACCAGCAGTTTAAAGACCATTCAATAGTGAAAATGTGTAATTGATTCCTAACGGGGACTGTTTTCTCAATTTCTTCAAAGAGTGTTCGAGTGTTGTCAATATGACAGCGATTCAACAATGTTTACACCATAGTAATCATGTGGTATGAAATTTATATTTTGTGGTGTATCAATGAGCATGATTTAAGAGAAAATTCAGCTTTTTTAGGTTCACCCTAAGGAAATCACTGCAAAAATTGTCTGTTCTGATTAGACACTTCCAGTTCTATTGAATTTAGTTCAAAGCGCAGTTAATCGATTGATAATTAAAGGATTTTTGTAAAATTAATGGGATGGTGAGAGTATGTGCTGTCAGACTCTAAATTTAGGCATTCTTTGTCTTAGTGAATAAGCAGCATGTCATTTGGGTTGAAATCTACTAGAATCGTCTGCAGATGTGTCAACTTAGAGCGCTGTACCTTAATTTCAATTAGAATTACTGCTATCGTATGAAATACAGCATGTGATAAAGATGAACAATGTAGAAATAATCTAAAATCCGAGCCCAGGACAGTGTGACACTGGTCCTTAACCAGATTTGTTTAAATCCGTTTTCAGGCCAGAGTCTAGTCAGCCTAACTCCGGATTTTCGGCTATTTAGACTTTGTGTGTTTTTCAGAGTAGATTAACTTTGAAGTCTTAAATCACCACAGCATCCCTAATAATTAGTAACAAAATGACCTAGAATATCCACAAAATATTCCACCCAAAAAAAGGCACACAATCCTCTCTCAAGGGTCGAGTCCAGACAGAAATTATAAATTAATCACAAATAATGAGAAAAAGAGTAAAAATAAATAAAGAAATTTTTATGTTCATAAGAAAGTTTTTTTCAATTTTTTTTATTACTTTTTACAATTGTAAACATAAAAATTTTTTAAGCCCAAAAAAATAATTATTTTACAAAAAAAAAAAACATAAAAGTACATAAAAATGATTGTTTATATCAGTAGAAAGCACCAGCAAAATTATCTGTCAATAATTAGTCAATCATAAATATCATGATTAGTAATTATTGTTCACTTTTGCCTCTGACTTTCCAGATAATGACCGGAGAGAAAAAGAATATAAAAAAAGGATGAGAAGCTATAAAAAAAAACATAAGTATTAAGTGAAATAATGTTAATCACAAAATGATATAAAATAAAAATTTAATTATATCGTGTTTCAAGGGAATGTGCTCAGTTTTGAGGAATATATGATGTTTTTCTTGCTTTTTTAGGAACTAATTTACTTCTTTACAGACTAAAGTCATTTAAAATTAATTTTAATTTCTCTTCTTTTATTTTTCAACTTTTTTTGTAATTTTTTTCATTTTTTATTGAGAAGTTTTTCAATCATAGCTCGAAGTCGACTCGGATTTTGTATTCCGAGTGGACAAAACCAGTTCAACTAGTTGAAGGCAAGTTAATGTCTAGTTAATCACTATGTCTTCCGTATTTTTGTCCACTCGGGTATGTAAAAGTTAAAGGCTTCATATAAAATCAAATTCGACTTCGATCTCTAGTTTTTTAATTTTAAATTACAAATGTTAAGCTTCCCTAGCAGGAAAAGAGCAGTGGATCTCTCATAAGCATGCTCATCTAGTATATTTAAGGTAAGCAAGCTCTCAAGAACATGCTCTTTGCCTATTGGGGCTGAAATCAAAGATTATGATACGTTTAAAATATAGTCGATTATATTTTGTGACATAAATTAAGCTTCTTGCCCTTGAAACACATCATAATTAAATTTTGTAATAAAGATGGTCTTATTAATCATTAGATTTTTTTCTTTTGTCGCTGAATTGGAAGTCTTTGCAATAGTTTTTGGTCAAATTTTCTGATAAGTTTGAGTTTATTTGCTGCGATATTGAATGATTTGAAGCTAAAAGTCATAAATGAGAGCCTTAAGTTGCTTGTGACAATACGTTCTATCTCCCAATTTCGCTATCGACTGCAAATGTCGACCTATACAGTCTAATGCATGCTTCTTGCTATGATGCAAGTGTCAGCAAAGCGATTTCTGACTCTTCGTACCAGAACTCGAGGTCGTCTTAGAATTTTATAAGGAGTCAAGTCGTCTTGAGTCGACTATTCCACATAAAATTCAATTTCACTTCGAGCTCTGCTTTGTACTGCCCATAGCGCAATCAAAAGGCAAGCAATTCTCTGCATGTGAACGATATAAGTGCTTTTTTATTAATCAGCAACTTGTATTTGCTTACAAATATATACTAAGACAAAGAGAGATGACACATGTTGCTAGAGCAACAAGAAATGTGGCGAGAGGAAGCGACGAGTCGGCTTTGTGTCAGTTCTAAACTAAATCAGACTTTGCATCGATATGACGCCAGTCTGATGCTGATTCAATTTCACTTGTGCTTTCTTTGAAAACATTACAACTTGGTTCAGATAAGTTTAATAGCATAGGGACAGTAGACTAATATTGAATCTCTAGACTCTACAAACTACACAGAAAACTTCACCAAAAACTGCAAAAACTTTCCAATACCTTAATATCGTCCAATTTCAAACAATAGACAAAAAAATAACATACATAAGTTAAATGAAATTAAAATAATTACAAAATATGATCGATCAATTAATTCCACAGTTTGTGGATACAGTAATTAATCATAAGTCCATCAATAATCTGTCATATTTTATATTCTTCTCCTTCATCCCACACATGAAACACATAATAATTTAATTTTTTTTTTTAAGAATTAATTAACTTAACATATTAATAACAAAAGTTACTATGATCATCATCATAAGTCCAAAAATATAAGAAATGACATCCCATTTCCCTCTTATATTTTTTTTTTTATAATCAACATAAACATCTACAAACACAGAATTATGTTCTTTTTGTTCCAAAAAAAATATCTCACAGTACGTCATGTATTGCGCATTACTTATCAATAAGTAGAATTAATGTTGCGCACTAATGCAATTAAATAAAATGAGAAATTAAAGTTAAAGGTTGTGTTTGTTCAATTAATTAATGCTTAATCTGTATCCTAAATTTTCAGCCAATTCCAGATGGAACTTCGAATATTTCGTACCTTTCCGCCATTTGCGTCTGAATTACCATTCGTACTAGAATTACTATCATTGTGATGATGAATGTGATGATCAATAGTATTTGCATCGCGTACTGATACATTACTCATGCGACGTACCGGAAGTGCAGTATACTTTCTATTACTATTGTTATTATTAGTGCCATTTGTTACCACATTTTGATTATTATTGCTATTGCTATTATTGTTCAATCTTAATGTTGTTGTAGCACTGCCACTATTTCCATTTGCCGATAATGTGCAACTCGATGACGACGATTGAAGACGTGATAATGAATCTAAATTCTTCACTCGTGTTGTTAATGAATCGCGCTTTGGTCTTAACACTGGAGATGGTGAAGATGTCACATACTTATTTGGCGATGATGGTGGAATGTTGACGACGGTCGTATTTCCATATGCTGCTGTCAATGTTGGTGATGCTGTTGTAACAAGCTTATTGCTTATGTTAGTACTGCTACTACTCTGGGATATTGGTATTGACGATGATGAGCTACGGTTTGGTTGTTGCTGTTGTGATGTCTTATTGCCGTCAATTGAGTTTGAATTTCTCAAACTTTGAACGGAATCGGGACGATTAAGACTTAAATCTCTTTTTGTTATTGATGATGGTCCGCTTGTTCTTATACCACTTGCTGTATAAAGACTACTCGTACTTTTTGTAAGGCTTCTATTTGCAGATGGTGGACCAGCCGATATAGCACGTCCACTTGGCGGCTTTGTTGATACATTCACAGCACTTTTTGTTGAACCAGGCAATGGAATTTTACTCGGTTTCGTTCGACGTGGCGTCTCGGGACATTTTGATGCAGTCATATCTCTCTCCTGCTGATCATGTGCCGACTCTGTCGAACTACTGTGTTGAAATAAATCATCCATAGCAAATGGTATCATAGCTTTCATACTGGGTGTTGAAATTGTTGTTGTTGACTGAATAAGTCTTTGATTTGGTGTGGATGTATGCATAACAGTTATGCCGTCACGAGATAATCGTGTAGTCGTCGACGATGACGATGATTGATGCTCAGGACTTCCATCACAGCGCGCTGCTAATAGCTTTGCTTCCATAACACGGATTTGTGCTCGTGTACCTTCCAACTCTATGTTACGTTCCTCAATCTGTTGTTTGTGTGGGTTGAAAAATTTGAATGTCAGTGATTTTGTGAGATAAAAGAGCATATGTTGTACTTACCGTAAACTTCAAGTCTTCTACGTCTTCCTTTGATTTGTCCAATTTCTTAATAAGAAGAATTTTTGACTTTGTTGCCTGATCAAGTTTTTGCTGCAGCACCTGTTTTTGCGAATAAAATAGAATAGAAAATTATTATCTTGATATATGGAACTGGATCATGTCATGTGGCAATTTGACGTTACAACATCTGCATAACTTCATAAAATTAATTAATTTTTTCTAATCAAATTTTTTCTCATTCATGAACTGCTTTTTCTTTCTCAATTCTTTAAGATTTCAATTTAAAGATAATTTCCATCTCAACTAGCTGGTTAACTCATTCAGAAGAAGTTAAGCAGACCATAAATTGGGTTGATTCATTGCGCTATATTGCAAATATTGCTAGTGCTAGTTATGGAGAGAGAAAAAAATATCAATTTTTATTTTATTGCATTGTAATTGAATATTATCGCAGCAGAATGAAAGCTTTTACTCATAAAAAATAGTAAATGACCCGAACAGCACAATGTGGTTGCTAGGGCATCGTTATGAAGCTGTTTTATCAGTTAAACTCGAAGTTGCCCTGACAGCACCATGACAATGGATTTCGATTCATTTTTATAGCTAACCGTATAGATCTAGCAGTATTGTGCGGCTCGGGAACATTAATAATTGTCAATACCCTTGAGATTATAAAAGGTAATGTCTCAATAATGATTATAGAATTGAATTTTATTTAATATTTATGCTGATTAATTTATTGTGCTTTGAATTGGACAAAGAAGTGTTGATTTTTTTGCATGGTCTTGTAGTTTTTAAGACAGTGTTGTACAAACTTATTTACCAAATGGCATTCATTAGTCGTAACCATCGATCACGTCATACGTTTCATGACATAAGTTTGGACAACACTGTTCTATGACAAGAACAGCTAAGCTGCAGTGCAATTGTAAGCAGGGCTTAAAGTAGAGATTGAAGTCGGTCTAGACCAGTACAAAGTGCTCACTCGCCATAATAAGGGATTTCGACAACTTTAACCGCGCCGGCTGATTTCGATTCTTTCTCCGGTTAAAGATGTAAATCGCCGCAAAGTGCCATTCGAGTAAATTTTATAGAATCTAGTCGACTTTTCTGGAACACTTCAGCTCAACGAGCCGAGAAGGTTCATCCAAGCACAAGGGTAGAAAGTCTAAAATTCTCTGAATCCGCATTTCTAGAAGGATGCAGTAAAGTACACACCTTAAAGATCATCATAGCTAGTTAAGTTAATAACAATTTGCATAAATTACAATGCAAATAAGATGAGTAAATTAAGCAATCAATTTCTAGGAACGTCTTCTATAGCAAAGTCATCATAATTTACTAGATTCAGCAAAAAATCATCATGATGCAGCTTCGAAACAAAAATAGGAAGAAGTAGAAGCAAAAAATATTCAAAAATGCACAAAACAAGCCAACTCTTTCAATCTTTACAGATCAATGACCGAACTATTCAACTCTAAAGCCATAAATCCTAATTAAAACTCGTAAATTAGCATTAATGACAGCTGTACAGATCCGGTTTCAAGGATTTTGAAACAAATTTGTTAACTTAGCGTCATAAAATGTTAATCCATAGATTAAGAAACACTTTAAAGCCAGCTAAGCGTCATTTATCTCTAAGAAACCATATGAAATGACTTTATATACATTAAAGACATAGCAAACTAGTGCAAATGAAATTCTGACGCAATGGGACACAGTCTGTCGTGAAACTCGAAGCCATAAAATATTCAAAGTCACTGAAACATCTGACTTCTTAATGTACGTCATGACTTAAACTAGTTGATTTGAGTAATAAAATTAAATTCCATTCGATTTGCCACAAATGAATCATCTGTGTCCAAATTAAAAAATGTTTATTGCTCCATCCAAAACACAATTAACTTAAAAAAGTCAGCAAAAAATATAAAATGTTCATTATACAATCCAACAAGTGGTCAATGGCTAAATTCCATTTTAATTTCACTGACCCATCAAATTTGTCTCTTTTTTCATCCTCATTTAGTTGTTAAACGCTTCATTGACAGCAGTTGCTGTGCCTATAAAAAAAAAACGATCTTTGTTGTCTATTATTTTGCCAAAAGAATTGAGCAAAAAAAAAGAGACTACAAAGTGTCCATGATTATACCAACATTATACACATGTACGTATGTCTGAAAGCGTAAGCAGGTACAAAAGAAAAATTAAAGTTAGATGGTTAAATTCCATTCCGTAACAATGAATGCTCACTAATGTGTAACAATTTTCATTGAAAACTTGCCGATGATCACGAACAATCGTATGCCATTACTTTGCGTTATTATTCGACTTTTGGCTGTGTGCTGGATTTTCAATGGAAATTTTCAAATTTTGTTTCATTATCTTCAAATGGTGAAAGCTATGAAATGCAAAATTAAATTAAATTGGTCGCCTAATAAGTCAGCAAATTGCTAGCAATTATCGTTATGCAAAGTTATGGGATTGATTGGCAAATGACGTCCTTGGATGGCTTTGAATTGATTATGACCTGCCAAATGAGTGCAAAATGGTCTTATTTCTTGGGAATAGAGTATATGCAAGGTATATGGGGATTGAATGCTAGACCTAAGATTGATACCTGAGCAGACAAAGAGCAAAGATACAAATTTGAGCATGCTGAATCATATTGATGGAGTTTACTCATGGCAACGCTCATTTTAAAGAGTTTGCTCAGTGCCTGTTAGGAATATTGAGTATGTTCTGTGTCTACTGATAGCCAGACATCACTTTTAACCTTCCACAACCTCATCAGCAAGTATCACAACGTTCAAACAGTTTATTACACTCACCAAGGGAACGTATCGCAACATTAGCAACCTTAAGTCACATCCTACTCAAATAATAAACAACATGAGTTAATAACCCCCAAAGAAATGGCACAAAGATGTTACGACATAAATCAAGAAGAAAATATTTTCAACTGTCAAGGTCTCAAGATCATTTTTCATGTCCATTTAACTGATTGGCCATAAATTTAGCCATCAAATTAGATAGATTTAGGTCTTGATAATAATGGATAAATTTGGACTGTCCTTGAAAATATTTATTTTTCATAAAAAGTGCAGCTTGGTGCCGAATCTCCATTCATGGACTTTTTTATTCATTTTAAATTAATTAATTTGTTGTATAAATTAATTTATACACAACATTTTTTTTCGAGAGTTCCTTTTGTAGCGCTAAATTGTTAAATTTACATCCACATTCATTGAGCTTCAATCATGAGTCACATTCATTGACATGTGAATGAGTACACAAAGGACAGGAAGTCGCGAATAGAAGCGAATCTAAAAGTGTCTGCTTGGGGAATTGAGTTCGTTTTTTTTTGCAGAAGTTCTTCGAAAATCGACCGACCATAAATCGCAATTTAAATTACACTTTTGCACAATTTTCAATTTTTTCGTCTTCTCCATCATCAAAGTCAAATAAAAAAATGATTATGGAATTAAAATTGCTTTGTTTTATTCAAGTTCTTCTTATGGTCATTGCGCATTGCCTTTTTTTTCCTCACACTTAAATTGACAATTGACAAAAGATAATTGGTGTATTATTATCGAGCGAGTTTCATTTTGTTGTGAATTGTTTTTTAGTGCTGCGATAATGAAAATAGACTCATAAACTATCCAATTTAACATTCAGTTCCAAATAAGGTCACATTGTAGCTTTTAATATACCAACAGAAAAATAATAATCATTAAAAATATTTACATTTGATCATTCAAGTGAAGACAACTATCAATCTTAATATGAATGGGTGGGCAACCTGTGTGACGCAGAACACTAGTGTGCATCTATAACAATATGTCGGGTATGGTTTCAGTCGGGACTAACCACTAAGGTATGCTAGGAAACCCAAAAGGTGGCCGATACTGTATCAATCAATGCTAATCAGCAAAATGTGCCTTGAAGTACTAAAAGTTGCCCACCACTGGAATAGGAGGATATCATCAATGTCTGAAGATGTCTTTTGTCTGATAAAAGATTCTTGATTGTGCCAAATCTGATTGATATGCTTGAGACTGGTTCTTTTGGATATTGATATTAAGTGGCTCTTATATCCAAGGAAACATCTCATATAAAAAAACTTTTATGATCGATTTTGCATTGTTATGACATGTCATTAAATTTGGGGATTGTCAGCAGATGACGTCTGTCGTGAAGAGCTTAAGGCACTGGGTCATGAATATGCATTTCTATTGAGTAGGTTTGTTCAAAATTAGAGGCTTTCAGACCAGAAACTCAGACTTGCAGCCTTGTACGAATCTTAAGGTACAGCCCAAACCTGGAGACCTGCAGATCTAAAATGCAGGAAAATCCCTTCTATAGTCAATTATTTAGGCATCAAAACAGAAACAGTAGCTCAATGTACTAAAAATCCATCAATCCTCATTAGAAACTCATCCCTAAATCACTACACAATTGACTGCCAAAGCAACAAAAAACCATCAAATCCATGACATAAGAGACATAATAAGTAAATGACCCCGCTATTAAGTAATAGCCACATATGTATTACCAAGTGAGAATCCTCCTCAGATTATAAAAATCTGATAAATTTACGACTCAATGAGGTTAAAAGCATCAAGACCTTTAAACCTCTAATCTGTACATTTTTCATTGCGACAAGCTGCATTTTAAGCTGTACACCTTTCCTCACTCATATTCATTTTAAGTAGATTGAACTTTATTTTATGGTAATGGGTTGGCAAGTAAAGAGAAATAAATTTAAAGCCTTCATTTAAATTTCAGCACATGAGAGGCGTAAAAATCAATTAATCAAATTAGATAGAGGAGTAAGCATGCAACAATGATGTGTCATCATAGCCTAAAAGTTGCATATTATGCCATTCTCTTATTATTTATACACATCGCATGTCATTAATATAAATAACGCATTAACATCATCTCCAACAATGTAATAAGGTCTAATTAAGTGAGTTATTGAGTACTGAGCATTTAAATTATACAATATGCATCTTCTATTGGGTATGGTTGATTAATCATAATTGTTATTTGTTTATAATGAAATGCTAACGGTGATGTTGTAATCAAAAAATGAAAGAAATTAAGCTTATGATTATGAAGAAGCTATGGAGAAATTATGAATCAATGACAGAATACAAGACAAAGATCTACAACTTAATTAACGGCTATCAGTTACGGTAAATGCATGGGTGTTCAAAATGTTTAAGAGAAAGGCTTGTTAACCTTTTGTTTAGGTCGATTGCACAACTTTTAAGGAAGTTTGAACTCGAGGAATTCACAAACAGCTGTTTTTGATCACTTTTTTAAATTGATTGCTGATCTGGGTGTTTAAACTCTAATATCCCTCAGGCTATAAGCATATCGAATACTAACAAGTAATTTTGACTTGAATCAATATTATAAATAAGAAGAAGTGTCTAACTTGCTCATTAAACTCAGTCAGCAACTCAATTTCAATTATTTACAATCAATTCTCTTGTTCTATATCTCGGTGATTCTGACAAGGAAGCAATAATCAATTTTAATAACGAGCAATGTCGATAAACTTTGTTTTATTGTGCCACTGTAATTTATTGCCTTCCTGGTTGTTTCCATTGTTAGAAATCACTTTCAATGCAAATTGTTAGTAGAGAACAATGTTCTGATCTGGTGGATTTAAATTTATTAGAATTATTAGAATTAAGTTGCGTTTTTTTTGAAGGAGAATGTGAATAACTGTAATTTAAATGACCCGGCATTGGATTTTTCCAGTATTTGTCATACTTAGTCATTCAGATTTTTATTGTTCTAGACAATACTTTGGCAGACACTAGATCTATTCATAAATGTGAATAAAAATTCAAGAATAGAAGTTTCTTTTATAGACAAAAAGTGCATTCATTGATGTACCGCAACAGATTCTTTGTAAGCCCTTTGTCAGTTATGGAATTAAGTATCATTGTGATGAGAATCTATGAGGAATAGAAGAGGATCATTCAGCTCATGAAACGCATCATATTTAGACAGAATACTCTAACATGCTGGTGAGCAACCTGTTCATTTTCGGGATAAAACTTAGTGACAAACCTCGAGCGAGAAGGCACATGACACGACACATAGTGTGTCGCGACACACAGGTTGCTCAACATTGTGTCACACTCAATGTGAAGAACCGAAATCAACCATCATAGTGCCGTCAGGAGAACTTTGTGTCTTACCATTAATGCGATGGCAACATACTCAAATGCCTTAGCGAAAACATTGTACTGTTTGGATTCAAATCTAGACAGAATAGCTGTTAAACGTATTTACAGCAAGAATATCTCAAAATCAATAGTACTCAAAGTAATTACAGCATACGCACATACATGATACATAATATTATTATTCCAATCTTCAAATCCCATAAAGATTGAGATAAGTAAATGAAATTGAACTGTAATTCTAGATAATTTTCATATTTTTAATTAACATTTTCATTATAAAAAAAGCTTTAACGAAAACCACAAAAAAGTTATTGCTGATGAAACTAATAGATGTAATTATTAAAGATTCAATTCATCCGTTATTACTCATTCATTTCTTATTACATTTTAATTTCCTTTATAACATTGTAATTCACAGGCAACAGCATTCTTTGTTGTTCTTTTGTAATTTGAACAACACCAGAACTTCAATTTGTCATTATTTAATTCTCAGTATACGAAACACTGCACCGTATACAGTGTCGTCGTGTGCTTAACCAAAAAGAGGGAATGATAAAGACAATAGAATAATAATGACTTAAATTACCGCTTATTTAAGTATCTTATGAAAGCTATTAACCATTTATATAGAAAAAAAAAAATAAGAAACTTGATGACTTTTTTTTTTCACATGTTTGAACATCAATTTAATACGTTGTTAAAAAATATTATCTTAAAAACACATAGCAAGTGCAATTTTATACGCGACTATGATTCCCTGACGACATCAATGTCAAAGAATGTGAAACAATGACTGTTTGTAAGGTGAGAGAGATAACATAAATAAAATGCCGATGGTATGAAATGAAAAATTGCTGAAGTGATAAAAATTTATGCTTGTAGATTGCCTTTCAGCTCAGAGATGGTGATCTAGGGCATGTGCATGCTGGGTAGAGCATATAGAGCTAATCATTTGAATCCTGAGGGCTTTAGACATTGAACAAGCACAGAATTGAGAGTAGAATAGAGGATCTTTACAGATCAGCATCTTAAGGCACCAAGAACATCCCCAAGCAGATCGAGACCAACTCTGTCTCATTTCATGCTTTCATGCCTCATTTTCTACCTTTTTTTAATAACAGACAGTTCAAATAGATTGCAGACATGAGCAATAATGGCAAATTATCTATGCCAAGAAATAGTTAACTTTTAGTGTCTACACATGCTTCCTTTCCAAGACATATGTACAAAAAAAGGCCAAAATGAAAAGTGATATTACTTAGACGATGCCTTATAGTCAACTATTTGCCCTCAATAGTCATAATTCTTTCATGACACTTATTTCTTATTTATTTTCTACTTCTTCATAAACAGTGAATTGTTATTATATTTTTATGTTGCATGCTGTATGTCCACATGTCACACTATTTTTTATGAAAGTGTCTTTTTTTTTTTAATTCACATTATTTCTTTTGCATAATCGTAATAATAAACATCATTACAGTATAAAAGATCACGAAAAGTGTGATTATTACAGATCTCACATGCTGTGCGACTGTTTATGCTCTGGAATCTTAGTTGAGAGAAAAAAATAGCTTCCATCATATTACATAATCATAAGATGTTAATCATAACAACAACAGCACTAAAAAAAGAATAATCATGCTTACTGTAGATTTTTTTTTAATTATTTTCTTCTCTCCTTATGTTTACTGACATTTTTTCTCTACTTTATGTTATGCTGTAACTCGTTATTACAGTATGAATGAATTATTTACATATGAACGAGGTATAAACATATGTGCATGAACAATATTTTGATTGAAAAGTGTCTGGAAGGCATCAAGATACATTCACATCTATAGTAATTTTCATACCATAAGCCATCATCTACAGCATAAATTTCAGTGTGATTAATATAAAAGAAATCTCCCTTTGTGGAGTTGTTTGCTGTTGATGTGTATTATGTCTTGAAAGGATACATCAAGTACTCTTATTTGCTGGAACCCCGGTGGGTCCATTAGTTCGGATGTAGAGTCTAGGTTACTACAAAAAGCTTTCCATTTGACTCTATTGCTGGTTTTATGACAAAGTTTGTACAAATTAGAACATGCCGTATGCTGTTGGAGATAAAGCCCTCAACATAAGACAGAGCAGCCCAACGTCATTCACAAACAATCCCTTCATTCATGCCCAACATTTATATAGCACATCGCCGTGCATTTCATGACATGAATTGTATGATTTCTTCTTTCAACTCAAATAACTGCCTTTCTTTTCATCACATTTTGTGCATCAAGCCGAATAGCAACACAGCACTAATCTACAATCAACATGACATTATTTAATGTAATATGCCATAGTGTATAAATGTATAAATAGATTTTAGGCATGCAAATGACCTCGAAATTAAACGAACCTAAACGATATGCCGATTGTTGTAGACAAGATAAATTCAATTCGAATTAAATGTGTTACCAACAATATGGCACTAAAGAATTTTAATCGTTTGATTTGAGCTCAAATTTAATCTGCGATTAAAAAAAATCTTACAAATTACCGCAAACGACAAAAAAGAAAATTTGCGTGAAATTAAAATTAAAATAAAATTTACATTTAGTGAAATAAAAGCGAAAGGGCAATTCTGTTACAGCTTAGTGCCTGTTGTCGCCTATTTACCATATCACATTTTTACTTATTTTTATAGCCATGTTCAATTTATTTTCATTCTCATGCATGCATGCATAGATTGAGGTAGAAAAAGAAGGGAGGCAGTCAGGTACGAGACATTATGCAAATCTTACATTTGTGATATAAATACACATTGCGGATAAAATTAAAATTACAGAGTAGCAGTTAAAGATGTAAAGAATGTGAAGCACTAATTGGTAATTTAATCGACTCAATAATATGTTGTAAAAATTGCATAACAATTGTAAACATCATTAGTTAAAGCTTCCATGCCATTTTGTTTACTAGGGAAAAAAAGTCTCACTTAATGTTAATTCTACGTCATGTCAAAATGTGTCGGAATTTTTTATTCCGCGTGTGTTCCACAATAACAATAGAAATAAAATAATCACCGATCAGCTGGAAACGGAAAAACTACAACAACAACAACAAAAAGAGTTTTCGATTAAAAAGCTAAAACACGCGAAAAAGCAGCAGCAATCGTTGAATGGCACTAAAATAATAGACATGAAAATTTGGAAAAAATGTGCCGGAAATGATAATTTAAAAAAAAAAGTCTCATAGACAGGTATTTATGAATCTATCATATGGAAAAAAAATTTAAAAAATGCCCGGAAGTTATTGGATACAAAAAAAAAGCATTCGGCAATTTAAGCAACAAGAATTATTTTTGATTACAATAATTTACATATGCTTTGTAATTTCATGAAAAATATATCATTCGAGAATTTTCATATTGCACACTTATAGGGGTTTTGGATAGAACTTTTGTTGTGAAATATTGATTTGACTTGTGTGGCAGATAAACGTGTAGAGTTGAGTCTGACTTTTGAATGCATTTGCACGTAAGGGGCAAGTGTTTTTGAGGAATAGAAAATCATCAAGAATCGATAATGTAATGTTCCTTCCTACTTTTGCTGGATCTTTTGAAAAACCCCCAATGTCACAATCCAATGACTTATGAGACATCTCAAGTGACTATCCAGAAGCCTTACCACAAAAGGGGCGGACAACTTAGTTGACAAGGGGCAAAAGTGACAAACTTGATAAAAATGACAACAGTGACAAACTCTATCACCTGAGTTGGCCGCCCTCCACTCTACCTCAAGTTTAATTAAATGAGCTCATCTAATGAGTCAATTAGTTTAAAACTAAAAGCTCAGCAAATTCTATGAGTAGTAAGGTTTCGCAACAATTAACATATTCTATCATATTATTGACAACAAAAGCTGTGTAGTTATCAAATCTAACCCGATCAAATGCCTTACATGTGCTTCACCTCCTTATGGGTCATTTGTAAATGACAGCAAGGGTTTGAGAAGCACTAGGCATTATTCACAAATAAATCCCATTTCACGACGATTCTGTAAGTTGTCATGTACGCGTGTTGCATACATATGTTTTCCGTTTTAAAGTGCATGCCTTTATGTCCCAAAAGCGATAAATTTATATATATGCAATATATATTTTGTAGCTTTTAATTGAAGCATTTACGTGTGTCAGGTAGGAAAACATAGCAATTAGCATTGAAACCTCAAATTAAAGTATCTTATTTTTTGAGTATGAGAGTAAGAGAGGGGAAGTCGACAGAACAATGGAAGTCAATCAAATAAGGAATTTAATTTGCGTTTCGTGAACAAGAATTATTGCTGTATCTCCAATGAATATTTATTATACATTTCTGGCTGTTAATTTGAAAGCTTCATTCACTATTTTTTTTACGAGCAGCTTGAAGATGATTTCAACATAATTCAATATTTTGACTAGTAAATATTGGTATTGTGTTGCGTAGCATACTAATTAATGTTAATGAAGGGTAAAAATGAATGTGAAATTATTGTTTGAATATTTAATAAATTTAAAAATATTAAATTATTTTCTCATAGTTTCTAGACAAAAATTTATCTATTTCCTCTGTTCTTTAATTCACGTGAAAAGAATCTTATTACATGAATAAAAGATTTTTGAATTTAATAGGCAATAAAATTAGCAGCTAGTAAATCAATGATGATCGTAAGTGAATGAAGCGCACTTTTGACTTTTTGATGCTTTAAGTCATCAGTAGCTATAAGCCCGAGCAACAAAAGGCGAACTGCAATTTTCAGCCTTAAAAATAGGTCGAAATCAGCTGCTCCTGTGTCATTAGGGTAGAGTTTGGACATACTCTAGATAAGGGCAACTGCGGGTCTTACAGTTAATTCGGCAACGTAGCCATGCCATACCAAACATCCTATGCTGTTCGGCAAAAGCTTTTATTGAAAGTTCAGGCAATTTATGTTATTTTTTTAGACATAATTGAAGTTGCATGAACTCTCGAACCGTTGAAATTATTGAACATTTAATGGGATCACCTGCGAATAAGACACAGTGAAATCAACGCGATATAATTCAGATACCAAATAAAGAATTTAATTGACTGACTTTCTTTAAAATTGTCCCAAATTACCAAACAATCATTTCCATAATATCGCTTACACTTACTGTGATAATTTTTTTTGTGAGTGAAATTTATGCAGCTTTCAGCCATAAATAATTTAGTCAAAGCAACAAATAATTGTTATTGCTTGATCACCCAGCCATCCAGCCACCCAAATCAAATTTATTCTCAACATTTCACCAAAAAAAGCTTAAAATTGCGGCAATAAAAAGTTAAAGAAACAGCGCAAAATAATCGGAGCAAACTCCGGCATCCATGACGATACTACTTAAATAATGATTTAATGGATTGAATTACGTAAATAAAGTAAAGTGAGTGAGTTGAAGAGAATCAGAATAAAAGTCAAGTCCTAGGGCACATTGAAATAATAACAAGAATTTGTTTCACTTCCATTGCCAATCGATTTTTCTCAGACTTCTTTACTTACGTTCGCCTTTCATGCAGACAATCAAGTCTTGACCATTATGCATTTTCTTAGTAATTTAAATAGAGGTATTAAAAATAGATTAACTAAAAGTCATGTATGTATATGCAACGATGAGCATGCACAAGTTAAGCATAAAAAGTAATTTTATATTTTTCTATTTTATCACCTTCATGTTTTCATGCCACTCCTTTGTGAAAATTATCATTTCTATGCTTTCTATTCATGTCTGCATAACTATATAAAAAATTGGTTACACATGACTATTACCTAATCAATAACGAACGAGCGTAACTGAAGCGAATAGAACTTTCAAAGTTTGAGATAATACTACAAGCTGTGTAACAGGAATAGCACTTTATAGGTTCAAGGTAATAACCTTGTATCAGCCTTATTGCCATTCCTTAGTTTACATGAATGCCAACATGAAGCCAAACAATATTTAAGATCCGATTATAAAAAAAACTTCCGATACTGTCAGCAAGTAGTTGAGAGGTAAATGAATTATTAGTTTATGCATAAGCGATGTGAAAAAGTGAGGAACATAATTAAAAAATTGCCTCGTTCAAGGTACAGACACAAAAAAAAAAAGATATATTGGATGAGATGAAAAACTTTCACGGGGAGTTGAAAGATAAAGTTTCACACAAAAAAATATATAAACTAAAGGTAAAAAATTGCTCATCGATAAAATTTAAAACTTCTTTCACTTTTTTTTTTTTGTTTTCTCGACAAGTTCCCATTGGGGTCGAATGGATGTTATGTCCAATATAATTCTTCAATTTTGCTTGAACAGTAAAATGCAGCAAATTCCACTTTTATTCATGAAAATGGGACAGAAACAGTCTTTAAGCTGATGTCTGTGCACTCAGAGCGTCCTTAAGCCTTCCTGTTAACAGGGCGGCGTAACAGTGTGAGGAGCGCATTCAAAGGAAAGTGGGGGGTGTTCTAGCATCGCCGTTCTGACAGTAAGACCTTAAAAATGCCCTATCTGCCCGCACATGGTAGATTTCTACCCAATTTAACGGCAGGAAAGACAGTTCACCGCACTGTGTCGCTTGGACAACGGCATTCGATATTTTTCAGACCATCATCGAGTCATTAAACCTCAAACTCTACAAGTCAACCAAAAAAATTTAAACATCATATCCAAATGACTCTTAGACAACAAAATCAGTCTTGATAAATTAGTTCCGAAAAAATGATCTGTCAAAAAATCAGAATTAATGTGAATCCATAATTGGAACTTTTACACACACAAAATTACATAATTTTTAACGCTTTGTCAAACAATTTTCATTAAAATATGCAAATGATTGTATGAAAATTAATCAGAATTTTGATTAATTGAATGAATTAGCTTTTATTAAACAAAATTTCTCTATGGATCCATAAAATAAAAAAAAAGTTTGTAATCTTGCGGTAAATATCTTACAACAAAATAGAGCCCCAGAGAATCACTGAACGAAATGTTAATTTTATGAATATTTTTACGACTATCGAGAGTTTTTTTTTTATGTTCCTGTGAACCATAAAAAATGATGAAGAGAAAATTTTCGATGGATACCACTTCTTGATGATGCATTTTTTTATGATAAATTTCATTGCCATAAGTTTACGGCTACATAAATAATATAAAAAAATTTAGAAAAATGAGAACGTAATTTATCAATAAATCGTCAATCTTTTTTGTATAGACCCGAGCGGCATAATATGTGGAATTAAAGAAATGGATCAAAATCAGTCGTCATGATGCCACCAGGGCAGCTTTCCCTAGTGCACAAAATTTTGCACTAGGGAAAGACGGATTTGCATTTTGCCGTTGATACAGCGACGGAACGGTGCCCTAGTGCAGTGATGGACAACCTTCTATTTCTCGCGACATCCCTTGGTTGGTAAGCTTCAACCGAAACCATACACGACATACGATTCATGCCATTCCCATCAATTTTTGATGGCACACAAGTTGCCCACCAATGCCCTCGCAAGCACAATGTTGCTGTTCGGTATCAATTATTCATAAAAATGCATAAAAGAATTCTCATCAACAGGTGTTCTACGTGTGAGTCGAAGAAGATTATGATAATCGATAGGCATTTAAAATTCATGTTCCATGAATCATATACACACAATTTACGGTCACTTTTAATTGTCTCTATGGAAAAAAAAAATCTTGTACTAATTGTCTACACCTTGAGAGTCACCAATTAAATGCTATTACTATTCATTTATTGCGTGAAAATTATGATTATGTCATGTCTTTTATGTCCTATGAGAAAAATTATACTGCAAACAATTGAAATACCACACTAAGTCATACTTTCAAAATCCAGTTCAATCACAATCAATCAAAATTATTCGAAAAAAGACCTTGAAGCTGTATTAAAAGTTCACAAATATCTTTCTTCTTCCACCTGTCAATCCACGGATATTATTTGAGAAAATTATGCTGTTTTTATGAGATCTTAATTAATCTCTTGATGAAATTAGCACATTTACCATTTTAATCATAAAACAAATGTATCGCATTAGCTTAAAGATCATGGAAGTCAAGAAATAACAAGAAATATCATTAAGCAGTGCTGTACGTGTTCCAAGAAATCATCTTTCTTGGTATGTTCAGCTTCAATAATAACAATGGCTGATGAAAATCTTAATTATCTTATTTGCAATGCGCTCATATATGAAATAATTAAAAAACATGAAACTCAAAAACTAAATCTGAATCCTTCATCGTACTAGATGACATCATAGTAGCCGAAATTACGGGTAGTAACAAGAAACACATTATAATCCAGAAAATTTTAGAATCTTTTTTGTGCCGCTTCGCAAAATGTTTAAATTATCGTGTGGATGAATGAATCTTGGGCAGTGATGTAGAAGCTTTGAGTTTTGGTGCAAAAGTATGAAGTTTATTGTCAAGGTTAGAACAAAAGTCGATTGGCATTGTAAAATGCTATTTAAGGAGCTTAGTAAAAACATTTAATATGGCTCATGAATGAATTTCAGAGCTTTAAACCCTCCGGACTTCAAATGTCGACCATCAGAAGTATCAAAATTCTCGAATCATTCTCAATATGGCTCCAAAGTCCCCAAAATCCAATCCAGGTTCTTGTTGGAGAAAAGTCCTCAACATTCTGAACTGGCAAGAGTTCTTTAAGGATAGAACCGACTTTAGACATTCTCTCTGTGCGACAATGGACCCACGCACTACCCAACCAAGACAGTAAGTAACTAAAGTCCCCAACAAGATCCATCAAACCACTTTAAAGTTTATTAATCTCAAATCTCTCACAAACACAAAAAGTTTGTTCACACCTGAATCTAGAAATGGGTTTTAGAGGACGTCGCGTGCATATAGAAAATTATCATCGGACTTTTTACAAGGCAAAAAACTTTAAATTGAATATGAACAAAAAAAAATGTTTTTACGGTCAAGTTTGCTAAAAAATTTGCCTTTTTTAACAGATTTGGCATTTTATTGATGCAACAATAAGAAAAATACATTCTCGGATAATTGAGTAGTATCGTCACGTAATAATCTCAATTGCAAATTTTTTTAAATCTTTTCTTATAATTTCAAACCTTGAATTCATAATCCATAATGAAGAAAAAAAAATTAATGAAATATTGCTTGAAGGTGTCTACCATTAAAGTGCTATTGCTACTTACATCTCTCATTGGTACATTAAAAGTAAATATCATGGATTTTTTTTGCAATAATTTTGTGTTGTTCTTTTATTTATTAAGAAAAAAATATTTATCGATTATTTATTTTTCGAATTGCTTTTGCTTTCAACATCATCATCAGTAACAGCAGCAGCATAGACGCGATAATCGTAAATCATAATTTTTTTTAACAGAAAAAAATTGCCACCACTTTTTACAGCTAGTTAATGCTATGGATGTTGAAAGATTTTTTACCATAAATCTAATTTTTTTGTGTGATTTACTCGAAGTTAATTTAAAGCAGATTTAATTGCCGCTTTTGTGGATCGAAAGTATTACATTATGTAATGGCTTATGAGAAAAGCAGCCACAACCGAAAGGATTGTGCAGTTAAAATATGATTAAATTTCTTTCGCGAATTAAAAATTTCATAGATTAATGCCCATGATACCAATTATTACAGGAAAGAATTAAGTCAATTAATTATATAAAGGAACGATTACTATTTTGGTCATAATCCACAGGAAAACAATCAAAATCCTAATATTGCTTCTTCTTCCGCATGAAATTATGTTAAATAATCTTATAGAAATTTCAAAAATAAATCACATGATACCGCCACATGATATTGATCTTATTTCATAAAAGCATTATATCATATAGCTATAAAGAAAGCGGCTGATGTCAAATTTATAATAAAATATTGCGTCTTCAACAGATCAAATTTCATTGAGCCGTGAAAGAAAAATTCAGCAATTAATTTTTATTAGACTATCACTTTTTTAATTTTAATTCAACGCGACAGAGATGACTTTATATGTTATGGCTATAAGTAGTATGATAATCGAAGGTTTACGATCGGACGAGTAGATACTTATAAGGTTTGAGATGGGTACTTGTTAAAAAGATAATTTAGGACAAATTTTAGTGGAATATATTGGATAAGATTTATAGATTTTATGGGCTACTTAGTAAAGTGTGGTCAAAAGAGTCTTGAGGTTGGCTCCTAAATTGTTTAGATATTATCTTAGAAGTGGACTAGCTTTTGAGTAATTCGGCATATTATCCGTCTCTTTTGATGTTAAATCTCATGGACTACTCCCATAAAATTCCTTAATATGCCTGATCATGCTTCACATAATCTGAACAAAACCTATTTATTAAGACCTTACAGATAATGATCAAGGGGGAGTTGGGGAGGCAGTCAATTTGAATCAGTGGCTAACTAAGTGTTTCACCTTCCTGTGGTACTTCCTGTTTTCACTAAGAATACTGAAGACAGAAGCTATGCCGGGTATACCAAATCAATAAACTTGAGGATGCTCAATTTTGCAAGCGACTTTGTTGCCTATGAAAATGCATTCCTGTACTAAGATACTGTGTAGACTCTAGAACTAGGCAAGAGCTCTCACGATACAACTAGGCCTCATGTTAAAGGCACTCATATGACAATTATGCTTATGATAACCTTATGAGCACGCATTCCCCTTGTCCGTTCAACAAACTTGACCAAACCCCCCACAAAGGAAATACCGCACGTAAATAACAATATTTTTATTACACATAAATTGAAAATATAAAAATAAAGATCTCATAATTGAAGATAAACATTCAGGTGATCAACATCAGATTACAAATGTAATAATGCAATAATCATTCAATTTAAAAAATTGAAATGGAGAAAGGAAACTCATGTCTATTGCTGTATTTTTAATAGAAAAACGAGTGCTTTTTTGCACCAATTAATCGACCAATAAACAATTAGAAAGTGTTAAAAACTCATTTTTTTTTCAATTTTAAAATTCACTTTTCGGTATTATATGAAGTGGGAGATAGAAAGAAAAGAAATGTAATGAATGAGCATTAAGCAAAAAAAAAAAAAAGCAATATTAAAATTAGAAAATTACGCTGCTGCGGCAGTCGTGCACAGCAGTTAAATTTCACTTTAAATTGAAGTTATTTTTTGCGTAATTCTCATCATCGCAACGTCAATTTTCATTGCCACAAGAAACAATGACGATAGAAGTTATTTTGATTGAAAGACTCACCTGATTTTGTACTGTGATTGTCAGTAAATGCCGTTGCAGCTCAATGATATTTGTCTCGAGTAGTATGGCAGCAATTTTCTTTGAATCAGGCACACGAATTTTATTTAATTTACTATTGGGATTGCTTATAAGACCATCAAGTCTTCCAATTGCATTTAATTCGTCTTTCATTTGTTTTACAACAGATGAGGATGATGTTGAAAGCGTTAAATTATCATCATTTATTGATGATTTATGAAATTCTTTATTTGTTAATTGTGGCTTAATAGGAATGGGCTGAAAGGTTGTTGTCGACGATGATGATGATGATGATGATGATGTTAGATTCTTTACAATTGGCGAAATGACTACATCTTCGGTTTTTGGACGGTTCAATTTATTATCATTTTGACTATTCTGACTGTCATCAACGAATAAGTTAATATCACGTAGTCGAGACAGTTCTGATTTTTGGCTGAGTGCAAATTTCAATTGCGCCTCCAAATCTGCTTTGGTCTGTCGCATTTCATTTAATAAATCTTGGAGCTTTGATTCTTTTATTCGACTCGCAAGAACCTCCGCTTCCATATCACCCATTTTATCCATTAAATGATCACGTTCCTTTCGTAGTATTTGCACATCATCTTTTTTCATATAATTTAATTGACTTTGAAATGATGATGACGACGTTACTGTCGTCGATGACTGACGATTACTATTATTATTAAATTTTTGATCACTTTCATCCGCTAAGCGTGACGTTCGCCTATGTATCACATCAAGTAAATTCCATAATTCATTATCAGAATTACTACTTGTTGGGTCGGAGGTGAGACGAGCTGTTAATGCACTTGAAATGTTGTTACCCTATTTAACACAACAAGACATTATGAATATTATAATTGAGTGAAAGATCGTAACGAATTGACTTTAATTAAGAAATATATGAGATGTTATTACCTGAACACCCGCTGAACCAGCTGTTGATGAAGCGCTATGCGCTTCTTTTGAGGAACTGGTTTCAGTTGAAAAACCTGAATCCTGTATGACACTTCCATTGCCTTCACCACTCTTTGGTTCCTTTTTGCCACTATGTGAATTACTACGACTTCTTGTTAATAGTGATGATGATTGAATCTCACCACCACTACTACTACTTCCTTCTTTACTATAATTGCTGTTTAATTTTCGTCGAACTCGTATTCCAGGCTCCCATTCTCGTCTAAATTAACCAATTTTAAACCATTAGAATAATTTGAAAATAATTATTAGTTTCATTATAATTTTTACCTTGATACTATCGATGATGACTGTAATCCTGTAATTGTACTATTTGCGCTCGACGATGCCATTTTATGTTTGAGATCAGGAAAGGTTTCAATAACCAAATCGCGGAATTCCAGTAAAGCGCCGACTTCATTCTGTAATTCCTGAAGCGATTTGGTTTGATCTGTGTGATGATGATAGTTGTGATGATGATGAACTAGATTATTGTGATGATATGGACCGTGAGCTGGTGTTCTTGGCAATACATCCATGCCAGACTCCAGTGCCAGTAAGTCGGTCTGCAAATAAAAATAATAAAGTAATTGTTAGTCAGATTTAATTAAATTTTTTTTTGTGTCGTTTTTGCACAATTCAATCTCGCAATATGCCTTAATGTATTCTTTCGGATTCATAGAGGCAATTTCGTAAATGAAAACAGAGAGAAAAAAAATCTAATAAAGTTTTTTACAGCAATTTTCAGCACGCAAGGAAGTCAAAGATAGTATCATTTCTAGAAGTCATTTGTTTGTCCCAAACACCAACACATTACACATTCTGCTGTGTGTCTGCTTAACGAAAATAAACTAAAAAAGAAACTATAAAAAAATATTTTTTATTCCTTACAAGTTTCTTCGCTATTGTTTGTTCAATAAATTTCTCCTAGCTTCTGTAATGTTCTGTGCTGGCATGTTCAATTGCCATATCCATCGGATGATGAAGAAGAATAAGAATAGCAATGATGATAAAAGAACCCATCCATGTGAAACATAAAAATCTTGTCGATTTTGATCTGACTATGTCGATTTATTTTGCAATCTCAGCATGAGGGGAAACAAATTTTTCGACTGTTCTCTTCCTTGCTTTGTGATAATCTTACATAACAGCACTTTTTATCATTCTTAATTGTCCCATAGCATTGCGAATTGGTTAAGGAAATTGAGGGAAATTTACTTCAGTCATGAAAGAATTTAAGTTAAATGGACGAAATTAAGTCATTGTCAGAATATTATATGCTATCATTAAATCAGTTAAAATAAATCTACTCGAAAAATGCTTATGTCTATGTCTGGCAATGAAAAGATTATCTAACTTAATAAACATAAAAGCTGTTAAATTATATTGAAGTTTAAGAATCTTAGATTTTATTTTTGTGAAAGGCTGAAGGCGTTTAGACTGCGAGGAACTTTCGAAATCTGTTTGTATTATAATAAATTCATGGTTCTAGTTGTTTTGTGGTTGGGAATAAATGACAATGAGTTCATAAGTTTGGATTATTGAGGATCTTAATTGCTCGACATCAGTGATTCGCTGAGCGCTTCTGGTGCGTCACGAAAGGCATGGCGGCTCACAAAATATGCGGTTTACTGTGTCACGATGTAGAAATGTCCAAAAATTCAACACCAACCCAGCATGACTGACTCCAGTCCTGATTCGACAAAATCTGACATCAAGCTTGAGTCAAGTAGGCTTTAGGCCTGATTTTTAGTCATTTATACGCCGTGTGCCTTCCGGGTATACACTATGGTTCCAGTACAATCTAAAGACAACCAAAACCTTCACACAAGTCTTTAAATTGAATCACAAAATATTAAAAATAAACCTAAATCACTGAATCACATGAATTTTATAAGAATTTAAACTTCTATACCTTCAAGAACATCTCCAATATCCCCAAATAGTAACAAAAAAATCCAAAATTATACACTCTAGAATCAATGATCTTTATAAGTTGCTCGGAGGAATATATTTCACTGACTAAAGCTTGTGTTGCTTTTTATATTCTAAATATTCTATTTTTTGCCTTTCAGCATTCATAGTATTTTTTTGGGTAAAATCCTTCCAAGAAAGAAATTATCCGAAAAAAATGGTGTAGAGAGATTAAAGATGCAAATGTGAGGAAAGGTTATCACAACTTTAATAAAAAATGATGAATTTTAGACCTTTTTACAAATCATTATCTTTATGACTTTATGCCCAAAAGAATTTCAGATAAAAATTTCTTTCTTATCTCACAAAGAATTATGTACAGCAATAAATTTAAATATATTTCATCAATAATAGTCATGCATGTTCTCTGATTCATCGTGATTTATCGTTCCTACTTTCCATCCACGATTCTTTCTTTTATTGTTTTATGTCCCATAAATAATAACAATCAAAATATATCACAACAAAATCGATATCTATTAAGAACAGCACAGGAATAAACATACTTTTTTTTTGTTTTTTTCCCGAGCGACACAAATGAAGAAGACTCCGTTGAAGTCGCCTATTTAGCAGTCATAAGGACCAAAGAGCTCATGGGATTGCCGTTTAAGCAACGATTCTAAAGTGCTGGGAATTAGAAACTGGCAGAAGTTATTTAGAGACAGATCCAGCTTCTGACGAGCTCAAAATGTGGCACCTTCGCCAAGAAAGTGAGGACGCCGGACGAAGGTTAAAGGACGCCAAATAGAGGCGACTTCCATTTAGCATCAATAAAAGAAGTTTAGAAGCTTTCCTGACAGACCCTTCTTCATTTGTGCCGCTCGGGTTCATTGTTTATGACATTGAATGTCATAGTTTATTCCATATGATGTTGTTCATGATTTACTGAATAAAAAGTAGTTTATGAAACATGCAAATCCTTGAAATAAAGATGATAGGTAAATGGCAGTATCATGCATATATATATGCATAACGGTTACTTTCATTGATTTAATTCCGCTAAACTATGAAAATGAAATATTTAAAAACAAAAAAGTTATGCATATGAAAAATGTTCGACTAACATAAAGAAAAAAAAATATATTTTATTGTTATACATTTTTCTTTTCAATCTTTTTTTCATAACTCATCGCACGACCTGGCACCGTTTATTGATTTCGTTCATCGAAAGAAAGAAGTGGAAATTCTCCGTTTATAATCCAAATGAAATGAAAACATTAAAGTAAAAATAAAATATAACTTTGTGTTGTTGAATGTTGTGGAATCATCTATCGGAAACAATGGCAAATGCACAGTTTAGCCTACATTGCATTTTAATGTTAGGGAAGCTCCAAGCCCACTTTTTTTTGTTCGTTATTATATATTGCACAATTTTTTCACACAGTTTTTTGAGTCTCATTCTTTACAATTTGACTTTGTTGCTGTATTCTGCTGACTGTGACAGTCAGGGTTGGTGATTGAGTGTTTGGGAGTAGGAAGCTATGGGAAATGTACTGTAGCTGATTCCTAAGCTTATGTAGATTCTCAGAAATGAATTCTTCTTCTGGTATGAGTCATAGGCAATGTATATACATAGATAACTTCAAGTAGATCGCAATTATGACTATTCTAGAGACTATCCATGACAAATCAAGACAAAATACAGTCGATGCCTATCATTCTCAGAGTTAGAGTTTATCTCGAGCTGCAAACTCATTCTGCATGAGGCTGAATCAGTCTACCACTTGTCATATCACAGACATCAAACCCAGTAACACACATTTATTTGTTTATCAACAAACCTCTGACTTAATCAAGCAATTTATCAATCAACACATAATTCAACGTCATGTTTGTTATCAGAAAAACATTAATTTTGATTTAAATCATGACTCAAAAGTTCAACGAGATAAATGTCACGTTTACAACGTTTTCTTATCGTCATGTCGCATTAATTTTATCTTTTTTATTATCGATTTCCTTTCAAATACTGACAACTATGTACTAACAATAAGAAATGACACCTTTAATCATCTTAATGCATAAAAAGTATGACTTGGAAATATTTTCATATGGCTTAAAGGGATTATTGTTATTTGCATAACAAGCCTGGTATCGTAATTGGCGTTTTGTGAGAGGATGAAACAATGTGAAAATGTAATAAAATGAACGAGTTAAGCACGAACACGTTAAAGTTTATGATATTCAACTTTATATCCATGTTAACTTTCATGGACAATTTCTAATAAACATGGGATTTGCTTTATTGCCGTACAAATGTTCTTGATAATTTTTTTAAGGCTTTTACATTGTGCAGTAATCAGTTAAATTTCACCAAAATCGATATTCATATTTTTCATGTCTAATTTTCTTCGCGTAGCCTCCACGAAGCAGGCAGATGGTAAATGTACAGTCATAAATTTTAATACTATTTTCTTGAAAACTTAGTAAAATTTATTAACAAAAATAAATTAGAATTTACTGCGAATGATATAAAGCATGAGATAGCTCAATTTATGATCGTTCCAACCCAAAAGATATTCTCTTGTTCTGACATAAATTCATGGGATTATGTTTATAAACTAATGGTTATTGATGCATTTAATTATGGATGTAGAATATGAGATGACTTCTAAGAGACTTAAATCACAATATTGGATATAAAATTGTCTGATTTCGATCATGGTGATCCATTGAGGTCATTCACATGTGATGTCTAACATTTAAGAGGATTCAACATCCAACAACCGGATTTTAAGTCAATAGCTCCAAAAATTAAGCTCCTGCGATCAATTGTACGTAAAATCCAGCTTCAATGTACACCAATTAATGGTTAATTGGTCGAAAAACAGCAGCAACCTGTCTCACAGCTTCAATTTTTCAAACTGCATGGTCAGTAATCAAAATTCATATTGTCTTTTTTTCCTAACTTTCAAATTTTTTTCAAATTTTTATGATTTCTCTAAAATATAATTAAAATGTATTTTACTGAAAATTTGAAACATCAGGTGATTGACAAGCTTTTCAACCAAAAATAAAAATCCACTTCAGTATCGTCAAAAAAAAAACAAAAGAAATTACAGAAAAACGTTAACCACAGTCAGTACACAATTGCATGAGCAAAAAGAATAAGTAAGCCTTGTTACAATGTGTATGTATGCATAATAAACCAATTGTTTTTCATTTCAGCTCAATCAATTTCCTTCAAATAAGATTACTGATGTTATTTCATGTTTTTTTCGGCATTTCATTACTCAATCCACTGTTACAGCAAATGCAATTCATTTTTTATCGACTTTGTCTTAGCTTAATACACATTTTATGTACTTTTTTTTTGCCATGTGACTCTTCTGGTATGTTTTTTTATTTTTTATCGAACACACAACAGGCAATAAGCGAAAGATTTAGAAAGCATAAATAATTGTGTTATGTCGCTGCTCTCATCATATCAATAGCCAAGTACATTCTTCGTTTTGCTTCATAGACTTCATATGTTCGATATCAGAAACAACAAAAAAGAAGGCCAGTAAATTAGCTATTTTAGAGCGTGTCAGAAACGCATCTTAGATTAGGGTAATTGGAAGGTCCATTGAAGTGTAAAGTGGGGTGAATTCTAAATACTGACACAAATTTTGTTCTCAATTTGAGTAATTTAGCTTGAAAATCACCATTCTTTAATTATGGTTCATCCAAAACACACATACCTGCATTTTAAGTGCACAGGACTGCAATTTCGGACTGTATCTAATTGTTCGTTTTCTGTTTGTTAGCCTGCAACTTTTAACGAGCCCTACATTAGATTAAACAGTTTCTGAACTGATTTGGACTGTTCCCGAAAAGGGTATCACAAGATTAGGAACCTTATCGGACAACATAGTCATTGACTTAGCCACAAAACAACCTTATTTGGAAAATGAGCTATAAAATATATTCATAACGGCTTTAATGGTTTAAAAGAAAAGAAAAGTTGAAAGTGAATGTTAGGTTCTGTTATACGATAGCTGTTAAAATTATTAGAAAAAAAATAAATGATTTGTGAGTCTGTAAATTGATATTGAAGTGTTTCACACAGAACGGTAATTTGCTCACGTGCTATAATTCAGGAAATTTGAAATGTAACGATGACGACGATGTTTTACATCGTTTCAATTCTATTTCCGGCAGAATAATATCATACTTTCTTCTTTTGAATGCATATCGAGGTCTACAGGGAAGGAAAAAAAGTAAATATTGAAATTATGTGCAAGCTTGTGCTGCATTAGATACAACATATGTTTTTACAATTCGAATATTTATGGTATGTACGTCCCTTTCCGTGTGCATTTCTCAACTATTGACGATTGAATAAAATTTCTTCTTCATTCTTTTTTAGTTTTCCGTTTCAATTTGTTGATATTAAGCAACGCTGAACGAACCAAATATTTGTAAAAAATTTCTCGCACACTTCCCGTATACAAACCACCATTTACACATTATGTATATAAATATTTGGAGATCTCGCACACAATTTTTTATATTTTTGTATTTTTCATAAGTCTCATGTAAAGGAAGTGAAATTTTTGGAGCCCTAAAAGAAATTCATTTCATTGCATAAATAATGTTTAATAGATGCAAACGTAAAAAGTGTCTAGCACACACACAATAAAAGCCATACTGGTTTGTGAAAAGTAATTAATCATTCTCGAATAAATATCCATGCATAAAGTCAATAAAAGAGTCATATGAACTCACAAATCTTTTATGTACGAAATAACATATGTTTTTACATCAATAATTCTCATATTTAACTGAATCAGCAACTTTTTTTTGGGTGATCTGTGCATTATTAAAAAACGTTTAAAATACACAACCATATCTGTCTCATATGATTTTAATAGGTTTTGTGATGCTGGAATTTATTGCTATTTTATTCACTTTCGTTGAGCATGAACTTCATCATGTGAAGCATGTAATTTATGAGCGCCCTTGCCCATTCTCAGAGAGATCTCTTTTTTTTTCATTTTATGGCTTTCTGACTTGCTTATGATGAAATTGAATGAAGAAAAGTTTCTTCTTTAATCAGTACCGTAAAACTTATTTCTTTCTGTGTGTTCATTATTATTTCACGAACAAAACAGACATACCGAGTTATTCATTCGCTAAAGAAAATATCAATTAACCATGTGATAAATGAGCTATAATGACAGACCACATTGAACTTTCAAAAATAATAATTTTTTGTGAGAATAAATGAAATACATGAGGGGCACTTATAGATCATCATCAACAACAACAACAGCAGAAGAAGTAATGTGAGGCACTTATGATAATAATAACCGATGATGAATATTATTTTTGGTGAAATTATTTCACTTTCAAGTGCTGCTTCTCACTCAATAGTCCTCTATGTGATTCACGGAATGTGTTAAAATTAATTCTCGAAAAAATGTATTTCGAGAGGTCAGATTCATGCTGAATTCCTCTCGTAGCTGTCATGTGATTCATGTTTTGTAAATTCCTCGTGTTCTATGTAAAATTACTTGAATGTTCTTAATGATTTACATGATAATTAGTCGCTAACTTTTTTGTTATTTATGGATTATTGTTTGTAACTCTATCCCGAACGGCACAATACGACGAACAGCACAAATGGATAGAAATCAGCCCGCCAGAGCAACGACGCGTCTTACAGTCAATACAGCGACGTAACGATGCCCTCGCGAACACATTCTGCTTCTCGGGTATACTCATATCTATCTTAATACGCTCTAAAAGCATAAAGAATTTAAAAAGATTTTTCCAATTCACACAAAATCATCATAAAATCTATTCCAAGAGAGTTTACCATAAAAAATTCCATCTTGATGATTTGGCCTAAAATGTTTATTACTCTCGAAACAAATTAGCACTTGGACTATAATGGGAAAATAAATTGCTGAACTATTTTATATCACATCTTCTAAAAGCAATTTTACAGATGTAAATTGGATGCTTAAAATCTCATTTAGATTACCTTAAAAAAAATCCATAATTATCTTGATATTTAAATGAATTTCACTTTTATCATCAAATGGCAAAATGATTACTTTAGACTACTTTAAAATGCGTTGATAATCCACTCATCACGGTGTCTTTATTTTATTTTTGTATACATCATTATGTTCATAAAGTAAAGTAAGAAATAAGCGACGAGGTGCCAATGATTAAGACATCAAATGTCATAAAAAGAGCAAAAATCAACACGAAGTTCCTGGTTGACAGCCCAGAGAAGAGATTTAAAAATGGTGAAGATTTATGACACGATGCTGTAATATAATCAAGAGACTTTATAGACATTTCCCCTCATTCATTTCGTAAATTAACACGATGAAGAATAAAGGTTGTCACATTTATTTGTTGAGGACTCTTTTTTTGTTGTAACGATGTTGATGACATGCTCATGAGACTTTTCGTAAATTGCGAAACAATTATTTTTTTCTCGCACAACACTTAAATCAAAATCAACACTTTGTAGCATCGGATAGGCATAATATTAACAAGCATTATGTAGCCGTGACCCAATGTTTGTGCTACACTATAATGAAATGTAATGTGGCATTAAAAGATATTAAAACAGAAGTCTAAAAATGGGAAAAAAATTAAATCGCATTTTCTCATCTCATTGACAACTGCTGTGAGTTGTGCTACTCTGTACATCAAATCTCGTGTGATTTTTTTTTTATTTCACATTTTTCCTTTGCTTTAATTTTATTTTTATAAACTCGCACATTTCAGCATTGACGAAACAACAAAATGTGTGTGCGCGACTGTTTGAAAGTGAAATAATAATAATGCACTCACGCAGTAATTGAGAGGTAGCATAAAGGTATATTACATAAATGTCAATTAACACTTTCTTTTCTCACCTAAATTCTCGCGTTCGCATTTTCGCTTCATTCATTCATAAATTCCTATGCATTTATGATTGTTTAGTTCATTCATGTCATGTCGCCATGGATGCATGTTGTTACACACAAAATAAATTTGCATAATCATAAAGATTCAAATAAGGTGCAACCGAAAGTAAAATCTAAATAAACAACACATTTTCGCAAGCATTACAGTTCACAGCTGTACAATTTTGAATAACAATTAGCTTTATTAATGTAAATTGACTTGATCTGTCGCCTTATTATGACACGAAATGGGCCATCGTTTGTTAAACATGCTCATTCTCTTCTTAACAATGAATGATTACATACGAGGCGTTAAATAAATTATTCAATCTTTCAAGTCTCTCAAACTCTTAAAGACATTAAAATTTATCATTTTCTAATAGTCCATAATTGAATTATTTTGCTCAAATTATAGTTATGCATAAATTATTATCAGTGTGCGGTGGAGTGTCATTATTATTCATCCTATTGTCTCCCCAAATTGTTGAATAGATTTTTATTTTTTGCGACAAATTGTCTTGGGAATGACTTATGATTGTATTATTGTGGATGAGCTTTCAAAATCATCCAACTTTCAAATTATAGTCAAACTTATGATGTTTGGTAACAGAAGCTGTGACGGACTTTATGATAGACTTTTTGGTAGACTCTGTAGCAGGCGCTGTGGCAGATTCTATAGCAGGCTCTGTAACAAACTCTGTAATAGGCTATGTGACAGGTTCTGTGGCAGATTCTAAAGTAGACTCTGAAAAAGGCTCTATGACAGACTCTGTAGCAGGCTCTGTGACAAATTCTATAACATACTCTGTAGTAGACTCTCTCCTGGATTTCAGGAGCCTTACACTCTCCCCTCAATATTGTTTTCCAGCTACACCCCTGCTCAGGAGCAGCTAAATCAAATCATTTTCGCCAACCTAATTCGAATTCCCATTATTTCTTATTCGAAATTTTAAACGTTTTGCATTTTTATTATGGGAAATTTTCGCAATAGTAACAATAAAGTCCTTAAATAGATTTAAACAGCTTGAATTACAAAAATCTATTTAAGAAACATTAAGAGTTATTAATGAGCGAAATTTTAGTAGCAACAGAAAGCATAAATTGGCATTTCCTAATCTATGTTTCATGAATTTAAACAAAACCAAATGCGCATGTATAAATCCATGTGTGAATTAAATGCCACGAAGAAAAACAATTCATAATATTTTAATTGTTATTTGTTTTACTTTTCATGATTTTTCTTCATTTATTCATTGAAAAGTTACAAGCCAAAAGTAATTTTCACTTACAGCGTACTTGCACAGAGTGTATGTAAACTCACAAAAAAACATCAAAAGGCACATAACATGAACACAAATAAAATCAATGTACCTAATGCTGTCGAAATTGTTTTGAAGTAAAAAAAAAGGGAAAATTTTACAACTGCAACAGACATTTTCACACATGAAGGTTTTACGTGCATGGAAGAAGTAAACAAAATTAACATGAGACTGAAATTTTCGTCGAGAAATTGAGAGAAAGACAGAGGAGATTATACTGTGTGGTTAATTAATTATTCAATCTAATGAATCAATTAATTTCTTCTCTTTTTTGCTCTTATTTTTATCTTTTTCACACTTGTGTCTCTTATTCTAAATTTACATCAACACCAAGCAATTGTATTCGACTTCTTTCTTTCTTTTCGTGCTCATAAAATCATGCAATTCATGTACCGAGACGAAGCAGAGAGTTAAAAAATTTATTAAGTTTCATCACATTATGCAAAATAGCTTTTCTTTCTCTATTTAGCTAGTCTAAGCAGGTATATATGTGTTTTTCATTTCTTTTTTGCTTGTTGAAAGTACGATGAAGCTTGTTGTTTTTGATTCAACATCCACTCATCGCTCTTTATACATCTATCTTTTTTTGCATATAAATTAATTGACAGTTAAACTTTGCTTGTTTAATATGCATTAAGTTTTCTTCTTTAATCTTTATAGTTAATGTTATGCATTGACATGTTTCAGGTTTTACAGATTTTTATGTCAAGGGATGGAGGTTTTATTACTGTCGATCTTCCTGTTGCTGATTTATGAGTTAGATCGACTTTTACTCTACCATCAATGTTAGGTCATTCACTTTGACTAGTTTTTGTATAGCTTATTTGTCCTTTAACTCTGTGTTGTCCAAACTGTATATCGTGGATTGTAAATGCCATGAGCCATGTGCGATTTCGGTCGTGGACTACCACTAAGGTGTCCCGTGGCTCAAAAAGTTTGGACAGACTGCTTTGATCCTGAACTCGAAGTCAACGAAACTTCATATAAAATTAGATTCAACTTCGAGCTCTGCATTGAACTCGTACTACATAAAAATCTATAAAATGACTTATTCCGCTCAACTACCAAACACAATACATCAATTCATCTCTAGAACCTAACAGAAATAAACTTCTTCAAGGCTCCAACAGATCATTTACACCAGAAAATAAAGCAGAAAATTTTCAAATAACTCATATGGTATCATAGATGTTCATTCACATAGTGACTACTTGAAAAAGCATTGAAACATTTTTTTAATTAAGACTATAAGAAGAAAGGTCTTTTATATATCTCACAAATCAAACAGCATCACAAGCAAAGATGGAAACTTGTTGAACTTCAAAGAATATTGTGCACTAGACATCAACCAAGACGACGACATATTTCTTTTAGTTTTTCAAAATGCATTCAAGTAAGCATAGAATGTCGAGAATGTTAATCAAGATTGGCAAGTGAGGAAGCTGTATATTTTCCATCAGCATTTAACTTATTTTTTGTGCTTAATTAAAGGAAAATAATTCACACATGTTTGTCTAATGCTTAAATGAAACAAAAGTAGAAGAAATTATTGTCGCGCGGCACAGAATTTAATCGTTAAGCGAAAGTTTACCTTTATTTTCATTCCATTTCGATATACATTTGTACACATTTTGTGATTTCTATTTTATACTTCTTTTTTTTTCCTTTACATTTCATGGAATAACAATAATGGCAAGCAATAATAATAGTTTGACATGATGTCAAAGCAAAAAAAGTAACAATTTTGTGCCATTCAAGCTATAAATTTTTTACTTCTACCGCAGCAGCAGCTTGCAGAAAATAAATCACGAAGGAACAAAATCTGACAGTGAGTAAACTCATAAAAAAGAGCGAGAGTGAAAGAAGGAATGAAGCAAAAACTTAGAAAATGACTTTTTTTGGACAAACAAAAGAAAATATAGTCATGAGACAATGGAACAGCATGGCATTAAACGACTCTCAATCAATTCCACGCAAACTTAAGTTAGGCAAATTTACGCTAAAAACAAACAAACAAAAAAGGCACAATAGGCTAAGTTTGGACAAAAGAATAATTTGATCTCGAGAAAATTCAATGAATTGTAAGATAAGAAGTTAGTTCCATTTCTATATGATTATATAAAGTCCCATTGTATTTTATTAATTGAATGTAAGCTTATATGACATGGATTTTTATCTATTTATTATTCTTCCCATTTCAATAAATAAGAGAATTAGTCTCCATTATGCATGGACAAATCACTGCCTTTCTCAATTCAACCGGCATATAGCAATTTAATAATTTATAATACAGCCTAGAATTGTATAACAAGAAGAAAATTGCCTATTAATATAAATTACAGCATAAACTGTAAGATTATGATCTAAATTCTTTCAAAATATGAATAATTTATTTCCTTATGACGGGATTAGTGACTTAGTGGAAAGAATTTTAAGAATTTCCATAATTCTCAAATTTACGATTTCATGTGAAGACTTTCCATCTCTAAAAAAAATGTTTTTCCTCTCATAAACCTGCTTTAGTGCTGCTGATAATGACCGTCATAACAATTTTTTTTCTTGTAAGGCATAAACCGTTCAACAACACGTCTTATTAGCTGCTTATAATGAAAGAGTGCAATGTCTACGATAATTGTTATCGGTGTTCATGCAAAAAAGAGTATAGTTTTTCAGTTAATGATCACTTATTTTTCATGAACAATAAATTGAATGAATTAAAATCTTTTTTCAGTAATAGCTTAATATCAGCTAGTTGAAAAGCCAATAGATGAATAGAAGTGTGAGAAGTGAAAATGGATTTTCTTCTTTGGAGTCGATTTGATTAAAGAAACTTTTTTTTTATGACTTTAATCAGATTGAAACTGGTAGCAATTAAGAGGAGCTTAAGAGTGCATTTTGAAACTTTGTCTGGTGGTCATAAGTATGAAATTATAGGAAAGTATATGGAGAGATTAATGAATTAATAGTCGAGATATGTATTAATTTTATTGCCAACTTTTTCTACAACTCGATTCATATAAGTGAGAATGAATTTCTGAAATATTATTATAATTTGTGCAATGTGTTGATAAACAAACTAAGTGTCTCAAAGCTACAGCATTAAAAAAAAAGCAAATTACATTTTAATGTCATTGCATAAGACTTCATAAGTGCAGATAATTGATTTTTCATTAAGTCTTCCGCAATTTCACAATCATTAGATGTAAATTACTTCTTTGTTAAAATTAATCTCTATTAAATTGTTGTAAAGTCATCTCGAAAATGACCAATTAAATTTACTTCAATTTTACACACATTATGGGCACTGATACATGGACAGAATGAATGAGATGTTGAAAGCTGACTTTCATCACGATTCAATCTTAACCACAGTGTATTCATTCTGAACTTAAATCGTGTGTGAAAGATTTTAATGTCGTTCGACACAAAATAGTCACAATAAATATGCTAAGTAGATAGAAAATAAGATACTTGAAACAAAAACCACAGCGTACATACATTTTAAATGAAATAAAAAGTGTTAATGAGCTAACAGATCTTAGAAATGAGATTGTGAAGAATTTTCATTTTATTTTCAGTTTTATCCATTAAGACAGTTTTGTGACATTCAAATCGATTTGTTCTATTGACATACTTTTAAATGGAATATAGGAATAGAGAGCGAATGAGGCAGAAATAATAAAAAATTATTCTTTTAAAAGTCAATCCATGCAAATGTTTAATTTAATTTGATTTGTACACGAAGGTGGATATAGGCGATGGATACAAATTTAAGAATTTTTGACAGCGAGATTGATTTCTTGGTTGGAATAATTTTAATATTTTTTTGTTTAGTTCATGCAAATGTTGTTATTGTGTTTATACAAATAAGTTTGCTTATGTCATTGGTATGTCTTGGATGAACTTTAATGCTGGAGGTCAACAAAGGTGTTATTAAAACGTATGTTTCGGCAATTAAATGCCAGCTAATTTTACAACAAATTCAATTTAGGATTTGCTGTCTATATGTAAATAATAAACCAATCCTTTTATGACATCATGAATAACATTGTGCTTGCTTGCACCTTTATTGATTGCACATAAGCCACAATTGAAATCTTTCACAAGAAACTTGTTGAAATGAAGGTCACAATAAATACATAAAATATCAATAAGAAGAAAGAATTGTATGTGATGGAATGAAAAATAAGCAATACGGGTAAATAAATGTATATAAAAGCAATATCAAGAATATAGCAGAAGGGTTGGGCACCACCATACATAAAAATAACAATTATCATTAAATTATATAAAATGTATATTTGTGCTATACCAAAAATAGTTCTGCCTGTTAGAATTAAAGAATATAAAAAAACATGTCGGATAAAGCACAAATGGAAAAAAACTGAAGCAAATTTCAAGAACATTTGGTTAATGTGCAGTCTTACGGAACCAAAAACGACAACAAATGTCAGTATACGTAAGCAAAAAAAAACTGTGGAAATTTTGCCAGTACACACATAGTCGAACGTGCAAGTTGCTCATACAATTCACACATGTACATGTATTTTTTAATTATTATTATTTTTTTTTTTTTTTCATCGAATATACTGGATTACACATAGAGCACTTTTTGCTCAATAATACTACAAAAAAAATTTTTTGGATCGGCAACAGCGCATGGAAAAAAGTTTGTTGACTTTAAAATTATTGAATGTTATTTGAAAGACGGTAATATTGAATTCAGTATGCTTAAAACTAATTCTAAGTAGATTATAGAAAAAAAAAATTATTTTCACTTTTCAATCCCTTCCTGTAATATATACATGATATTTACATATCCTTCGGATTAACCTTCATCCTCATCATTCAAACTATTTTAATAGAATTAGCACGTTAGCTGTTTTACGTTATCGATTAATCAATTTATGACTACTACTCGCCGCCAATTTTCCACTTCATTGCTTGCCTTTATTCATCACACACCTTAAAATATTATATTGTACACATTCTCATATCTATTCTAGCTATGAATAGTTTTCATTCATTCATTTTCGTCAAAATTCTTCGTTTTTTATCTAATTCTCTTAACGTACACATTAGCAACTAATGATGTTAAAGGTATCATGCCCGCAAAACATTAAATTGAATTAGCTGAAGTGAAATCATCATCATTATCATCATGAAAATCATACAAGTATATCTTCTTCTTTTTTGCACCCATATCTCATCTTCTTTTTCATTTAATTCACTGATTTAATGGTTTACGTCGTAACTTTATTACGCAAAACCGGTAGCAATAGTTGTCGGAGTCACTAGTAAAACTGATTTAATTAAAATATATCAACAGTTTTCCTTCCCTACAATATCCTTTTATGTAACTAGATTGAGGAAATTTACATTAACATTTAAACTTGTTACATCGCAAACGCCCTTTTCCTTAATGTGGTTGAGAAAAATTTATGAGACCACATGAAAGCGATTTTCTTTATGACCCAAAGGCAATTCCATCTTCATGAATTAATGAAGTTAGCTCATGTGAAAAAAAGAAGAAACTCTTTTTTTTTTTTGTTGTATAAAAAGTTAATGTAATGACGACCAGAAACAATCTGCTTAAAGCTATACTCAGTCTGGTTGTGATAATGCTTTTTAAAAAAGAGTCTTGTGTGAAAGCTGATAATAAAATAAATTTAAGACCAACGCATGTGCGGAAAGTATGAACTTCTCTACAGTGTCATGGCCTTTAAATATTCTAGTAAGTTTATCTACTAGAGTGGGAATTAAAACAGAATTTTCAAAAACTTACAGGTTGTCTACAGATTGAAGCACAATTAAAATCTGTTACCAAATCATTGCTCACTGTCTCTATTTGCCCAAAATGTAATATTTTAATAACCCTAACGTTTTAATTACAGATTTTATTTCTATCGTCAAGTAATCAAGTGGCAACAAGCTCCCCTGTGGATTTCCTTCCTCATACTAAATTAAGATACAGATTACAATATTATTGTTTTTGTAACCCACAAGACATTGAGTCACATCTGAAAACCATTAAAACCGCAAGACAAAGTTTGAACACACAAGCATTAAACCTAAACATCAAAACAGACATTCGAGCTGTAATTGGAGCTATGTCTTCTTTGCATTGCAATAAAGCCAACTTTGTGAGATATCGAATGAAACAAACCCGAAAATGGTAATATAGGAGACAAGTATCAAGTGCATTAATCATAATCAGGAAAAAAAGAGACCAATTACTCAAAAGGTGACACTTAACTAGAGTGTATTTCAATATTTCTTATTAAAATTGTTATTAAATTAAAAGGAAATTAACCTACACAGAAAAAAATACTCTTTTATGAGATAATTTGTCTTTGAAAAAGTGAAACATGCAATCGTAAATTGCATCCAACGCACATCTAGAATAAATAATAAATATAAATCCTTTAAATTCATCTTTACTTTTTTAATATGCCCATATGAAATTATAGGCTTCCTGCTCTAAGAAGAATACCTTTAGAAGACGTGACTTTTATGGCAAATAATGTAAAATGAAACCTTCACATATTGATAAAGATCATGTCTCGCAAAAAAAAAGAAAAGTTTCAAATTAAATTTGAAATAAAGATGAAGGAGAAGAAAAAAAGGTTGTGTATTGAATTTCGTCATTTCTAACAATCTGTTGATATATGTGGAAATATATAAAAAAAAAGGTTTCTATAAAAAAATTAATCATGACTTAATATAAACAGTTAATTCCTTCTTCTTTTCTATTTTAAAACGGGGAGAATCAAGGTCTATAAACAGCAAACTAGTCATCGTCTCATTTTTTGCAGAAAATCACAATTAATCGCAATTTTTTATGGAGTTTCTTATGCATCATCCACACTTTGTTATTCTATTGTGTGTAGCATGTAAGTGTAGTTACTTTTCCTCTTTTTATTCTTTATAGACTTATTCATAAAAGTACGTAGACGTAGTCTATACTTCAATGTTAACATCTAATCGAGATTTCTATGATTCATAAGTGAAACTGTCGTTTTATTGCAATTGCCAGAGGGATTTTAGACATTAAATTGAAATGTGTTATTGGAATTTTTCAACATAAAATTTCTCTAATTTATCTATCACGATAATTGCCAGAAATTGTCGTTAAACGAACAGTTAGCCATCAATAAAAATTAATTTCATTATTATGCCCATCGGGTATTGTTACAAGCTTATTTTCCTTCCTTATTTGTAAATAAAATAAAGTCTCACTTAAAAAAATCCACAAAGCATAACGAAGGAGATGAAAAATAGCATGAACATCCACAAATCATTGATTTGCATTGTCAATATGTGGGTGTTATGTATATAGAAGGAAATTTATAAGAAATAATCCATTAAAGAGCAGCAATACGAAAAAGGTAAAACTATTATGAAGAGGTAGACATAATTAAGGTTCATCAATTTCCAATATTAATAGTATAATATGCACTCAAATCACCTTATAGTTATCATTAATACAATTAATATTGCCATAATCGTATGAAATATGTGAACAAATTCAAGCATATTTACTGCTTTTGCTGTCATGTTCCTCTAATCTCTACCAAACCATAAAAGTAGCTTTTAAATTACAGATTGTCGATGTCTAAGGAAGATTAATATTTTTTGAGGATTTACAAGAAGAAAATGTCAACCAGCATAAAATGCATTTTAAATGCACGACACAAGTCCACCCACATGAAGTTTAATTCTCATTCTCAATTCGTCGCGCGCGATGCTCATCAACAGATAAATTACATGAAATGGGAAAGGAACGAAAAAAATGATAGATTGGAAATTTAAAATTATCAAAAGTATATGTGGGGTCGCTCGAAATCATGCAAGTGTTAATGATCACAGACAGTTTCGGAACTTTTTGACTCGCGGCAATTGAAAGAGACAAGCATGAAGTAAATTGAGAGAAAGGTATTTAATCTTCATCTATACCATTTTTAAACGTTTATTTATGCGAGATGCCATGAAGCAGCAACTTATTGTCAAATACACCACACGTGCTCAATAGCAATTGAGTTATTTATTAAATTTTCATCAGCATCAGCAACAATGATAAATATAAATATAGGAAATAGAAAAAAAAATTTCACTTTAATGATTTTGATGATATTTTCATATTCAAGTATTGACTGAGCCTCGATCAATATTATAATTTCAAAAAAAAAAAAATCAATCTCTTTTGTGTAAAGAAAATAATAAAATCGAGATATTAAATTACTATATGTATCGTCAGATATTCGATATTTATTTTTTATGATTTCGCAATAGGCGGAAGCGTCAGAAAATTTTCAAATTTACTTTCAATTATCAATATTCATGTTATAAAGCATAGAAGAAAATGATGTCGCGTGTAAAGTGATGACAAGACATTAAAAAATCATTAAGGGAATTATAATCTTCTGTTATTCTCTATTCATGAATAGAACGAACGAGAAAAAATTTCATAAAATTGAAAAATCATTGTTTGACTCATCACATACAAATTAGTAACGAACGGTAACAAAAAAATTGACGCTTCGAGTAGATTTTCTTATGAATCATTGATATATGATATGTTTACATACAATGACGTATATGCTATTCAAAAGAGTTACAGTCATTGATCATCGCAACAACAAAAAAATATCAATTAATTAATTAATTTCATAATTGTTTCTGTACAAAAGTTTTACATTGTTTAGCTTCTTTTGTGAATTTTTTCGAAGAATGAGTAATGAGCAGAAACGATTGCTAAGTGAATCTCTGGGGGATTCTTGCGGTTGATCACGTTTATTTCATTATATTGATGAATTTTTTAGCACAATGTTAAACAATGACGTGAACCTTGGGACTTGCTAAATACGAAAGGATCCGGAAAGAGATTTTTTTGGATATTTTGATGAGTGTCTCAGAGGTTTTTGAGAATTCATTGATTTTCTAAGGAAATTAACATGGAATTTGAATCTTTTTGAACATATAAATCTGACTAACGATAAAAGCGCTTTACCTGCCTCTAGTCACTTCTACTCGCACATTAATTGATTTATGAAATAATTCTATTGTTATTCACCGTTTAACAATTATAATTTAATTAGTTGTAAATATGAAAACCATAAAGAAGCAAAAAGATTAATTTTATTGTTAAATATCCGTAAATTAATATGAAGAATTTCCGAAGGTATAAAATGCAGAGGATGAAGCAGTAGATGTAAGCAATAAAAAAGAAGGTTAAATAGTATCTATTAAATATTAATATTATTATTATTCAAGAATGTTTTGCAATAATTCAGCACAGAAATCATATATTGTGTTTTATGAAGACGATACATGATTACATAACAGTAAATAGAGGATGAGAATATTGACATAATATTAAATATCATAAAAATGAGACAATTTTCCATACTTTGTAACCAATGCTCAACATGTGATCAATTAGCAACTTCCCCATACTATGTAACTAAATATTAATTAAATAAATCCACGTGTTTTTAATTATTTTTAGAATTCAAGCTAAAAACAATTGATTTCTTCATTTTACATCTCGTGTAAGCTTAACAAGCTGTTGAACAGAAAAAAAATATTATTTCAAGTATCAAGATCAGAAATGAGCGTTTGATGGAAGTCAGGCGCTTAAAAAAGCAGAAAAACTATTTTAAAAACTCAATTGGCCTTTAAGTCACACTTCAAGTATGATGAAAAAAAAAGAGAAACGCATAAAATTTGAGCTCATGTCATTGCAAGTATGTGTAAGTGAATTTTTCGTGTTTAATTGTTGGATCTGCATGAGGTAATGAATAAACTGAAAACATTTCATGTTGTTAAACTACACAAAAATCATGTGGATTAATATTTTTAAGTTTTTTCCTATGCAGTTCTTGTGTGTGGCTCATAATGAATAATTTTTTTGGTGGGTGTACAAGAAGAACATCGCGGAAACATGTCGAGAATGACTTTTAAAAATTAAATTGTTTTGTAATTGATCGGATTCCCATTTTAAAAATTGAAAAGAGTCTCATTTACTGGAACAATTTTTTGTCAATTCCTTATTCGATGAGCGCCAATAATAAAAGAATTGTGGAATTAAAAATCAGCGTTAGAAAATGCGTGTACGATGCTAATCCGAATACACAATGAAATCGTTTTAATATTTAGATTTTTAAATGACTACATCACGTCTTACATCCATCAAAGAACACAGAGCATCATTAATGGATGCCACGGCGATGTTAGATCGTATATAAATATTTTTCAAGCTTGAAGTCTGTTCAATATAAAAATTACAGATCATAGCTAAGAGAAAATTGTAAGAAGATCTAGATGAAAAGAGTCTTGATAGTTAAACTATTCTATTAACGTTTCACTCAAGTCATGCTCTTAATTTTCAATTTCCTGATTGCTGTTTTTGTCTTCTTATTTTCTGCTCATCACATAAAACAAACCAAGACAGATTGAGAAATGGTAATAAATTTTCAAGCACATGTTTTAGCATAAAAATCACACTTTTAAATAGAATAATGACTTAGGATATGCATAATTATTAGTTTCGAGTCACATTATTGTAAATTCATTGTCTATCTTAATTAAATGTGTTTGCAAAATATTAAAAGCTTGTTAAACAGACACGTACGTAATGCGAATATAATTTGCGTCATAAAAAATTATTAGTTAGCCCATCGAATTGTACAAATATCAACTAATTTTTCTACTCAATTCAACTTCATGTTCAATTTTACAAGCATTAGTTACACATTGTGTATCCGCGAATTTTAACAAGATTTTACACAAAAAAAATAATATTTAAAATTCACGGTTATATTGCTTCTTTTTATTGCTACAAAAATATCCAAAAAAATATCTCTTTTGTTTCATTTTCAGTTAGCATTGATAATAAATCAGCCACAAGTATCCTAAAGCAGCTCAAATATAAAAACTTAAAGTGAATATTAAATCGTGTTAATCGTTTCAGGGGCTGAACACTTGGATTTATTTTTTGAAGACTGAAGTGCCTCAGTTACCCATTTCTGTTCAATATCATGCAAACACTTAATAATGCCCACACAGATTTGTAAATATTTTATAGTATTATTTTTTCAAAAAAAAAAAGAGATTCATTTATTGAGTTATAAAAGCAAGTAGTAGCTGTGCTTATTGAAATAAAAATGCATTTAAAGTTAAAATTGATCTCTAAGAGTTTGATGAACTCATCAATGAACGTAGAAAAGTGATGAATCATTTTGATTTAATTTAATGTGTATTTTCTTAAATTTACTCAATTATTATCCATAGATTTCACTTCTTAGAAATAAGCTTTCGTTTTGATGGTAAGAAAATCCCCATATCGCTTGCTAATGGAATAATTAATGACTCATTAACTCAACACTGTATTCCCCCAACTCATTTGAGGGTCATTTGGATATGATATGGAATAATTTCCGATTTATTAGTTTCTGAGTTGCTCTAAAGCACTCAAAGAATTGACAAAACCAACGAATGACCCAAAACGAATCTCCTAAACAACAAGTGTCTATTCCTTTCAACAATTATAATATTAACATAAATTTATATAATCAAACTACCATAAAGAGTACGAAAATATCATTAAAAGGCAACAAACAACAATCAAATATATCCGACGAAGGTCACAAAAGCTATAGACTAAAAATATCGAATCGATTTGGAACAAAAATTAGAAATCGATTTAGTTAAAGCGATCACAATCGGTTTTATTTATCTTTTGAAAATTTTCGGTAATAAGATTTTCGCATGAACTTCCTGAAAAAATTTGTCATTAACCTGATATTTATAGCATGGTAGACATAAGCCCCCATATCATATTACAAAATTTTTTTCGTATGACGAGCATATTAATCTGCTTAAAAACAGAGGAAAATATGATGTAAGACATAAGAAGCATAGATTTTTGTTTCAGTTCAGCATATTGTGACAATATTAATTCATTTTGTGGTTTCCCAATGTCTTATTTTTGTCTAAGATGTGATAAGTTTTTAACATGTATGACTAATTAGTGGTTGACGTATGCGTAGTAAAAACTTGCATGTGTGGAAATAAAATAACTTAATTTTTCAATCCGTTGTGCTCTTAAAAATCATTTCGGCATTTTCAATTATTTCTTCAACACGAAATAAAAAAAATAGCACTTGAGAAATAAGAAAATTAATCAATTTATTGGAATTATAAGGAGGTAATGTAAGACTTAATAGGTATAAAGATAAAGTAAAAATAAAGAGAAAAGTTAATTACATGCTTCAATTTTCCATTCAATTCGTTACATATTTTTGTTTCAACAAAAAAAGATAAAAAACAAAGTTAAAGAAAAAATTTCCCATTTTAAAGCATTTAATTTTCTTTCTCTTTTGATTTTTACGCACTTAAACTAAGATATTATCTCTCCTGCATACAATATAGTATATCACAATTTTATAGGTCTCAGACGAAGTAATAGCACGTGAGTAGAAAATATAATTCAAAATTCACTTTGCATGTGTCCAACGAGAATTATTATTATTATTATTATGTACGACGAGGATGATGTTTCATGATATTTATCATGTATGACATGATTTCTCTGCTGTTACACATATAATGTGTGCTTTTTTAACTCTTCTTTTTTTCGTATTCAATTTCAAATATACACATCATTGACCCTCAGCGAGATCAACAGCGACGATATATTGAAATAAATAGACGATGAAAGAAAGAAATTAAAATGATGTGAAGGCCTCTTGAGTCTTTTTCACTTCACAACTTCTTATTTTTATTTTATTTCATCTCTTTTCCTCGATTAATGTTTAGACAAGTAGCTGCCGTATGGTGACATTTGGGCTTCGAGTGAATTCTATTTTAAATATATATTGCTTTATGAATTTATGTTTTCTTACCCATTGACGATATTATTCTTATTTCACAAATTGATTCTACAAATTGAAATTCAGTGTTGATGTCTGGGGAGTACTTAGATTCAGAATTAATCGATTCTGACAGATTGATATGGGAATAAATGAAAGAGAAATCTTTTTGGATGGTAAGTCAATTGGCTTGTTTGACTTTTGGAATAGGAGTCTTTTGGAGGTGATGAAAGAATCCTTAAATAATGGGAATCGGAATAAATGATCGACTCGAAGCTTCAGGAGCAAATTAAACATCTAGTCAAGAATCACCAAAAAGCAAATTCTTTTATTATCTCAATTATCGCATCCACAACTGTAAACTCAACTCTGGAGTAACCAATTTAAAATAAAAATCTAAATAAGAAGAAGAAAATCTCAATAAAGAGTTTGACAACATTGAGTGAATTAATCTTGTTGAGAATTTAATGGAATGCTTAACATCTAGAAAACTTTCAAGACTATTTTTATATCGAAATTATTTTGCTTCAACTTATCTTGAGAATTTTATCCATAACTTCTTACATTCACATTCATATTTATTTTAGACATTTTCATCGTTGAATTCCCATAAGAGCACTCATGTAAGCAATGAAATAAAATAGAGGGAAGAAGACTAAATCACTTGAGAATAAAATATTATGTGGAACTGTATATGTCTGCATATTTCTTTCATAAAACTGTTTTTTTTTTATCAATTTCATATTCATCAACATCACACATCTGTAAATCGTATTCCTACATATAATCATTTTTTCTGCTTCCTTCTCACCACAGTATCAAACAAAAAACATCATGAATATTTTCTTTCCTCTTAATTAAATTCAATTGGGGCAGCCGTATAAAAAGAAAGAGTAAAAAATCATCATATGTAATATAAACATCGTCTGATGATTTTAGACAATATTTGGCCCCGGCAAATAAAAAATAAACTTTTTTTATCGTTGGCGTTTGTCAGCAAAAACTTTCAAGGCAAATCATTTCAGTTTTAAATTAATGAATATCTATAATCTTTTACTCACGGTTCAAATCTTACATATGTGAGTCAATAGTCTCAAAAGGAAATTTTAAGGCATTCCTCATATGACAAGAACAAGGTTGAATTAACTTGTCTCTAAATATATCGACTCGATGTTTACTTCTTTCAATTTTAAAAGTGCCTTTAGAGTTCAACGAGAGTTTGCAATTAATTAAGAGAGATTTTTTTCGACGCACGCAATGAATGAGTAGCAGGTCGGTGATCAGCAGTTGATGAGAAGATTTATTGTACGCAAAATTACCAGTTTTCATTTTGAGTAACAACAGAAGGTTGTTAAGCATTACTAGTTAAATAAAAGAGAGTAATGAACGTAATGAAGCGCATAAACGTCTCAATTTCCCTCCTCATATAAAGCTTGTTGAGACTTACTGTTATCTTTTTTTTTATTCGCTCTCTTGCAACTTTAGACCAAACGGAAAGTCCGCTATGTTCGAGTATGAAGAAATCAATTTGTTGTCTACAAGCACTGACGATGTTGATAGCGGCTTCTGTATAATATGAGGAAGTTGTGGTGTTTATTTGATTCTCAGAAAATAATCGGCCTTTGACTTGAAACTTCTTGGATATTAGGTTAAAAGTAATTCGCAGAAGATATGGTATTCATGTCGTAAATTAGTTATTATGACAGGCAAGAATCTTATTTCAATGATTTAGTAGAAATCTTTATGATTTAATGAATAGTTTATGCTATATAAAGATAGGATCGAGATTGAAAATTATTACTTTTGCTGAATAGACTTTGATGCTATGGATTAGGCATTTTGTTGGCTAATACTTTTAATCATTATTTTGATTGACTATCATGTTTCTAGATAATTAGAAAGCATATTGAATAATAAAGAATTTAAGTTTAGCGAAAAAATGTCTAAAATTATCACATGCCAAGCTGTCCGAAATATGAAACGACTTACACTTGGTGGTTATAATCTAATAATTGCCAATCATCTGTCAAATACTAATCTCTCATTATTCTCTGACTTTCTCAAGTCCAGAGACTTAATTGGGGATATATTATAGGAAACTCTGGAAAGCTTTAACGACAGCATGTCTACATCTCTATCAGAGAAAGTATAAATAATATACGCAAATCCACTGTTGCCAAAATTTGTCACATTTACCCCGATTTTCTAAATAAACATATCATTAAGAATTGACCTTAAAATTTTTTGCAGCAGATTCATCTGACTATAAACATTGTTAAAATGTACAATTAGTAACATCATATCCTACGTAAACAAACATCATCTTAAATATTCTCATTTTTTAAAATTTATAGCCTCTTTAATGCGTTTATCATTGACTAGACCGCTTAAAATTAGAAATTTGGCACACATGCTACGAAGAAAACTACTCTTTTCTTCTTTAATTCGGTCGTAGCGTTAAAAACAAGAAAAGATAAAGAAAAAAAATACTGTAATACATACAGGAAGGAGTAATTTTGCGCTATGGACGTAATTTTTTTTTAAAACAAGAATCTTGTTTTCCCTTATAGTTCATCATAATAATTATAGATTGTCTTTAAGTGAAATTTTTTTCATATCGATTTCTCAGAACGTGTCTGACAATATCAATTCATAATTTTTAGTACAGCTGAGAGCGCCGTCTAACAATGTACATAGTTCTATTGCAACAAAAGAGACCTCAATTCAGACAGCAGGGTAAGAAATGTAGTTGTATAAGATATATAAATAGAAAATAAAATTCTTTGGAATAGAAATGAAATTGTGCAAATAAAAAGTCGATGCCGACGATAGCAAAAAAAAATAAAGAAGAAGAAATAAACGTTAATTTACCATTCATTCATACAAACGAGCAAGATTAAATTCCTTCTTCCGATTTCAGCTGTATAACATTGACTGCAATTAATAAATAATCCATTGTATTTATGATTTTACATGCCTCAATTTCTTTGCATTCACAGAGATAGGCAATAAAAAGGAATTTATTTTTTCACTATGTTAAAGAATTTTTTTATATTTTTTTTTGCAGCATGTGTAAAGAATTTCAAAAATCTTCTTTCTTCACTTTTTCACCGATCATACAATATATAATAAATTAATAGCTCTTTTCACTTTACTTTTATAAAAATTTTTATTCGCAACTTTTCTCTTTCGTTTTTTTCACTAAATTTTTTATTTCTTTTATTTTTTTTTGTGAATATCTTTTCAACTTATTTGCACTGCAATCATGAAATTCACATTAAATGCTCTTTGATTAGCACAAAAGAACTTTTTTTCTAATTTAAATTCCTCAATTGTGGTGTAAATTACTTGTTTTTTCGATGGAATGTTGTCAAAAATAATTTTATATTCACTTAAGTTGAAGATGTTAATTCTTTATGTCAATTTGATATACATATTTTCCACTATTGATGTGTTAAAACAAATATAATTTTAACAATTTGTTAATTTTTTTAAATCTCTTTTTTCGAATTTTTCGACTTTTAAAGTTCAATAATCGGAGAGTTTAGTGATCCGGTGTAATATTTTTTTTATATCATCACAATTTAAATTTGTTTTCCTTGAAACTATACTTTCATACATCACACAATTCACTTTGCTGCTATGAGTCATGTAAATACGTCAATGTTGATTATGTGAAAAATTTAATAAACTTAAACTAATCATAACCTTTTTTTTAGAATTATTTTAACAATAATTGACTTAAAACAATGAAGACTATTCAAACTTATTAGCAAAATTTAAATTTTTTAATGTCATAAAAACTTCTTTTTTATTTCTGTTCGAGAACTTCTGACGCAATTTTTATCCAACTTAAATTGCACAATAATCCAATAAGTGCCTTTTTTTGCCTCATTTACTCTTTTCATCTATATGAAGGCTTAATTTGCTTTGTAAAATGCCAGGCAATAAATTTTGTTTTTTTTTTACTCCAAAAAAAATAATTTCCCAGTAAATTTTTATATTTTTATTATTTCACAATCATCTTTCAGCAATATTATTTTGTACATCCACCAACATATGTATGTAGTTTTTTTAAGCTTTAAATTATTCATCAAACAATGATGATTGTTAATTAAATTGAGGAAATAAAACTCTTTTTTTTTCAACAATATTATTTTTATTTTTTTTTTTCGTGTTATTACGAACAGGAAAAATAACTGAAAAAAAGTTTTTATTTTACTCTTATTTTTGCTAGCTTTAGAGACCGCTTTTATGAATCATCGAACAACTGTTGCCGTTTCCAACACCACGAAGTGACTGATTTCAAAGTTAAAGCTATGCGATTTTTTGCTTTTCCCTGCTATAAGTTTTATTCATTATTTCTTTTCTTTTTTTCTGTTGTTGTGTACATGCAAAGCATGCAGACATTCATAAATGAAACAATAAACACAAGCATGTAGAGATATAAACAGATATAGTCACAATTATATGTAGTGGAGAAAATCATAAGGAAATAGACGAATAATAAAACATTCAGCATGCGATCATGTTTGTTTGTGTATAGATTGTTGGAGTTATAAAGCAGTCGATAGATCGAATGATATTCAGTCAATGTTTCAATTCAAACTTCACACATTGTTGCCATTCAATGCTTTGATCCAATTTTTTTGTGTTTCTTCTTTAATTATTCAACTATAAATGTTTTTTTCATTGAAACTGTAATTAAATTCCATAGTTGCTTTTTATTGTTGAAACTGTAATACACACAACAAGTGAGTTACAGGCTAATGCAAATACAGACATATGCATCACACATAGAAGTATTCATTAACAATATAACTGAACATTTTTTTTATATATTTTTAATATATCTCTCATGTAAGCAAATCACATGAGCGTAAAAAGCATGGCAACATGATGTGGTTGAAGGCAAGTATAGCAAGTGTATTTATGCTCTTTATAACTTACTCTAAATATACCATATCGCATTTATTCCCCAGAAAATCCAATCGGTCTTTTTTCCATTTTTATTCTTCTATTTATTCAAAAAGTTTTATTTTTATTGCACATCATTCCAGTACAGTTTCGAAGCTTCACTTATATATTCATTGATTTAATTTCAATTATTATGTGATTGTTTTTTTTTTTTTATTATAGGCTTATACTCGCATATGCACTCTTTCATATTTAGGTGAGTGATTATTTCGGCCGAAAATCTGATTTAATTTTCTGAGAATTTAATTTTTTCAAGATGTTATAAAACATGTTTGGAACTGTAATGTTTACAAGCTGAATAAATATGTTAGAATATATTTGTTGTAAAAACTGAATCTAGGGTGGATAGTCTAGAGGAAAATGCAGAATGATTGTAGATTATGAGAAGTTAAATAAATGAAAAATGAAGATAATTTCATAAATTCATGGGTTCAAGTCCTACATATTTTCTATGTATTAAACATGTTAGAATTGATTTGTATTCATCTAAATTTTTTGCATTATTTAATATATGTGATTTTTAATATATGTGGCAGGGAAATGTAAGTTTAAAAATAATACAGAATATAAAACCAAAAATCAGGCATTCTCCCCTTCTCCCTATCCGTCACCATTCCATGAACATATCACATCATATGAACAGTATTAGAAGAATGTTAAGAATTTAAACTACAACAACTTCTACTGTTTTGCTTCTTCACTACACAAACTTACAATAAAAAGAAAGCACTACAAGAACCGTACGTTAAGTTGTTTAAAATTCACATTACACATAGAATCATCATCAATTTTATAATTATATGTTTGTAAAAAAATGTTATTCTAAACCTCGCATTAACATTCTCTTTCTACTATGATATTTACTGAGCTGAAATGCGTTTCATATGTATCACGAATGAGCAGTAAAAGAAAAGAAATCCGTTTTTTTATTATTTTTTTGTTGCGATTCAAATGAATAAATATTCATTTTTTTTACATATATTTATTAAGAATGAAATAAGAGAAGAAGCGATAAAGAAAGAAAGAAATGTGTAACATTTGTGAATAAGTGAACATTATTTTTCATTAAGGGATACGCGACCACGCGTGAAGAGATAATGTTTGCAATTATTATTTAATAACATCTCGTCTTCAATTTCTTTTCATTATGCTGCTTAAAGCTAAAAAGATGTCAAGATTATTTTGAAAGAGGTAGAAGAAATAAAAAAATATGCAGTTGGTTTGCATCGGTAAAACAGCATTCCAATAAATCCTGCCCACACACACACTCAATATGTATATGTACAGCCGATGAATGATTATTGGTGATTAACTCCTTCATTCATTCAATCTCTAAGTTTTTTAATGATATTCTATGAAAAATCAGCTCGAATAATGCTTTGGCTCGCTTGGAGTGCTGTGATTTATGTCTGTCAAACTCTTTAGCCAGATAAAGGCTTAAACACTGACTATAGCAATGTATGAATTTTTGGACATAATTTTAGTCCAATTTGTAAACAGAAGCAATCGAAAAATATCTGAAGGATTTTATTTGTTGTGCCAAAAATCTAGTCAACCTCAACAACAGTTAAGAAAAAATTTATTTAATTAGTGACTCTTGCAAATTGCAATATAATGAAGCAACAGATCCAATTTGTACGATATTGTTAATAGAAATTAATAAATTTCTGAAAATCTGCGCTTCGTCACTCAATTTTTCAAACACATTCCGTGCTTGTCATCTACGTTTTTATATCTCCAAATTAGCTTCTCCAAAAATAACCAACATTAAGGTAATTACGATCATGTGGCAGGCAAAAAAAAAAAAAACAAAATCATCGTTTTTGTTATGCTTCAATTACATTCATTTATCTAAATTCGATGCATTTTTTTCAATAATAATACGCGCGGCATGCGGTTTGTTATTACGACAATCGACACATAAAAACATTGATCAATTTTTATATCTTATATGCTAGATGTCTAGCATACGTTGTTGGTTTATAATTTAAAATCATGCTTTTTAGTTTTTTATTTTTATTCCTTATTCATTGAAATTTGTCACGTAAGAAAAAGCGAGAGATTTTATTTGTAATTTTATTTTATTACAACATTAGATAATGTAAATTGTCATCCGAGCATTTCAGATATGAGCATGTAGGGTTGGGAAATGATCACTTAATGCAGGTGAATTGAGATAATACAAAGCTGCATGACACACAAAAAAAAGCATTGACGATTATGTAAATATAAGTTGATGAAATGAACTTATGACAATTAATCATGAGCAGTACACATTGTCAGAATTAAATTTAATTTTCTTATTACCCCACCGTGCATGTCTCTCGTTTACGGTCAATAAAGAAATAAACAACAGGTTCAAAAAACATACATTAAGTTAAATATATTAATCTAGAAATTCTAACAGTTCAGTTGGAGCTTAATCTACAAACTTTATCTGACTATTTACGTTGTTACTCTACATACACAATTTCCATTCTTGCTTCTTCATCACTTTTCTCTCATTTTTTATACATAAATGAGGCAATTCCGTTAAGATTCTTTCTTATTCCTTTAACATTTGGATGATTTACAATTTATTTTTAACCCAAGAATTAAAATTAAATAAACTTTCTTTCCAATTCCATTTTTTTATATCATTGTTGCTGATTATTATCATCACGTACATCCATATGAACATATGTTATTAATTGTTAGCATACTTCTGAGATAACTGTGGGGTTGTTGACTTGTAATGTTTATCATATAACATGATTGAGTCATCTTATCAGTAATAAACATTATTATGTCCATATCAAGTGTTACACAGATTTAGACTTAATTGCAGAACTCGAAATCGATTTTAATATTACAGTCGAGTCAACTTTTCCATACAAAAATTAAGTCATTTTCAAGATCTGTGTCTTATTCTAACTAATAGAATATATGACATTCAATACAAAGGATCAGAGTCCATATCCCAATTCTAATACACACGTCATTTCCGAAAAAACCCATGATGATGCAAAAAATATTAAGCACATCAGAAAACTCCCAATTCATTCACACATCTACGTTGAAATAAATTTTAAGACCAAACCAGATAGTTCGATGAATTACGATCATTATCGTCTTGATCGTAGCGATCTGACAAGAAGAAGGAGAAATATGAAATTAAGCACTTTTTTAAAAAGAAAATGTTCACAAGATCTTCTTGCTTCTCTTCAACACATAAAAAATATTTATTCGCGATTTCTTTTTTTCTCCTTCTTGTTATAATCATCAGCGATAAAAATTACTAACTGGACATTGTGCAAGTACCTGTATTTTTTTAAGACAAAATAATCTTTTTGCAATGTACTTAGCTAAGTTATTGAAATATTCAGTAGCAAATTTGTTCTTTTGCGCTATTAAAAAATCTATTAAATGTTCAAGTCTATACGGTGCGGTTGGTACTCGCAAAAGCGATTGTTAAATGGAAGCAGAAAAAGAGATTTATTCAGCCTGATTATTACAATTCATTTGCAGTTTAACTAGCTGACCAAATTAAGCACAGGAAAATAAAAGATTGCATGTTTAACATGCAATTTATTTACTTAACCGAAAACTCTTAATTAAGTTTTTTCTTAAATGTTAAGACGATTTATTCTCAAAAAAAGGTTTTGTTCCCATTTTATGGTCCTTGAAACTCGGAAATTACTGAGTCATTCAATAAGAAGCCAGCAGGTAAATTCTACAGAACTCATTTGCTACCGAGAAGTATATAATGATGTCATCGCACTTCAAGACTTTCTATTGCCGAAAAATAATAAAGATTATCAATTTTACTTTCATTTGCTTGATGCTCCACGTCATTATTTTATCATAATCAGTCGTCATGAAAGTTACGCTTCATGCGCAAATAATTGAAAGTGTGACCATCTTTTATTAAAAAATTGACAATAACACTGAAGCTACCATATTGAAAATAAAATAATCATATTCATGTACACAGGAAATGTTAATAATATCGAAGAACATACAAATGTGAACTTATTGAAGTCGAGCAAAAAACAGAATATGACTTGCACAAAATTAAATAAAAAAGTCTGCTTTCATGCACAAAAGGGTTATTGTTGAAGGACAGCGTCGCGAAAATATAAGCAGTTCAGATAGCAAACAATAAACTGTTGTGACATATTAATCTGATTACTTTTTGACCACTTGCTGAGTGTTACAGTTGACTAACAATGGCTTTTAAGAAAATTCTGTTGCATATGAGATTTTGTGTAGTAATTTTTGGGTTTGGCTCTGTATCATTTCGGTAAAGCACTTAAATAAATAATGTTTTTCAGTATCCAAGGATTGTACACGTAACAACTGTCGGTATGGACGCAGGAATTTGGGTCAAGACGGGAGATGATTTGAGAACAAATCAAACTATGACACTGACAGCCACTACAACTAAAACTAATGTGAAAATTGCTAAACATATCAATTAATCTCAAAAAGTGTCAAGTCTGACGTCCGTTTGATAGTAATTGTGTGTTGATTACACGATTTATTCGTTAAAATTTTCTTATCAAAATGTGTTTTTCGAAAACAATTCAGCAGCTACTGAAAATATCATTATTGAAGTCATTAAAAGTAATTTTTAGAAATTAGAAACTCATTTTTTTTGGAAAGAAGTCATGCTTATTATTCAATCTAAGGCAATAACATTTTGCTGACAAAGATTTAACGAAAGTGTAGTAGCTTTTGAAATGCAAAACAAGCAACTTCTCAGACATAAAAGAAAAGACAAGTCAGTTGTCGTAATTGGCAATGCAAATTGGTGAATAGTCGAAATAATATGCGAAGAACTGTCAATTTTAGCTTTAAATGTAAAGGAAAAACGGCAGCAACAAGCAGCAAGTGTTTAAAGACATTTAATGTTTTGAAAGAATGCCAATTTTCTACCAATTGACTGAGTGAGTGACATCAATGAGTCGCGTCAGGAAGAAAGCATTTAAGGAAGTAATTACATAATTTTTTGTTTGATTAAAATCAATTAATAGAGACTAAAAAGCAATTGCAATGTTTTATTTCTCATGGAGTAATGAGAATTAAAGTAGAGAACACTTGAAGCATGGAATTGGCAAATCAATTGAATATCCACTTGACTGGAATCAGAGAACATTTTTTTTTCTCATGTGAATCAATCAAATTAATTTTGCACGATCGATCACAAGCTAAGGGAAGCTTATTCTCTCAACTGTTCACTTCGAGCATCATATTTGTGTCATCTGTTGCGATCCATTAAGTTTTCAGTACACTTCGCTAGCAAATTTTTTATTGCATTTGCATGTAATAGACGATTGGAACATGAAATAATAGTTAAAAAAATTAACTTTTTTTCAGCTTCAAACATTAATTCGTTTAAGTAGTTAATTTATCAATTTATACTTTAGTAGCAATAATGCTATATACAGTATGATTCAAGCTAACGTTCAATGCCGTCATCAATGCATTACATTGAAAATATTATGCTGTGCCAGTCACTGATCTTGTTTTCTTGCTTCTTACATAAATAAAATATAAGGTAGAAGCCTCAGTCTTTTGTATTGTTATTGTTGTTGTTATTACTCAATAAGCTTAAAAGCACTATTTGCTCAAGTTTATCAAATGAAAAAACTTCTTCACTATAACCATATACGATGCGCAGGAATGAAATAAAGAAGCGGTATACACTTCGTGCATCCGTGACAATATTGAATTGTAAAATATTTATTGTGAAAGTCTCTTCTGTCATTTTTTTTTTTTTTTTTGCTTTCTTATTCTTCATTTTGATTGTATTCTTTTTTTTGTCGCATTGCAAATAACGACCATGAATATAAAAATTCATCAAAAGAGCCTAACAATATACCTTAGTGCTCGCTAAATATTTTTTTCTGGGTGTTGACGTTTTGTAGCCTTCAATAAATTTCTTTTTAGGATATCTCTCATTCAAAAGTATTTAAAGGATTGTAAAAAAAACTGCGTCATTCGTGTCGAATATGTGTCGACGTGTGTGCTACTCTGCCAATTCTCTAGTCTCTAGCATATTAAATATTCATTATAAAAATTAATCACATTATATTCCTACAGCAAAAAAAAAAAAAACTTTACCTCATTTCAGAATGTCATTTGGAAAAGTTTCAAAAATTGCTTTTGTTCTTTGCTTCTCCCATTTTTTTTACACCAGACAGTACCATCCTCGTTAGAGACAATTAATTGTCTCACGAACGAAAAAGAAGAATTTCAAGCTTTTTAGATTGTTCTGATTATTATCATTCATTCCTTAATCTATTTTTGTAATTTTTTTGGTTTTTAGGGATTCTTGTGAATATTTCATTGATAGACAAGGCTACACTGTGCATCAGCGACAGAATTAGAGGTCAAAAATAGTGCTTGACAAGTAGAAAAATGCTAAATGACCATAAACAAATCCTTAATAATAAATTATTAGTGCCACCTTTTTATAAAAAAAATAATTTGTCATCTATACCGGCATTGAATAAAGTCTGAGATACCCACTTGACAACAAAGTGGCAAACAATACGCTCCATTGCTTCAGTTCTTTTCGTCATTAAAATTCAAAACAATAGGAATACCAAGAAAAAAAAAGCACTTGAAACCCCTACAGTCATGGATAATTTTGTGTATAAAAGGTATACGAAGCATAATGTCGATAAGGATTATGGGAAGTAAAATGTATAATTTGTTATCGGCGCCTGGTACGAGTGTTTAAGAATTCCTTAAAAAGATGTACACCAAAGTATCAATTTGTGTGTATAGAACTAAAAGCAAATATTTTTTCATAATAAGAATCTTCTTAAGCTCTTTATCATTCTCTTGTTTTTCTACCTCATTACCTATTCTCACTTAGTCAATGTTTACTTTCATACTTCATTCAATTACAGATTTTTGTGTGTTAAAAAGAAGCAAAAATAGGTAAATAGACACAAGAAGTAAGCAGGAATCGAAAAAAAGGGGTCAATTATTTGCCAATTGACTAATCTATGGTTCTCTCTGTGAATTCACCCGTAAGCATATTATTTATCTATTCAATATTTATTTACATTTTGCGCCCATGAGTATAATTTACATAATAGAAGGAAATTGACTACTTCGAATATTTCAAGCCATCATTCATCGGCTTTAAATCATTAATTTTGCAGTAAGAGATAAACTAAAATTTTACAATTTATCAAAAAAATATTGGCAATTTTTCGGTTTTTTTATTTCTCTTCCCTAATATTTACTTCTTGAATAAGACTTCTTTGATGGCCTCACGTTGCTTCCATCAACTTTATCGTGTAGGCAAATCAGCCACAGAAAAATATTTTTTTGCATGTTTTAAAAACACTTACAGTCAAGTATTTGGGGTATGGAGTTAAGAAGAATTCAAACGTTTTAAGCTTAAAATGATTTATATCGTTCAAAATGAATTTTGAAGATTACTAATCAAGTCAAATTGATGACAGAATCAGGAAATTCATCGCGAGTACACCTCATATAAATATTTCAATATCATCAATAGACACCCGAATTACATAAAGACTAGGTAGTAGATATTTGACTTGGAAAAGAATTTACATGAGAATGTAGGCAGCAGTATGACTATAATGATGCTGTCGTTTTCTGTGAGATTCTCTGAATTCCATTTTTTCTTTCAGCTTCTTATTTTTGAACGAAATTTAAATGAGGTCTTCATGCATTTTCTCTTTGTTTCGCTTTTTTTTTTATCTAAGCCGGGCTGTTATAGTCGAAAAAATGTTATGTGTACAACCGTAGATTTATAAAAATTGCCTTTAAATCTGATGTAAAAAATGCTCTTTGTGGCTTAAATATTTTTACGTATAATATTACAATTTATATTTTAGCATGCGGTAGAAGTTTGCAGAAAAAAAAGGTATTGCCTGTTATGCAACTTCTGTCGATTTAAATAAAGTAATAGTGAGAAAAATAAATTCAATTGCTTTTTTGTTCGACATTGTTTTGCACTAAATTTTGTTGCAAAATATTCTAAAAACAATCTTTATTGGAACTATTTTACTGTTGAATAAGACATTGAGCGATAATTTCGTCAGTAGTTTGGTGAAATTATTGCAGTAGTATCGCATGTTTATGGATGATTAAATAGAATTATTAGGTTTGGAAGCGTTTGACTGCATTTTGATGCTACAGAGTCAACAGTTGAGAAATTTGTCGATAACAGTTACTGAGATACAGCACCCGAACAGCACAACATGTTCGTTAGGGCACAGCTAATTCACCGTATAATCGGCTAACTTTGGTTCCATTTTTAAAGCGAAAAGTGTGGTTTGACGCATTATGGCAATTGAAACAGGTGCCAGGATGTAAATAATATTATCAAAATTGTTGAGAACACACCAAAAACCACAGAATACCTAGATTAACCATAATTTCTGAAGAAATAATTTCAAGGAAAAATAATCCAATTTGTTCCGTGTTTGAAATTCAAAAACAGAAAGAAATTTTATGCTCAGTTTGCCAGTAATTCATTAGACTATAACCTTATGTGACCTTTTCCACAAGATATTCTTTTTCGCAATTGAGACTGTCTGTATAGAAATTAAAGCATGCTAGTCCCACAGAGTAAGATACTAAACAGAATACCCAATTGTTTCTAATTTGACAATGTTGTGGATAGATTAATGGTAACAATAGAAGCTAAGACACAGCAAAGTACATTTTCATGCTTGGGAAAAATAATCGAAATTGTTCTAATGAAAGACTCATAAATTATTTCTAATCTTGAAAAAATGGAAGATAGTATTGACATGAATGAAAACATTCATAAGTCTTCTTAGTGTTTTCACGACTATTCTATGCATACATTTGCAGTAAGTTCATAAATTTATTATTATTCAATATTTATTCCTACATTATGAAGCGATTTTCGGAGCATTCAACGAACTGCGTCATTATTTCTATTAATAAATGACTTTATTATGAATCTTTTTTTTCTGGAAAAACAAACAATTATTGCGATAAGTGATATCAATAGGAAGGTTAGCAAAAAAAAAAAAAAGATTGTGATCATGACTATGATAAGGACACTAATAAAGTAAGAAATAAATATTTTCTTTGTTTTCGTTGAGATAACATGATAAGATATTGAGTTTCTCATGGTTGTGAATGAGAGGAACGAAAATAAATGGAATAAATTACACGAAAATGATAAAAAAGGAACATCAATGAGTGTAAAGAAATTAAGCTGTTTATTCAATTAACGAGACCTTTATGGAACACAAATTAGATTAATTAAGCCGACTAGTTTTATCTAAAGGGACATAAATGAAGAACGTCGGAATACGTTCTTTGACACACATTTCAATAAAATAATCCAAATCGAATTGGAAACAACAATTAGTTGTAGGACTCACGATAGCCTTATTGAACGAAATAATTAAATTACTAAAATATTTATAAATATAAAGCTCCGTGCACTTTTAAACGTAGAATGTTTTCCTTTTCTTGATAACTGTTATTTTTGGGGACATAAATGAAGGTAAAAGTTAACGGCATTAATTTAATATGAAGCTACTTTATTCAGCATCTCGATGAAAAGTTTTTGTTCCAGAACGAAAGGGCATTTAATATTTTATGTGATCTGCTACAGAAAAACCTGATTCTTCTTAATATGTTCAATTATTACAGTCTGTTTTTATGAATATGCCTTAAGATTTGGCAGATGCAAAAAGGCAAATAGATGCAGAGATGCAGATTATTAAAGTAGATACCCAAAAAAACCAGTCTCAAAGCAAACATAAAAACCCATTTTATCCTAATTAATTGCATGATCCGTAGCACAAAAGTCTCATTCATAAAACACCCAAATGTCAAGTTTAAAATTTATGAACGAAAAAAAAAAGGCATTTTCCAATTTTTTAAGCATGACAAACTTTTAATAAGACCACAACAAAAAAATCTCATAATGTATCATAAGAATTTCCACTTGATTTCGCTAAGGAAACTTCCTCAAGGTTCATAAATATTTTCTTTACTGCTTATGAAAAAAAGTTGTCATGTTCCAAATGTCATAAATGATTTTCTCGGTCAAAATGACGCATTGTCTTATTATTGTTATTATGATGATGATTATTCATTCTAAGTAGTCTGTCGGAACTGACGTCATAGATTTAAGACTTTACGAAAAATTCTTTGCATAACAATGGAATTAAGAGAAGAAACTAGAATAGTTTTTTTGAGTCTCCAGAACGAACCTCTTCCGCTGTATTAAAGTTGATGAATGGGAAATGAAGAATGACATTAAAATATAACCTGCAAAATCATAAATCCATAACGTCATTTATGGCTTTGTTCTTGCTCACTTATAAAAATTTTTTCTTCTTGTAGTAATGAAGAGAATCAGATTCACACCAGGTGAATAAACTTGGAGAGGAAAGGAAAAGAATGAAGAAAACATGTTTCATCCTCATCATATACTATTAAGTACATTTTATAAGTAGTTGATTTGTACCTCACAATTTTTGCTAATACGTTTCTACTTCGTTCAGATATTCCATCATTTGTAGACAATAATTTTGTATAAAACATGAAAATAAGAAGTCTTTTTTTGAGGCCAAATAATTGCCACGAGAATTTTCTTGATAGATATTTTACTTATTTCAGCACAATGACGATGGTGTGTCATTTCAAGGTGAGAAAATGGAATTGAGGGTTCTTAAAACGATTAAAGTGATTCAGACAGAATTAGAGCTATTTAATGCGATTTTAAATTAAGCTGTGCTGACGATTTTCTAATATTTTGCTCAATTTTGAGCGTTGAAAACTTAAACAATACTTAATCTTTGTCACAAGTCCACCCAATTATCATTATTGAGCTTCTCTAAATCCCAAAATGTAGACCACTTAGTGTTCCACCTTAATTTACACATGCGGTTATATTTGTCATTGGTATGCGGCATAATTTTCAATATTGTCCCTCAGCGAGCTTTTTTATATTATTTTGATGAGATTATAATGTAGTCATGTATGCTTTTAATCAACCTTGTTTTAGACAAATTTTCCCATCTCACATTATTATTGTTTAATTGCTTTGAATTTGGATTGTTTGATGAACGTCAAAACGCTGTTGTGCCTTCGTCAAATTGAAATTACAAAAAAATGCCTAATGTTTAATGAACCTTGAATATTAATTAAAAACCCATACAATTGTCGTAATTTAGAATTAAACAGAAACTTTTCTGCAAGTCAGTAATTAAATTAACTTAAATACTTTCGCTGTGAAAAATTGCTTTTTCCTCCATTGAATTTCACAATTCAATTTTCACTTTTTTTTTATTGTGTCTCAAGCTGTAGTTTGATGGATCTCACAATGATTAAATAATTGGCATGAGAACATAAATGATTAAGCTTATAAGTTTTATTTTTTTATTATTCTTAATCAATTTATAATTATTTTAAAATGCAGACGACGAGAATTTTCTTTCCGTCTTTTCCATTGTCTGGCACTAAAGTCTAAATATGCACATTTATTTCATATTTTTTTTCCGTACCTTTCTGTGCTGTTTTGAATTTTTTATGGTTTTTGTTGCGTACAATTTTTTTATCACTTTCTAGACACAAATATCATATGTTTTCAAGGAGACAGTTTGTTTTATAGCAAGATCGTGCATTAGACTGATAAGACATTTACTATAGAATGCATTTTTTTCGACTTACCATCAACGGAAGTGAATGACTGGCATTCGTTGCTGGGAACTTGTTTTTGTTGTCGTCAATATTATTGATTTCCATTGGATGTTGGTTACAATCCATGGCTGATCGAATATTTCCTTTTATTCCTCTATTTTTGCAATATTTTTATTTTTATATTTTATCTCAGTTTCACTTATCACTGTGTTTTCTCGTCATTTCATGCAATTGATTTTGTCATCAAATTTTTTCTTCTTTTATTTTGCATGAAATTTGCGAAAAATTAACTTTTCTATGACTAAGAGACCTTAAACTTTACAACACTCATATTTTTTGATTTCCTTTATCACTTGCACAATCACTTTTATCCTTAGATTAATAGAATTATTCCCAGATTTACTACAATTTAATTTAATTCACTTTTTCTCATTCACGACTTTTATTCTCACGAATTATGAATTAGTACAATACTATGTGTACTAAGTTTAGTACAAAATTTAAATTTATCCGTTAAATTATTGAGGGCACGTTTTGCAACTTTTTTGAAAAATGTTCGTTTATTAATATTAATCTTCCTTTATTCTGTAATTTATTATCCTTTACAGAAAATTAAATCATAATTTATGTAGGCTTCTCTACCTTAATATCAATGTTCTTTTAATGTTTTCATTATGCTCTGAATCTTCATTATTCATTCAGTGTTGCCAGTATTTCGACGACTAGATGAAAAGTTACCCGATAAATTAGCTAAAATATTCATTATATCTGGTTTGGACCCTGTTAAATATTTTAACTAAAATCACTAAATAACATCAAGAGACAATTTACTTACCAGCCAATGAGCTTGACATTGAGAAACTCATATTAGATTCACCTGACGAACCTGATGAAAATACATTTGGCTCCGAGTGTTCTTCATTGGAAATATTCATCTGTTCAACATCATTGGGTGGTGATTGTTTAGGTTTTGTGACTGGTGGTTCCTTAGCTTTCTTACTTTTTGGTCTTGTAGTCTTTGGAATCTTTGATTTGGCTGTCTTGAAAGTTAATTGAGTTTCCTTCGTTCCAGTCAATTGATCACCGTTTGGTGCTTCTTCTCGTTTCTTGTAGGCTTCTTCCTTTTCTGCAATTTTCTTTTTAATTGCCTGTATTATTTCCTCGTCATTGACTATAGAATCATTCAATGTATTCATCAATTTTTCAAGTTGTGCCTTCTCTTCAGCACTAACTGAAACTTCAGCTTCAAGTTTTTTAAGCTCTTCAATCTTTTGTTCCTTCAATATGTCTAATTCCTGACTTAACACTTCAATTTCAGCCATTTCTCTTTCCAATAGCTCAATTTCTTTAATATTTTCTTCATTTTGAATCAAATCTTCACGAAGGATCATGGCAAGTTCCAAATTATCATTATGTATGGCATTTGCTTCCATTTCCATCATTTCATTAGCTAATTGCTCCACATTTTCTTCCTCATTATTCAGTTCTGTTTCTGATTTTTGATTACATTTTTCTTCAACTGTTAGATCCAATAAAAGTCTGTCAGTCTCAACAATTAGGGATGACTGTTCAGCATCTAAATTGTCGATGTTCTTGTAGCTTTCAGCAAGTTTAGCACTCAAGTCAGAAAATTCCAACTTCATGTCTTCTTCCTTCTGTTCTAGTTCCTTCAATAAAGCATCGTGATTTTTGTCAGTCAGCAACTGAAGTTCCTTTGCCTTTTTATTGCATTCTTCTTGATCTTTTGCAAGGCAAGCAATTTTCGACTCCAAAACTTGCTGATTTGCCGACAAAGAGTCCTTTTTATGTGTCAATTCAAGTTCCGCTTCTTTAATTTCTGCTTCAAGTTTACTTGATTGTGCCTGAAATTCATCTCTAGATCCACGAATTTCTAAACATCTTTCTTCATACATTTTCTTCACTTCCTTTGCCTTTTCATGGGATTCATGAAAATTCTCTGCTGTATCGACCATGTTTTCATTAAATTCATTAAGGCTCTTAAGCATTTCATTCTTGTTTTTCTCGAGTTTAGCAATTTTCTTCTTGGTCTTTTCACGCGTTATGTTAATTTCATTAACTTCCTTATCAACTGCAGCTAATCTTTCAGTCAATCTCGAATTTTCCATTTTTAATGCTGTGTAATCATTTTCAAGCTCATCAATTTCTATTCTACAGCGTTCATTTAGTTCTGTCAATTGACTTGTTGACATGGAGAGCAATTGCTTAATGTAATTATCGATTTCCTGAGAATTCATAATTTTTCCTGGAAAATGTTTGTTTTGTTTTGAATTTTAGGCTTCCTTCATGTTTATCTTGTAGTTTAGACTTACCTGTTGATGATTTGTTCGATTTTTTGGTCTTATTAACACTTAGTGTTGAATAATTTAATTAAATTAATTTTTCAATTATTTTTTGTCAAAAATGTGATAATTTCCGTTAAAAAATTAGAATTTCAAACTGAAAAATAATAATTCAAATATCTAAAAACCGTTAAAATTCAAAAGATGAAAGTCCGTTACTTTTTGCGAAAATATGATAATTCAATTTAATTTCCATAATAATACCTAATATTAATTTAAATACATTTATGAGCTATAATAAGTCAATATAATTTACTTCCATAATTTAATAACGCCATCACGACTACTCGATGCAATAAATGTTTGCTTTTGCGTTTTACACATAACGAGATCAGTAATGACGTCATTATGTCCAACGGAGATTTCTGTTCCAGCTTTTGTTGATTCATCCATTCCACCGCCGCGTGGTATCGTTGAATTGTGTGATGGTGATTGACTTCCGTTATACGTTTCTTGAATAACGTATGTGCCATCAATCAAACGAGAACTGTGCATGAATAATTAATTAGTTTCAATTTTAAAGATAAAATCAATAAAGACATCAAACTTACTCATATGAAATTGACGATGGAGAGTAATCTTTAGGAGCAGGAACAACAAGTCGACAATTTGAAGCATCTTGAAGATCCCAATATCTAATTCTTTGGTCAGTTCCAGCAGTAATTAAAAATCCACGACCATTACTCCTTCCAGGAAGTAAAGCACAGACAGAATGTGTTGTCGAATTCGTATTTGATAATGGTGGAGCCTGACTTGCCCAAAGTGCAGTTTGTCTAGAATTTGTCTCAATATTCCACGAAAAGACTTCATTATTTCCTTGTGATGCTGATATCAAGCATGAAGGTTCTGTTGGATGTGGACATACTCTTCTTATTCTTGACTCATGTGGATGTTTGATCTCTGCTATTTTAAGCAGAAATCTCAAATCCCAACATAAATGTCGTCCACTACTTGTTCCAATAGTCAGCCATGACGAATTTATTGGATCTATTGTAAAAGTAGTAATCACACCGTTCCTTAAATCACTTTGTAATCTCCAAGAATTCATTGTTGATGGCATTCTTAAATCCCATCCAACAATTGCACCATAAAGTGTCGCATAAACAATTTGACTTTGATCTTTTGACTGCATTTCAACAACAGGTCCGTCGTCTTGTTCCCTTGTGGTTCTATCAATTCGTGCATTAGAATCTAAATGACGTGCTTGCTGTAAAGCCATTTTACTAGAATTAGGATCAATTCTAAGAACAAGTAAAGCACCATCTTTTCCAGCCACTGCTAACGACTGACCATTATCACATGCAGCAACAGCATTTAATGGTGTATTTGCAGCATAAAATTGTCTTGATCGATTAATATTCTGATGTCCATCAAGCTTTGAACAATCCCAAAGTCTTACATAGCCATCATTACTGACACTCGCAAAACTTGTGCCGCCGGGCTTCAGTGTCGTCATTCTAGTCACAGCACCTTTATGCTCACAAAGATGAGCTACTAATGTTCCATTAAATTTCCAATTTGGTGAATTTCCATCGTCTACAAGTGCTTCATGTCGAACTGTCGTTTTTGTATGTTTTGCCTTAAGTCTTTGGAATAATTGGTCCAATTCGACGCGACATTCAGCTAATCTTTCCTGTTGAAAACTACGTTCAGGCATGCTAAATTCAACAAGTGATAAATTTGGAGTTTGCGTTATAATTGGTTGGGCATTCGTGTCAGGTTGAGAAATTGAAGGAAATTCTTGATTTAAAATCCAATCGACACTTGCTGATTCACTAATGCGATGCTTACGGCCCGTTGTTACTGCCTCATTTTTGCCAGTCATTTTATCACTCAGCATAAATTCATGAAGATGATTAATGTGATTCTTATCAAGCTGAATTCGTCCATCAACGATTCTTTGTGATTTTCTTTCATGTGAACGATATTTTGCCATTTTTATCAAATGATGATTCATCGATAATAATTGCATCTCAACAAGGTCACTCATTCCTTCGATTGAGGCTAGTCTTCGGAAGAACTGTTGGAAAGATTAAAAATTAGAAATTAACGAAAATTTTGAATTTGAATTAGTTCTAAAAAATTACACAATTCAAATTTTAGTACAAAAAATCGTTAGTACTTACAGTTCTCATTGATTGAATCATTTCTCCATATTTTGGGATCCCATCCTGACCAGCTTTAGCTCGTGCTTGCTTTCTCTCCTTCAAAATCTCAATAAACTGTGGAATATCATTGAATTTCAAGACAGTCTCATAGACACTTCGGGGAATTGCAGGATTCAAAGAATCAAGCAGCAATTCAATCTTCTCAATCTGAATCAAAGGACATTTAAGATGTGGTGCTACTGATGGCATAATTTTACATTGAACATCTAAAGGTGTTAACATTTTCGCTGCCATCGATATCAAGCCACAAATTTCATGACGGATCCATAAATTTGGATGATTAAGGAAGCAAGCAATTTCATTAATAAAGTCTATCAAGCTTGTCTTTTGCAATAATCCTATTTCCGTTAAAGCTGTTGTCGCACGAATCGCTTTAGCAATAACAAATTCTTCTGGGTCACTAAAGCCTTGTTGAAGCAATGGAATCAAAATTGGAGAACAATGCCATCCTACATATGTAGCTATTCCAACTATGCAGTCAAAAAATGTCCCACGAAGATTCTTATCGTCCTTCTCATTTAATGAGTTTAGAAATGTGATAACATGTGACAGAATAATGTCATTAGCTGTAAAAAGTAGACTAGATTAATTGACCCAAATTGATAATTATGAAGCAATAAAATTACCTTTTTGACTGCCAAAGAATACGCACAACTTGTTTATTCCAGATTCCATTAAAGTCTGCTTGACAACAACTTGTGAATCTGTCAGTAAGCTCATCACAGTCGTCGACAACATTTCATGCAAATCATGCAATTCTGTCTCATAATTTGGAAGTGGACCGTCCATAGTACCTAATTGTGACTGTTCTAGGAATTTTACAGCCGTTTCAGCTAAAATTGCAATATTTTGGGCATATGATATTCGAACAATTGTTGCTGGATCTACAGCTAAATTTGATATTGCAGGAAGAACATATTCAGGAAATACATTAGCATCTGAGCGAGGTAGTTTAGTTACTAAGCATAAACATTGAGTTAAGGTATCTAAAGCAGCTACTCGAACATTCGGTGATGAATCTTGACATAAATGTAGCTGGAATTGATATGAAATTGATTAATTCATGACACGAAATTAATATGCAGCATGGATACTCACAATATATGGTAAAATTCTATCCAAAATGGTCTCTGAACTTGTGTGCTGAGCTAACTTATAGAGAATTTCAAGGCAATGAATTTTAGATGAGCAATGATTTAATCCACGAATGCAAGAAGTCACTAAAGTTGTAATAAGGATGAGTCCATCATCCTCTAAATTATCTTTAGTAATAATATCAACAATTTGCGTCACATCAGCATGAAGCCTCATAATTTTATCATCATTAGGAACAATTGGAATTGAACTAAATGTTATTGGTATATAAGATTGAAGGAATGAGTAGAAATATTCAGGAAATAGCCGTCCACGTTCCATGTCTAAATAAATTTCAGCTGATTTACGGTCTTTTGGATTTATGCTGAGCATCGATGATAGTAAATTCCTTAAATTTTCATCTTCTAGTGCATTAAGATGTCTATTGACCAATTGATTCTCTCCGTTCCTATATGTCAGTAATTGTGAGAACTCAAAAGGTGCAGTTCCAATTCCTTCTGTCCATAACTCTAATAAAGCACATCCAGCTGAAAATATATCCATTTCTGGTACTAAGTTTCCGGAATTTGACGTATCACCAACTAATGGATTATTACTGTCAACAGTAAAGCTTTTTGTGAATCTTTCTGGTGCAATATAGCAAGTTCTACGCCTACTCGTGTCGAAGAAGTAACTGTAGTCTGCTGGATTATCATCAGGTAGAAATGTTGGTTTAAATGATGCAAAATCTGACAATAATATCCAGTTCCAAGACGTAATCATTATATTCTCTAACTTAATATCTCCATGACATATCTTTTGCTTGTGACATTGATGCAAAGCACATAAAACTTGGAATGTAATCCATTTCTTTTCTATTAATGTTAGAAAAGGCCTTGTTGACATTCTATCGTATAAACTATGCTTAACATATTCTCTAACTATTATTCCTGTTTTGTCAGTCAACTGAAATTAATTAAAATAGATTAATATTGAAAAAATCAATAAAAAGTTGACCTGGATCTTACAACTACTCTTTGAAATGGTAAACAATTGACAGCATTCTGAAGTCCTTTCTTAATTGATTCAATTTTATCAGCATGAATTTCTAGAGGTAAACTTGGGTCATGTTTCACAAAGACTTTTACAACTAATAATCCTTCTTCTGACTTTCCCCGAGCAACTTTAAAAAATCTCGTACATCCCATACTTGATTCAAACTGGATCTCATTTTCCATACCGAGGAAATAATGCTCGACTGGAAAAATTTGGATTGGTGCTGTGGAAAGCTGATTTCCCATCTAAAAAATTAATAAAGAAAATTTTCTCTTTTTGTTCAATGAAAAATTTAAAAAACTTACTTTTAATCGATTAGTTTACAATGAATCAGCTCTACTTCATATGGAAAATGTGGATCTTGTAGTCTTCTATTTGTCTTTATGATTTAATTTGTTATTCACTAGAGGATTAATGAATTAAATAGAAATTTTCAAAAACTTAGATGACAAAAAGAAATTTATTTTTGTTTTGATTAAAAACTAAAATTTGAAATTTTTTTGACCGTTAATTTTTGGTACAACTGGAAAATTTAAAGGAACTAAAAGACTTAATTAATAAAACAGTACACATTTTTATTTAATTAATTATAAATGCATTGTGTTACAATTTATGATTAAAATGGAGACCACATGTTTAAAATCCTGTGTAGATATTATAAAATTAAAAATTTGTACTCTGATTCATGTACTTCCTTTAAAATTAACACCGAAAATCGGAAATAAAGTACGACTTTTGTTTCAATAACATTAATTTAATTAACTTGTAGTTTTTTTTTGTGATGAAAAGTTTGCATTTTTGGAACTAATAGTTCACTTCTCCTAATGATACATAATTAAAAATTTAGTAGCCTCCATGTATCTTAATAATTTGGTGTCGAATCGACTCAATAATAGACACAGACTTATGAATTATGCATCCTCTTCATGTGGGCAATTAAATATCGTTTGAGATTTCCCTTAAAATTACATCCTTCCTTCGTACACTCATACTGATTATTTGCATGAATTCCACGATGCTTTGTAAGCTTATTCTTGGTATTAAATATCTTTTTACAAACGTCACATTCATAGGACTTGGCATGACCAAGATGAATTGTCTCATGCTGCTTCAACAGGAAGTTAAAATGGAACTTCTTCGGACAATAGTTGCAGTGATATTTTGGATCTTCCTTTGAGTGATACACTCTGAAATAATAATGAATAAAATTTAAATCTTAGGATTAAAAAAATAAATCCTCGGATTAATTAGAGCCTCAGAAACTCACCGATGATTGTAAAGTGCTGACTTTGTCTTGTATGTCTTTTCGCATAAGTCACATTTAAATGATCTGACATTATTTGAGTGCTTATTGCGTATGTGATTCATTAAAGTCTGTTTTAAGCCAAAACTCCTTTGACATTGATCGCATTGGAACCGCTTTCGATTAAAATGTGCCTGTTCTTGATGATAGAGACGACCAGATCTATTGCTGAATAATTTTGGACAATAATGGCATTTCTTTAAGTATTTGACATTAGAACCAGAAGCCTCTTTTAGAAGATTCCTTCTCTCTTTTGGGCCGGCTGTGTCATCTGAGTCTATGTCCTTTTCTTTATTACTTTCAGCATTCTCTTGTGCAACTTCCTCGTCCTTATTGCTTTCAACTCCTTCTTGCTCAATGATTTCACCATTTTGACCATCATCTCTCATTTCCTTTAAGTGCTGCATCATATGCTCAATGAGACAGTTTCGGTCAACAAAATTATCACAAGTCTCGCAGTGAAAAACAAGATCAATGTGTGCAGACTTAAGATGCTCATTTAATTCACTTAATGTAGCTATTGGCGGTTGTGGTTGACAAAATTCACAGTTATAAATTTGACTAGAACCACCAGCAATATCATCTAATTGTGTCATGGCTAAAATTCTAAAATTTAAAAAATTAATTTTTTTCCTTCCTGGATGTTTTGAAAATTCCAGCACGCAATTTACCTATCAATATCCTTTGCAAGATCTGTTTCAATTGACAGTGATTTGTCACTTCCATCATCTTGTGTTGGCTCAAAATTTATTCTTAACTTATTTCCTTCATTCAGCATTAACGTATCGGCCAATTCTGCTTGCTCTTCCTCTTCGCGCCGATTTTTTTCCAACAGTTTCTGTATTTTTTCATTTGATTGTGCTGTTGTTGAATATAGATTATCAAATGCTTTTAGTGTGTCTGAACATGTGCAACATATGTTTGTGATGAGATCCTCCTCTGTTATCTATAAAAATTAATTAAATTAATGATAGAAAAGATAAATTTAACGAAAACTTACTTTAATTGGTAAATATGTATTAATCTTGTCCTTTAAATCCTCTTCAATTATCGATAATAACTTATCATTTTGATCAAGACATAGCCGGCAGCAGAGATTACCTGCTAAATTCATTTCTAATTAATTAAACAAATTTTTTCACAATTTTTTTTTATTATTTACAGAATCAAGGATTGGAAACTAAAACAGTCAATAGATTTGTGAATCAACATTACTGGATGAGTCAACTGGAAAGTTTCTTTGGCTTAGATACATCTTCATCATGCTGGTATCATAAGCATTTAACATTGGAATCAGCTTTTACTCTAATAATATTAATCACGTCTAGATTCCATCCCTTGAAATATCCAAGTTGCTTACCCCTTAAATCCCCCTAAGATCAAGTTGTTGACCCCTTTGCACATTTGATTTGTTTACAAAAGTGTTTAATTAAATTTATCATGGAAAACGTGATTGATTTGAATAGTTATGAGACATTTCTGACACTACATGAAGGACAGTTGAAGGCTTCAGGAGTTCCAGAACTTTACTATAAAGGATTATTCCAAAAAGTTCATTCGCAAATCTTTGATGCCGGAGAGGTGAATACAAACTTAATTACAGAGGTCGAAGTCGATTTGGATTTTGTATTAATCTAATGATTTAAATACATTACAGTACTTCCAATTGCTTTTATTGGATTATGGAGATGAAGAAAGAGGTGAAAAAGATCCAGTGTTTACCGTAGTTGCAATTCAAGACATCAAAACCGACGATCCAAGTTGCATCTTCTTACTGGATCATCAAATTACATACAAACTAGACAGCATACGAAAGGAACTGACTGAAAATCCTTCAATTGTACATAGACTGTCGGCAATGATGGGTTTGCCAGAAAACGATGATATTGACAAGGTTTTGAAGAATATCTGGAAGTACTGCAACTTTTACTCTATTAATGCTCAAGGTAATGATGATTGTTACTGGTTTATTAACGAAACTTATAAGTGCTATATTTATAGGCGCACCAGTTGAAGAAACACTTCCAATGTGGTACATTAATGATGAACTTGGATCTGCCGTTTTGCATAACGATGAACCGAACTTCAGGATAGTTCCATTTATCCATGCACCAACACAATTGACTTACAGTTTATTGTATCCAATTGTCGACGTCGAGGAAGGAGATCAGATCACAAGAGATTTTATTGAGAATGTAGTAGTCAATAGAGAGTTGATGCTGTTACCTTGGCAAGATCATGATTTTTCAGATGAACCTTTTGAACAAAAGGAACCTGAAAAGTCGTACTTCCTTCAAGGAAGAATTGAAGAATCGTTACCAGAAGAAGTAAACTCTCCAGTAATTGATAGGAATCAGCCATTAAAAGTATTTACTGACTATGAGTTCGTATCAAAATACCTAACAGATCCAGTGTTTGAAGTCGTCGAGAAATCTGAAGAAGCTCATATTTTATGGCTAACAAAGCATTTTAAAGGATTCAATGAATTAAGCAAAGACTTCCCAAACACATTCGTGAATCAATTTCCATTTGAGAATGTCGTGACAATTAAGGATCTTTTGGCTATTGTCTGTCGCAGATCTATCGAGAAACATCACGATCCTGAAACACTTGAAACATATCCAAATTGGCTGCCAACAACTTTTAATTTAAAAACTGAATTGAAACAGTTTGTCAGTTATTATCAGCAACGCGATGAAAAGGATTTAGACAACTACTGGATCATCAAGCCATTCAATTTAGCAAGAAGTTTAGACACAACAATCACTAACAACCTCTCGCAAATCATCAGACTATCTCAAACAGGTCCAAAAATAGCACAAAAGTATATCAACAATCCAGCTCTATTTTATCGACCTGACGCAGAAGGAAAAGTCAAGTTTGATGTCCGTTATGTCATTTTATTATCAAAAGTGAAGCCATTGGAAGTTTATGTATATAAAAAGTTCTTCCTTCGCTTCAGCAATGTCCCATTCTCAATGAGTGAATTTGATGTTTATGAGAAGCACTTTACGGTCATGAACTATGGTGAGAATTTGGTCCTCAAGCACATAAAATGTGAAGATTTTGTGAATTTATGGAAGGAACAGTACGAAAATAATCCTTGGGATGGAATTGAAGATGAAATATGTAGCATGCTTAATCAGGTCTTCATAAATGCTACAAAAGAAAAGCCTCCATGTGGAATCGCTGATAATCCACAAAGTCGTGGACTCTATGCTGCTGACATCATGTTAAGCCATGAAAATGGAAAATTGCAGCCAAAACTCCTTGAAATTAATTTCGTACCAGACATGAAACGTGCATGTGAATACTACAATGACTGCTATAATGACATCTTCACGCTTTTGTTCTTGGGTCAAGAAAATGATGAGGTATTCAGGCGTATATCTTCTTAAAAAGTACTGTAATTATGTTTTATTTTGTTGTTTTGCATTGAAAAACATGAATTATGGCTGGATACACTTTTACATAAAAATCTAAGCATTTATACTGAATAAAAAATATCACATAATTTTACAAAAAGAATTAAAAATGTTGTCAAAAATGTTTGCTTAAGAGCTAGTTCCTTAATTCTATACAGAATATCTGCTTTAATACTTGTCGGATACTGTTTCGATTCTGGCTTCTTCCTTTGCAGGCTTAATCTGACCGTTCTCGTACTCGATAACAATGTTGTCTTTCCTCAAAAGACCTTCTTTTGATTTTCTAATTCCATACGTAAAGTAGATGAAGTATCCTGGAATAATAATTGATTAATTAGTGGATTATTCGAATTTAAATTTTTAACGGATTTTGAAAATTCAAATTTTATAAAAATCTGTACTAAAAATTTTGAATTTCTAAAAACCGTTAAATTTTGATTTTTTAAAAACCGTTTGATTTTCAACTTACCAATTATAAGCCACACAGCAAATCTTACCCACGTTGATGCATCAAGTTGGAACATCAAGTAAAGATTGATGAAAATACTGAGACAAGGTAAAATAGGTACAAATGGAACGGTAAATGAGAGTTCCGTTTTATCCTTTGGCTGCCTTCCAATAACAAATATTGTCAACATCATTGCAGCACCGACAATACTCATACAAATAATATTGGCGACTGTGAATTTAAATTCAAGTAAGCCACACAATACTAAGCTGAGAACACAAAAGACTGCCACGGCAATTTTGACAAGATTTGACGTCATTCTTGTTGGATCTTGATTAAATTTAATATTAACAATTTGATTAATAACCGCATTCAATGTGAATTTATTCTCATTCGTTGAATTCTTGTCATCTGGTGCTTCATAATGTAGAATAACAATACAAATGGCAACAATTGTATATGCCAATAATGTTCCAATACTCATCATGTCAATCAACTGATGTAGATTGAAAACCAATGCCATAATTCCTGCCAATAATCCACTCAAAAGCGTAGCAACTAATGGCGTTTTTGTTTTTGGATGTACTCGTTTCATGATCTTGTAAATGATTCCGTCATTGCCCATAGCATACAATACTCTTGGAAGTGGGAAAAGTGCACCTAATAAGCTGGTACACAATGCAAAAATAGCACCAATTGAGACAATCCATTTAATTGTATTCCATCCAATTTCTTCAAAGGCATGTGGGAATGGTGCATCTGGATTTTGGAGATAGTAGGGCAACATCATTGTCAAAACTGTCGAAATTCCAAAGTATGCCAAGAAGATGATGATGAGTGAGATGACAATAGCCAATGGAATGTTTCTTTTTGGGTTGATAGCTTCCTCTCCTGTTGTGGCAACACAATCAAATCCGACGAAACCGTAGAAACACTTTGCAGCTCCAGCCATGATACCTGTGGATTGACAATGATGAAGGAAATGGAAATTAGGAATCATTCCCTTATTACTCACCAGCAATTCCAAAAGGCATAAATCCTCCCTCTCCTGCATGTTTAATACTCTCAGGAATGTCTTCCTTTGCAATAGTCCAGTTCTTTGGGTCAGCATTCATACTTCCAGCGACCAAAACAATACAAACAGTTGTCAAATTGACAGCAGTGAATACATTATTCAAGAATGTTGATTCCTTTACACCAATGGCAAGCAAAATGGACAGAATCATGATAATCACGAATGAGAAAAGTCTGGATATTCAGCCAAGAATGAAACATCAATTGGCATCAATTCTCTCCAGAAGTTTCCCATTTTATTGTCAATTAAGGCATCAATGTAGCCACTAAGACCACGGGCGACCGACGACGTTCCAATGACATATTCCAAAATCAAATTCCATCCAATCGTAAAGGCAACAAATTCTCCAACACTAACATAAGAATAGACATAAGCAGAGCCAGCTTTTGGTACTCGGGCAGCAAATTCAGCATAACAGAAACCTGTTTTGTAATGATGAAACGTTAATTACAGTTTAATGACTATAAGGCATAAAACTTACCCGCAAATGCTGAGGCAATAGCAGCAATTAAGAATGAAATTGTTACAGCAGGTCCAGCTTGATCATAAGCTACACTTCCTGCTAGTACATAAACTCCTAAACCTAACGTTGATCCAACACCTAAGGCCGTTAAATCGAATAAATTAAGTACTCTCGCCAATTTTGATTCTTCATGCGAGTCATTTCGCTTTTTTCGCGACAGTGCTTCCCAAAAATTGCTCAACATCGTGTATATCCAATTCTATTTTTGTTTCAGTCTGATTCTAAAATGAGAAATAATAAATCATTAACATTGTTGGATTAATGACATGTTTATAGGCAGTATTATTAGAATACGAAATCATTGTAACGTGACAGGCTTGTTGTGTATGATTTAAAAATAAAATTAGTAAAAAGACAGTCAATAATAAAGTCAATATCCATCAAGGGTATATAACGAAAGATTATGCATGGAAAATTTAACTAAAGTTCCGCATTTTCGGCAACAAATGGGCTAAACAAATGATTAAAAATCATAACATGATCGAAGAAAACAACAAATATAACAATCAGGTGAGTTCAAGGCAATATCTACTTGATTTGATGTTCATGTGTGTATGTATAATTCACATTTTTTTGCTATTAGGTAGCGTTAACTGTATGAATGAATGAAGGTGTCTGTAATATAATTTTTGGAATTTGTATGTTAAATACATGATGTAAATTTAAGTAGAGCTTGTTGTGGAAGTGAATAATAATTAGAACCGGTAAAACTAGGTTTTGAGAATTTTGGATTAATTAAATCCTAGGATTAAAAATGTTGTACTAAAATTAATCCTAGGATTAAAATTTTTTACTAATTTTCACAAATCTGGCTATTTAGTGAAATTCTTCGATAAAATCCTATTCCTAGTAGCTATCTGAATTTCTTAACACATGATCATTGACATATTGAACGCATATTGCGAATTATACATTTGGTTCTCTTTAAAATACCCACAAAATTTGACAAATTGCACTGTACTAAAAATAAATCTCGATAAATCAAACCGTCAATTTAAATCCATGTCAAAGACTATTAAAAGGTTGATAATTTACAATCGATAAAGCATGTATATTCGGCGTCAACAATCAATTCTTCCGTCATATTTGACTGATTACCATCGCTTGTATTACTTGTCAAGTATCCACAATTTATATCTCACTTAAGCTATTTCAAATAAATCAAAACAGCGTAATGTCAATAAACACAGGACAGCTGATGATTGCATTCCTAACTAATTTACTTAAATTGTAGCAGAAGTGCATTTACAATTTTAATTATTAGAATAATAAATAATTCTTTAGAAATGCAATCTCGTGTAACAGCTTCACATTACTTAATATTTTTGAATCATCAACCTACGATAACTACGTACATGCTTGTCACTTGATCGTCAAATCACATGAGTAAAGTGAAACGACAGATAATACCCCGACTGAACTTTCTGATAACTCAATTATATACTTATAACTGTAATTGACATAAATTGCCGTTAATTATTATCAAATAAAGGACTTGATGTTGCTAACATTGTTTTTATGACAACAGCTTAGTGTTCTTTTTTTTATTATCTTTAATTAAATATTTAACTTTTGCGTTTTCCTCTCAGACATCTCGTTTAATGAAGTAGACAATTTGACATTTTATCTCAACGCACTGTCGTATAATCTTATCATTTGGCACTAATTAAGTTTGTTACACAATAAATTGGAAATCTTAGACATTGACTTTGAATGAGAGTTGCCAAATATTTTAACGGTTTTGTAAAATTTGAATATTTAACGGTTTTGTAAAAATCAAATTTTAGCGGTTTTGGAAATTCAAAAATTCAACGGTTTTGTAAAATTTCAAATTTCGAATCGGTTTTCTGATTTTTCAAGTACAAAGCAAAATTCAAATTCCAATTTAGCCGTTCCCATACCAAGATTTTTCAATTATCCAGCAATTTTTAATTGGTGATAAAGGAATGTTATCATCCATAACTAGTTACAATCAACCTACAATATACAATGAAGCATTTTTATTTGACACTTTTAGTGCGCACTTGAGTGCCTATATAAAAAAATTTGTACGTCGTGCCTTATTATTATCTTATCAAGCAATTAAGATTCACCAAAATAGCACTTTCAAGTGCCTCTTTTTTGTGTTCCAAAGATCATCTTAAACAATTCATTTAAAAAGTGACAAATTAATTTCACTACCGCAATTGATAACATGCTATAAAACTACTAGTAAACTAACATCTGTCACATGATTACATGCAATAAGCATAGATGTTCATTCAACTTATCTTTTACTGTATATTAACAGCATTTATGAGTGAATGGAAGTAGAAAGAAGAAACGATGTTAATGCAAATCCATGCGAATATCATCTGATTTAATATCTAGGTCTAGGCTAGCAAGACTAATGTTGAGGCAGCTTTGACGATGATTTTTCGAGAAGCTTTGATAAGATTAGCTCAGCCTTGATGATGATTGAGTAGACCGCAGCCAATCTGTACAGTCAGCGAAAGAATAAACAAGGAAGTGCTGGATCACCATTAATGACTTTTGAGGTTTGTCTAAAAGGTCATTGACTGAGCATTTATTAAGATTGATGCATCAGCAGTTCATTAACACATCAAGTGATGTGACCTTCTAAAGATAGTTAATGAGATATTTCCATCAATGGCAAATCTCATCAGATGCTTATCTTATTATAAACAAAAGCTATTCGGTGAATGTCCGGAACCTTATTACTACTGCTTAAAAGTACGCTTTCCCACAAAATTGTATGGAGTGAGACTCGATTTCATATCCCCTGAATTACATGTCAAATGCTCTGAGCTGCCGAGCCTTGCTCAATTGTGTAGCACAATGCCTCATCCCTATCCAATGGCAATTACGCACTTCTCATTATCGTCATATTGGACCAAAACACAGTAGTGTAAATTGAATAGTGAAATTCCCAGAAAAACTATTTAATAAGTGCTAAAAATGGACTGCCTGATTATCTCATTTATCATGCATTTATCACCTACATTGTTAAGTATTAAGCAGAACACTTAGGCAGAATATTTTGTACAGCAATTAAATCCACTTGAGATTAATATAAAATAAAGAAATCACCACAGTCCTTCCAAATTATGTCAATTATATGACACTGATGCATTCTCAAAAAGAGAAAGGTGCTTCATAATAAAAAAAGAAATTTTAAGGCATACCATTGCCATTTCCGTTCATTATTATTAAAAAGTCTGTAATATATGTGGGATTTCCATTCTGATTTTCAGGGGGTTTTTCCACTAGGAACGGGATTTTTTAAGCATAAGCATCAACCAATGTAACTTCAAATGGTTGCGTAAGGTAAATTACTAGTTTTGACATTGGAGAAGCCACGTCCATGTCACGTGAATATTCGTCTGTAACCCCAACAAAGTCCATGCACTAACTCATAAATTCTTAATTTTATTGTGTAACAAAACCAGGAACATTTTTATCCACCAATAAAACGTAATATTTATGTGAATTTAATCTGACTTGCTTATCATCCATGAACCTATCGAAGTACTCGATTACTTGAGAATATATGCACATGTTTGGAATTTTGAGCAGTTTGACTATTGAAAAATCTAGTTTATTGGGTTTGTCGATTAGTTATTGATAAAAATGAATTATTACTATGCAGGCTTAAGTAGGAACGCGTAATAAGTGAGACTTAAGTAGGAACGCGTAATAAGCGAGTCAGGATTAACATGTTATACATTACATTCCTTCTTTTGGGAATTCTAAAAACTTTTTAATACAGCCGTGCTAATTAATATGCAAATTTGAATCATTCCTGGAGATTTCCGAGAAAATAGGAATAAATTTGGAACTGATCTCACCATGTTTGACAACATTCTCTATTTATATAAAACATGGCAATTTATGGTGCAAATTTTGAATATTTCACCATATTTCACAATCTTTATGTATTTACATCCGACTGTCGAGTTTCTTATTGGCCTGCTTAAAATATCAAGCTACAACATCCAGAACTAGTTTTCGAATCACTAAATTGATGCGCTTATTTGCTTAATTAAACTAATACTTAATGAATGAAAGTAAACATAAACAAATTAGATAATTTGCAACAAATCACTGTTAACTATAAACAAATTAAGCTTAATCATGTTGTTTACTTACTGTAAATAATATTTCAACATCAATTTATCAACAAAGCATGTTTTAACATGAATATCGGCGAATTTTTCACGACAATCTATTTACTGAATGTGTTAACTATTTCTTAATTCACTGATTAGACTCTCACGACACTTAATAATGCCTTATTAGGTGATTATTAAAGTTAATTTAAATAATGACGAATTTTTCCACAATTTACTGGAAAACAAAAATGTGTACTAAAAATTTGAAATTTTAAAATACGTTAAATTTTGAAATTTTGAAAACCGTTAAATTTGTAAACAACAAAATATTTCAATGACTCCTTAAGCCATAAAAACGAAATTTTAAGTGTACTCTTGAGAGCTAGCAGTGATGATATTGACGATTATTGATCTATCTGAATAAATCCTTAATAAAAATTGCTATTGAAAAAATTTCAATAAAACAAAAGATTTAAATGCATGAATCTTTTTTTGCAAATGAATAGCCAGAGGTTGTTGCATTTGTGTGCGGATTAAGCAGTAAAAAAAGTTAATGACAGTTGAATGAACATGTGGAGAGATTCCTAATCTACATAGTATTTTTATATTCTATATAGCGCCAGTTAATAAATGAATTAATTGCAGCAACTTGCCTGTCAACATAATCAAGCAACAATATTCACGGCAGTGGCACTTAATTTAAAAAATTATTGCACGCCTGTATACACTTTTATGAGTTAAGCCGAGTTTTTCCCCAGTTTATTTATACAGACTTTTTTAAGAATACTTGACTTCAATTTTTAATAAAGTTTCACACACACTGAGTTATAAGCAGCTAGTACTCAATAATTATTTTATTGCTGAAACCAATTAAAATGAAATTCCTTTAACTGCTTGCGGTTTCGCTCTAAACTTATCTAATATTTACTTTCTCAAATGTTAAAGTTGAATGACTAATGAACGCAAAACTAGATATTTGATGCCATTCTTCCTCCTTATTATATAATGACACAGGACATACAAAAGAGAAAGGTTGCATTTTAAGTTTCTCAAATTTTTAAATTTTAACGGCTTTTGAAAATTTAAATTTTAACGAATTTCAAAATTTTGAATTTTAACGAATTCAAAATTGTGAATTTTAACCGATTCAAAAAAAATTGAACTTTTAACCGAATTCAAAAAACTTTTTTCAAATATTTTTCAAACGTTAAATTTCAAAAAACCACAATTGAATTACAACACATGATTATGAAGGATGCAAGTAGTTAGCAAACAAAATACGTAAAAGTATATTTACACAATTGCACCACAAGTCGGTTAATAAATATTTTCCCAATAAATTAGACCAATTCAGTGTGAAAATAAAAATATAAAAGTACATTTATTATGTAGAAGAAATGTCTTTTGTGGATGGCAACAAAACAAGACCTTGAGCACCAGACAAATTCGGACTGAAAAATGACGTGAAAATTGGAGAGATTAATTCGTTAGAAAATTGCACTTACAAGTATAATTATCGTGAAATATGTCTCAATAGCTCTTTATTTGTCTTATCTGCAACAATTGTGTATCAATGGAATTTATAACACTTTTAGCCACTTAGTTGTTTATCAAATACGCTAAATCGTCTAGCTGAACATTAGTCAAGACTATAAAACTTAATTTATTGCCGCTGTGCTTCCACAAAAAAATATTCACGAGCACAAAAAAAATTGAAATTTTTTGCAATAAATCCACAAAAATTCACTTTCCCGACCGAACGTATTTGATGCCACAACTTGACTGAGCTCGAATATCACTCAGTCAATTTGATATATTTGACTGAATGAGAATATTGAGAGCTTTTTATTGTTTTTGGAGAGCTTTGTGAGCAAATAGGAAACTTTCTCGCATTTAGATAAATGTTTGTGCCTGTATAAGCTTTAATTATAGACAAAACATTGACTATGGGAGCTTTCATTGTTTATTGAGCACATAGAAAATTATTTTATAAAATAACATTATTAAAAATTCGATTATTATCATAATTATTCATTTGCGGACGTTGCGGAACTGATGAACAACCAATACACGTATGGAGAGTATCGTGGATGAACATATCACAATCCACACAATAATGCTTCTCACATTTTGGACATTTATAGAGATGCTTGTCTGAATCTTGGAACTGCTTTTGACATCCAAAGCAATGCGTTGATTGCTGCTGATTTGGAACTTCGATGAAATTGAGAATTGGAAAGAGATGATGATAAGAACGAGCAAGATGTGGTGCTAGAACTAATGTTAATCCACAGACAACACATTCAACTGGCAGTTCACAATACTTTGCTTGACATTGTGGACAGAAATATCCAGTTATTGATAAATTTCTAGTTTCACTGTTGCTTTCTAAATGACACATGCAAAGTGACATCATTGATTGATCCTTCTTGGATGATGCATCCTGTACAACACCATGAGGAAATCCCATTTTAATTAATGAACATTCTTGAGTATTTGTTGCTTGCAATGGCTCTATATGCTGGAACAATTGATCCTTAAAATGAGTTTCGTCAAGAATTGCACTGTATATTCCTGATGTCTCTACAGTTAAATGTCTCATGATACGAGTCTCGGCTGACAAACTGATTACTGAACATCGAATGTTTTCTGTCTTTAAACTTTGGATTGTTTCCTCAATATCACCTGGATCACAAGTTGTTAAGCTTCCAAGAATCATTAATACTTCTCTACTAGCATGTGTTGGAATCATTTTAAGTGTCTGAAGTGCTAAGTCTAGTCCGTTTTGAATCGATGGCTCGCCTGTCAATGTTGACTTTGTTAAACTGTGTGAAAAATTACATAAATTAATGAAAAATTGAATTATTGAGTTAAAAGAAGTTCCTTACTTTTGGAAGATTTTGATATGATTTTTATAGTTTCCTGCTAAGTCAGCAACCTTTTCAGCTCGCTTGTTCTTAAGCAGAATGATTCCAAGCTGTGAAATTGGATTCTGATCAAAGAATTCCTCAACAAACAGCTGTAACATTCTAATGGCATTAATAAATCTTGTCGGCTTCAAGTCAGGCATGGACATAGCTTCAGAACAATCAAGAATAATGTAGATATGTCTCATCATTCCCAATCTGGTTCCTTTCTTTTTAGCTTCTTGTCTCTTTCTCTTTGCTTTCTGGATTATATCGTGAATTGAGCTTGCTATTAAGCCTGCGTCGTCTTCCTGGATCTCCTCCCATGTCTTTTCGTATCCAGTTTCCCATCTGTATTCTTTTATTTCATCATCGTCTGCCATTTCTATATTATTTAATTATTTTATATCTGAGCGAGTTTTTTAACCTTGTTTTGTTGACTTTTGGAAGTACTGTAAGATTTCATGGTTTAGTGACTTAAAGCGCATTCCAAATTAAAATGAGTTGGAATGAACAGACAAAGTTGTTGACACAACATTCTCAAAATATGCTAATCTGTACTAAAAACAAATTTCGTACTAAAAATACCGGCTTTTTAGAATTCAAAAATTTCGCAAAACATACAGTAAGGAACAACGAGTAATTATCAGTTTTTGAATTAAATTAATTTATTAGTGAATCTAGCAAATTAAGCTGACAAGAAATATTTCAGTCTTAAGTTGACTGCCAATTTATCGAAACTATTATATTGCTGGACCAATTACCTCGTCAAAAAATCGAATTAAGTGAAAATTTAGAAATATAGAAATTAGGCGCGAAAATCATGGCAAATTTAGAGAATTTTGTTACAGAAGCTGTTCATGCTGTGAAGTTTAAAATGAGTAAGTAGACTATCCATTAGAATTAAAGCACAAACGAAAAGATCCAGTGAATAAAATTTTTATTATTTTCAGTTCGTGAACGTCGGGATGTTGACAATGCCGATGATTGTTTTAGTCCTGAAATGGCTCATCAGATCTACGGCGACAATGAAAGCATATTTGGATATAAAGATCTAAACATAAATGTCTATTTCTCAGCTGGTCCATTAGATATTTATTATGACGTTAATTACAACAAGAAAGTTGATGACTTGACAAACAATCAAGGCTTAAAAGCCGACAATGTTCATGTTATAACTGAAGTATTCCCAAATGGATATTATACAAATCTGGAAGAGTTTCTTAATGTAATGGAGAAAAAGTCCCAGACTTTTCAGCCATTCGGAGAGAGATTATGTGAATTCAAGACGGACGACAATCGTACATTTGAGATATATATGTGTGAATCATCAACACCAAACTTCCAACAATATCATGCAAGATTAGAGTCTTTTATCTTCTGGTTTATTGATGCAAGCAGTCGAATTGATCATGATGAGAAGTGGCGATTCTTTGTTGCCTACGAGAGATATCAAGATTCCCATGGTGAAACTCGTTATGCATCTGCTGGATATGCCAGTGTCTACCTCTATTTCGCATATCCTGACAAAATTCGTCCACGAGTCGCACAATTCTTAGTCTTACCACCATTCCAAAGAAAAGGTGTTGGAAATAAATTATTCCAGACAATTTGTGAGCACTTCCGGGCTCAATCAAATGTTACAGACATAACTGTTGAAGATGCATCAGAGGACTTTCAAAGACTGCGCAATATTCATGATGCTCGACTACTTATAAATCTCCCAACCTACTCAGCTGACAATTTAAAGAATGGATTCACTACTAAAATGGCACAGGAAGCAAAAGACAAATTTAAAATAAATCCAAAGCAATCGAGAATCATCTACGAAATTCTACGTCTAAAAAATACGAATACAGCAAACAGAATTGACTACAAAAATTACCGTCTGGAAGTTAAGAAACGATTGAATATGAATTATTTGAAAGAAAAGAGAGACATGAAGCGTGTCCAGGATCGAGGATTTAAGATTAGTGCTGATAAGAAGCTCTCATTGCCATCGACAGAAGAAAATATTGAACAATTAGACGGAATGTATAAGGAAACGGAAGAATACTATAGAGGCGTCCTGGAACGCATTTAAGTTAACTTTTTAATATTATTTAAATCATGTCAATTTCCTTATTATTTTAACCATTCATTTTTTGTTATTTCTCATTCCTTAATTCACTTAGAAAAGTCGAAAGTTAATAAAAGAAAAAAAAGTTTTTTGATCAAAGTAGTCTGAATTTATTGATCTTTATGCTTTTGATGCTCATCCACAAAGAATTTTATTTGCCTTTTGTACGGCGAGCAGCACTTCGACTACGAGAAGCTGAACGGTTTCTTGATGCACTACGACGAGGAGTTGATTTTGCACTGGCCATTGAATGCATTTGTGAACTTTTAGCTGCTGATGATTTTCTTGCCATTGAACCTGTACGTTTGCGGCTTGCTGATCGTGAGCGACTTCTTTTAGATCGAGCCATTTTGAAAATTTTCTTATAAAAAATATAACGTCCGAACGATTTGAAAGATCCAAGTGAAATGAAAATTTTATTGTGAATGGAAATTTCAATGGTTGTTGAGATGAAAATTCGATCTTAATTTTAAAAAAATAACGGTCATTCAATTTTCAAAATGTTCTTAATATTCAAATATAATTTGACCGTTAAGCCAGCTATTTGGTCATCCCATTAATGGTTTAATTAACAGCTGATGGTATGTCTCATTCAATTATCACCAATGTCAATATGCTCATTCCATTTCTGCTACTTTGTGCAACTCTATTGATCAATACACCGCATTTTAAATAGCTATATATAGAAATAACATGAGGCGTTGATAGTAATAATTAGCTATTAAAGAAATATGCTGCACTTATGCTTTTGATTTATGCATTTATGTTGCTTAATGTGTATTCAATTGTCGGTAATAGAGGAGGTCTATGGAATAAATTATAATTGAATATTTACTGTGACATTTGAGATGAGTGAGGAATTTGTTTTGGAATTGATCAATGATTCTTCTGTACAAGCGTATGGGGAGAATGAAAAGCCATGTTTATGTTGCTTTCATCTGTAAAATGCTCGATAAATTAATATAAAATTTAACGGAAATTCATTTTTCAAAAAGATTGCTAAAAAAGTGCTAAAGATGCGAAAATGATGCAAAAATTCAAAAAAACAGCCGTTAATTTTTTTTAATTCGCTTGGCTTACATGCGTGAATCAATTATGATTAATATTATAGTAAACAAAATCATTAGGGGGTCAAACACATGCTGCGTATTATTGATAACAAAATCCAGAATCTGCTAGTTCGAATCAAATCATTTATTTCATTTGGCACGACTTAATTAGAGCAAATTAAAAGATTACTAAGTCGGAAATGGATTGACTTCCCCAACAATGTTGATTAATTGATGATCAATCAAGATTTTTCTCACTTAATCATAACATGCAGCTCATTATCTTAAGGACATTTACTAATTATCGCCGTCTGATTGAACTTTACATTTGATTCTATTCGCTTCCTCATCAGAATCTGTATTAAATCAGTGCAAACAAATTAAATCCATGAGAACAAAGGATTACTCTGATGAATGCATTGTTTGTGCTTCTAATAACCACTTAGAAATGCTAATGTGCTGCACAGTAAGAATGAGTCAATGAATAATGTATTGGGCGTGAATTGAGATTGGAATATATCCAATTATGTAATTTTTGGTCTACTTCTGATACCTCTTTAATATTTATTATGAATTATAAAAACGGGAAATTTACTTTTCATGAATGACGTTTTAAGCAGCGTAAATAAATAGTAAATGCAGGTCAGTGAACTCAATCATAATCATACTTATCGTAAAATGAATATGTGAATGGAACTTGCAGTTCTTTAATAAATCATTTATATATGTGTTAATGCCAATCAGCTGTCATCAGCTGAAATCGATATCTGGTGCGGCGTTTCCAGTCAATTACTTTAATCTAATCGAGATTAGATTTTAATCTTGAGTAATTTCATTATTAAGTGGTTAAGCTTAATTACAGACTGGGTGTAATGGATATATCAAAGGTTTTTTAAACGCCGTTTTGTTATGATGTGAATGTGAGAATCATGCTTAATAGTCTGTAATTAATATTCTGATTGTTTTGAATAGAAAAACTTCTTCTAAGTTTTAATTCGAATTAAGTTGCAATTTCTTGACGAATATCAACAATGTGATTTTTCCACTTATTCCTTAGTATAAAGTCAATGAGTTGCCAGGGGACAGAATTTGAATTTGCATCGATCAATTCTTTCGTTGACTACTTACAAACTTAGTTTGTTGACACTAATTTTACATACATCATTGTTGATACATCTGAACTAGATTTGTAACTAAAGATCAAGATCCGAATTCAACTCCATACAATGAATTAGTTACAGAATACAAATCAGTGTGTTTCTACTTACAAAGAAGTAGTTCTTGACAATTGTAGAACTATATTCAACATGATGCTTGAATAAGTTTAGATTGTTAAAAATGATAATAGTTCCATTCCATTGGTTCTAACCTTCAAATGAGTTCAGGATTCAAACCTTCTTGAACTTGGATCTGTGGTTTATTATTGTAGGTTCTAACTGGGCCCAGGTCAATATTTGAATAGGATCGGCTCTCTTTAATCCAAATTTTGATGATCTGATCACTTTGACTTAAGTTCTTAGTAACCTTAGACACGCAAATCTATAATATCCATTCAATATTTCTCTGATCCTTTTCTTCACGCACTCATCTAAAATTATACAAATAAGTACATGAGAACTCAAGAATCCCCTACACATTCGATATGAATCACGTACGCAACAAAAGCAATCATTGCAAAAAATCTTTTCCTCAAAAATATTCCCAGTTAAGATTGTTTTTCTCGAGAAAAGTCGAGGAAAACCGTGTAAAAACATTGCCTATGTCTACGACGAAATTGAAGCGTAAACAACATGATCTGCAGGATGAAAAAAATATTGCGTTTGAAATAAATAGTCAATTTGCATCTACTTTTATAGATACGAAAGTGAAAAATCTTCTCTACCTATGCCAATAAATTTTTCATTGAATCGGAGGAAGCTTCGTGTTTACACAAATGTGTACCTACGTGCTTAAAGACATTTCTGTGATTAGTAATGCTTCATACTAATTATGATACTGTGGATTGGAGACACAAAGTCTCTTACATGTCTACATAAACAGCATTGATACCAAAACAGACTAAATGACTCATATCAGTCTATATACCTTGTTTTTCAGAAGATAATTACAAGAATCCATGAGTCATCGATATCACTGTCTGTGTCAGCAGTTCCACACTTCCTAATGCGAGCTGATATTGGTTTGATTTATATTCGCGAGTCTATTTTTGAATCAAATCTAAGAAATTTCATGAATGAACCAGTTTGTAATCAGACCAACGATGCTCATTACTCATGGCTTACTTGATGTCCTCTCCCAAATTTTTACTATGTCAATTACCCGATTTAAAAGTTTGTAAACAAAGCAATCTTAGAATTGTGCCAAAAAATTTGCATTCGTGTGTTTTTCGGCATCAGCATAACAAAAACTTCCTTTAATGTCAACAAAAACAAAAAACGCCGCATGGCTAGTTGAAGGTCGTTTAATCAAATTCGATCGAGTTTTTCATGCACATTTACACATATGTACGAGATTCTCTCTGTTACTCTACTGAGAGGAGGATCTCGTTTGTGCAAGAATTCGCTACAATTTCTGAGACTTCCGCCACAATGAGTGATGTCATGTCTGAAGCATGTTAACTGCAATTAATATTCAATTCACGTTGATAAGTCGCGTTATATCATGCAGGAAAAAATCCCGATTTTATTATAATAAAAGAAGAATGAGAGTTGGAGATGATATGGAGAGTGTCTTGATATGTGGCGCATTTTAAAGTGAATGTTGCTATAAGAAGAACTTCCTTACAGATAGGATAGATGAGTTGTTTAATCTTCGAAGTTCTGAAACAGACTAAAATGTTTCCATGAAGGGGACAACAACTTTAAAAGGGGAATATCAAATAATTGTTGTTCAAAATTTTATTTGAATATCAAACGACAGTTGACATATTCTCAACCTGGAGTGTGCATTTTCAAGTGAATATGGCAGTAACATACGAATTGTATATGGCACTGAAAACTGTACCGTTGTGATACAAAAACAGTGTCGCTATGGTTATGTCTTATTTTAAATTTGACACATTTTCATTATTATTTGTTAACGGTCGTTAATGATTTGAATTTTGTTTCTCGAGTTTCGAGTTCTAAAAAAGTGAAAAGGCCCATGTTGTTATTCTGTGAATAAATTTCAAACAACTTAGTTTAATTTTAATTTAATTGATAGAATTTTGAGTGAATCAAGCACGAATTCAATACCGTCGCAAATGGAGCTGCTAGAATGATGCGCATTGACTTATCTAATAATTTTTGAAGAGTTGGAAGTGAACTGCTAATCAATGTCAATTAAACTGTTGAAAAGTAATCATAGTAAGTTAAAACTGGGTAAAATCACGTCCAATAGACAAACTGCATCACCTCCTACACTCCTTAACATGCAAACTCAATACAATCAGAGAGTCAGCTTCAGAGAATCTCATCGAGCACACCGAAAATGAGTAAAAGAGAAGAAAGAAAACAGATCGTTGATGGAAAAAATAGAAAAACAGTCAAGAAGTAGAAGCAAAAAAAAAAAAAAAGTCGCAAACAACAACATTCGTTCATATATAAAATCTAATTGCAAAGTGGTTTTCTTATTCAGTCAATTTTGAGTGTAAGCGCGAGATAGAACTCGAAAGTAAAAACCATATTTTGTGTCGATTTGCAGCCACACAGTAGTGAAATAAAGTAATATCTGGTTCAGACCTGATAAATTAAGCAACAGCATTTACTGACATTAAGTTACAATTTTGATAGATCAAAAGAGAAAAAAATGAAATTATTTTGTGCAATATTCATTGTTATGTCGGCATTGGTGCTTACGGAAGCGCTTGGAGAAGCATTTTTGAAGAGAATTTTTGCCAGTAGTGGATATCCGAATGGTGTCAGTTATCAAAATTTCAATTATGAAACGACAACAAAGAAAGTGAAAGTTGATAAGCAACGTGGACGATCATTTAAGGAAATTTGTCGGGCAGTGAATCCTGCGCCTTACAGTTTCCCAAATAAGATTCCATATCCATCGGTTCCTATTTGTTAAGTGAATCATGAGTGGTGCAGTCAGAGGTTTTTAGATAGGAAGTCATTTTGAGGTTTAGACCAGTGTTGCCCAAACTGTGTGCCACGGAAGTGCCATGAACCACGTACCTAATATAGTTTTGGTCGTGCCATATCACCAAAGCGTGTTCATGAAGCAAAGAAGTTTGGACAACACTGCTATAGCAAGAAGTTCGTCTACAGCCAAATGACATCCCTAACCTGACCACGCACCTATATCCTATGTGAATTATGAATTACATTCCATCGAATCTTTTACAATTGTGATTGTAGTTTGATAAGCTGAATAGAATATAAGAGAGAGAATATTGTGGCATTGTTTACAGGCCTCAGATCAATCGACATAATATTTATACAATAACTGATAAGAACTTCCATTATACTTTACATTCCTTAGATTTTAATTCAATATGTTGAACCATAATTACTATAATTATGATGAGATTACTATGACTCGTGTGAAGAAATTTTTTTGTTTTTGTTGTGATTCTTTCGATCTGTGTGGGGTGATCAAGTGAACGTGCCTTAAAAAATATCATGTGCCATTTAAATTTCATAATTTCGCGCTCTAAATAAGTCGAAGAATTTGATCTAAGCAATTTTTGAGACAGATTTAGGACATTTAATCAAGTAATCATTTGAAAATATTTAAATTGAAAAACAGACTTTATTATTTAATGAGAATAGTCATTGAGTTAGTTCGTTGTAATTAGCAACACTACAAGGTGATGCTGATAATGTCTAGCGAGACTTGTGAAACACTTGTCAAGAAATGCTGATTTAATCGATTATGAGGAATAGAAAGCATGCAAAATATTGAAGATTTTGCAAAGTCATTCTATTTACATTTTTGTTGTGTTTTAATCCTTTAGATCAGGGTTGTCTTAACTGTGTGTCACGGCACTGAGACTGCTCCGACTTAGACTGCATATGACACAGTGTACCGTGGCACACAGTTTGGACAACACTGCCTAAGATGAACGATAATAGCAGTTCTTCGTTTTTGTTGATCTTGAACTGTATTAATCAAATCCTATAAAACGATCATGCTTCAAATAAAGATTATAATACAATAAATATTTCGAAAAAATGAAGATTTCAATAATTTTAACTGAAGAATTCCGGATTAAATCAAAATGTTCTGGAAGTTCCTTTGATTAAAAATACGTCACGTTTCTGATTACGCGAATTAATTTAATTAAATAATATTTTTTCTCGAGAACTTTATTGTTTTGAAACTAAGTACTAGCCTACTAAATACTTTTATATAATCTCAAAATTCATCAATTCTATCTGGAATCTTTAATTATTAGAATGTGGATTTCCCAGAAAAATGTATCATTTAACAAGAGAAATTATATGATGCTGTAATACATTTTGTCACTGACATTCCTAAGAAATGATTTAAAGTTTGTTTATTTTGTATTACGATTTGTCATCTGAAACTCAAATCATTGACCTGATGACCTTTAAGAAAGAAAAAAAGAAAGAAAGAAAGAAGAGAATTGAGAAATTTTACTTTTTTGTCTTCATATCTTGATATCCAGATATTGGTGAGAGTCATAGTTGGCAGGACTTTTGGAATCTTGCAATTTTAAAAAGCCGCTTCCATTATGGACTTGCCTCTAAAAAAGTAGAGTTGCCTCCACATTGGAGTTCTGTAAACTCTGATTCAGAGTTAAAGGTTTCATAAGTGTACTCGTAAAGGGACCCGTACAAAAAATGAGCAAATTCTTTGTATTTTAAGGTTTAAGAATCTATAGACGAATTCAGATAAAGTTACAACATTTATTAATTGAATCTGAAATTCAAAAATTTAGCAATTATAAAAACGAAATGAATTAAAATTAGGAACAGAGAAAGGAAATTTGATTTATTGTAAATTAAAACTGGAGTGACATATGAGATACCTGCATATATTACGAATGTAAAAATGTTGTATTAAATGAAATACAAAATTCATTGAACTTTGAATTTTCAGAACTTGTTTTTTGAAAAATTTTTATTTTTTGTTTAATTTGGAAAATTTATGAAAAATTTGAAAAAATTCGAAAATTTTAGAATTTAAAAATTTAAAAATTAAAATATGAAAATCTATTTATTAATAAGCAAAATGCTACAACTTTAAAATGAAAAAATCATCAATTTTTAAAACTTAAAATCACTTCACATTGAAAAAATTGAAAAAAGTCTGAAATCTAAATGAAATTTTCAACATTCCTTGAAATTCATAAAAATATAAGTTCAACTTAAGTAATCTCATCATAAATTCCAACTCAAATTTAGAATTCAATTATAATTCCAATAAATTAAATTCAAAAGAAATTTATTTAAAAATTTATTATTTAATTAATTTTTTTATCATATTAATGTAAATTAAAACAAAATGTTCAACTTAACTTTTACATAATATTTTACATGTGCTCGCTGTAATTAACTATTTTAAAAATAAACTGTTAATAAATCTTTTATGATAACTTAATGACCATTTAGCCAACCTTGTAGTTTTATATATATATATTAAAAAAGAAGTGAAAAAGTGCAATTTAAATATGTCTTAATTGATTTTTGTGACCAACATGTGCAGTGAATGAAGTCGCTTAGTTTCAAATTGCTTAGTAAGTCATGCTTAGTTGCAGTTTTCGCTTAGTCCAACAATGTGCTGTGAAAGTGGAAAGTGGAAACTTTTAAGTTCTTTAGTTTCACGTGATAAACATGCAAAGGAATCAGTTCAAGTGTGAATCAATAGTGCAGTGTGTGAAGAATATTCAGTGTCTATTTTCAGATATTCAGCAGTTTTCCTCTTTAAATGTACATGGATGAACTGTATGGAGGTTAATCACCTGGGTGGTCTTCGTTTGTGATTCTTCTTTAAATAGCTTTTGGCCTGGTTTGTTGTGTTTTTGGATGTCTAGTTGCTGATGGTAAGTGAGAATACGTGGAGTGATGAGCAGCTGGTCTTCATTATTTTGGTAAGTAAATTGATGATCGTGTAAGTATTAATGTGAATAACACAATTTTGCGGGACCGTTCACTTAGGGGTCGTTCATAGTATGAAGGCATGATAATATGTAATAAACCACATTTTCGTCGCATGCTATATTATTTGATATATTCGTTGTCTTTAGAAAGATTCTCAAACCTTTTTGTCTTTTTAAAAATTACAAAGAATCAAAATTGCTGTTCTTAAACTTTATCTGTAAAGAATTCTGAAAACCACTAAAAATGATATGAGAATGATGAGTTACCAGCTGACTAATTAAGATATCATCCCGGATAGGTGCCATATTGCTGGATTCAAATCGAATCCAATGTCAAACAAGAGTCACGTTTACTAGGGTGACTATGGGAATACTTACGATCAAAAATTCGGTATCAAACCAGATCCTGGCATTGATTTGAATCGAACAAAGAGTCACGTCAGCCAGAGGATGGATCCATTGATCTTTTTGTGCTATTCGGGTATCCTATATAAATCCTGAAATAGAGTTCAAAATCTGAAACATTCCAAAAAAAACAACTTAAAAAACTTTTCAATTTATTTTTTTATCATTTTTATTTTACGAATTTATTTTTTAAATTTTTCACTTTTTCTTTATAATAATTTTTTTTTTCTTCTCCTTTTCGAAATTTTCTCATGGTTTTTCTGCATTTGTGTCTGTGTAATGATTATCTTACATATATTGTTTCTGCCACTTATAAAGAAGGATCCGCATTTTTTTTTCATCTACATTGATTATTATAAAGTTTTTTTTTTATTTATTGTATTTTAAATTTTTATTTAATAACATATTTTTTTAGCATTTTTTTAATCCATTTTTTGTGTGTGTGATTCAACTTTTTTCTTTTGTATGTGAGTTTCCATGAACGTGGTACGTAAAGTAAGAAGGATTCTTTTTGATAGTTTTTGTGATGTATTAATGAGTTGTGTTGGTGGAAATTTGGGAAATTGAAGAGATTTTCATTTGACTTTTGTGAATCTTAACTTATATTCAGATCTTAAATTTTGAATTTTTTGAAAAATTCAATTAAAAATTTTCAAAATTTCACAATTTTAATACAAAAATTTTGAAATTTAAACTTCAAAATTTCAAAGCCAACTTGGATTTTGCATGAAAAAATCAATTCGACTTCATTCAAAATTCAAATTGACATCAACTTATTCATTCTCTAATCCATAAAAATCCCATCATTTTCCAGTCCTTCCACCAACACCATTCACTCCATGAGCTAAAGAATCGAGGACGTTTTAATGAACAACTTTTTATTCACTTTTATTTACATTTTTTTACTTTCTTCCTTTTCTTCTCATTATAATTCATAATTTTTTTGTTCTTCATTAAACAAATTCACGTTTTCTTTTTTATATGTATCAATAATAGGAAAAAGGCTTGAGGAGGTACAATTTTTGAATAATCTGAACATTTTCATCGGAATTGTGTTTATTTTCGTTATTAATGCTCGGTAAATGTTGCTGAATATTAAAATTGAACAGATCTTGATTTTGACTTGAATTCAAAAATTTCAAGATTTTTAAGAATTTCAAAAATATAAAAAATTTCAAGAATTTGAAACTTTTCAAAATTTCAAAAAATCTGAAATTTCAAATTCTTTAAAAAATTTCTAGAAATTTAAAATTTTGAAAAATTCAAAAATTTGAAAACTTTCTAAAATTTTAAAATAATCAAAACTTTCAAAATTCAAAAAAATTTAAGAATTTAAAATTTTCAAGATTTTCGAAAATTTGAAGGATTTTAAAAAATTTCAAAATTTTAAAAATTTCAAAATTTTCAAAATCTTTAAAAATTTCAAAAATTTTAGGAGTTTCAATTTTTTTAAAAAGAATTTCAAGAATTTCAAGAATTATGAAAATTTTCTAAATTTCAAAATCAGTTTTTATATCTCCAAAATCCTCGAAAATAATTCAAATTATTCAAAAATCGTCCCCAATCCCCATGGGAACAATAGATTCATCATATTTTAAAAAATACATTCTTCATTCTATCTCATCATATTTATGTTGTACTATACAGAAATGGAAATAAATGAAGTATAAAAAAGAGTTTCAGGTGCATTATGAAAAATGTAGGAATAAATTTGTAATAATATAGGTAACTAAGAATAGTACGGATTTTTATATCGTTGCTAGATGAAGCATATAGAGGAATTTGAAAATAAAAATTTCACTTAATTATAGCCCTAAACTTAATGAAAAAAGTGTGTTTTTAATAAATAGTTCCTTCATATCAGTTACAAATTGTTTTTTTTTTCTTCCTTAATTCTCATAAATTTCATATTCTTAAAAATTAAACTTTTTTTTTTCATTTTCTTCTTTTTTCTCTCTTTTTTTACGCATGCATGCTTAATATTCGTTACAAAAAGCAGTTATTTGGAGTTTCTTCACATTAATTGATTAAATTTTCGTTTTTTGGGGAAGTTTGAGTTGATTGACTTGAGGGTGCAAAGATTCATTTTTTTTGTGGGGATCTTAAAAAATTAACTTTTCAGTAAGAAGCCTATAGCTAGAAAATTAAAGGCATAAAATGTGGTCAATCAACTCACGTTCCCTAAACTTCCTTTATTCAATTTGAATTTTTCTTCATTAAATTTTTTTAAATATTTTATCTAATTTTTTGTCATTTTGAGATTGTAAAGAAAATGACGTCCATCCAGGAAATGAGATTTGGAGAACTTTTTAATGATTTGCACAGTAATTGTCTTCATACAGTAAAGCTTCGAAGGGCAGATTCTTCTAATAATCATGACTTTTTGTAGGCTTGATAAAAGCTAGATCAAGTCTTCGATCAAATTCGACTAGCTATTAACGGTTTTGATTACTATCCCAATCAGGTATAGAGCAAGCTCTCGAGAGCATTTCCATCATTTCAGTGACTACCCAGAAAGCATACGGCGTAAAAAGTGCTGGAAATCCGTTCCTAGAACGAAGTAACTCTGTTCTGAGGAAGGATTTAATTAAATCTTTCCTTAAACTAGAGTTAGGCTGGTTTATCGCATGATTTTCAGCCATTTTTCCGACGTTTGTCTTCCTGGTTAGAAGGAGGACTCCATACGGAACCCTTACTCTATGTGGCTTCCAATTGGCTTTCATATGGATCTTTCAAAGACCAGATCTATGTGTGTTGCAGACAAAGAGCATGCTCTCAAGATCAGAGTATGCTAAGAAAACATGCTCATCTAGTATATTTAAGGTTAAACATCTCTCTCGAGCATGATTTTTGCCTGTTAGGGAAATCTACCCAAAAAGTTACCTTCTATCTCTCTTTAATTGATGGACGTCAATTACAAACAAAATCTCAATCCTTAAACGTCAATTTTCGATTTTTTTGTGATTTTCCTTTTTTTTTGGTTTTCCTGAATAAATTTTTGCGCGAATAAATTTGTCGCTAAATTTCATTTAACTTCCTTCCAATTTTTTTTTGTAAGTTAAGTTTTAACTTCTTTTAACTATTTATACGAACATCTACAAAAATCCTTGACTACATGAAATCATAAATCGAGAAATCACATTGTGATGCATTTTTTTAATTATATTAAGGGACACACGGTAGGGGATTATTTGAGAATGTATCTAATTTTTGCCTAATTTTCATTTTTTTAAAATTTTATCTATTTTTTTGCTTTATAAATTGTCTATAGAGTTCCAGGGGAATCGAGGAAATTTTTCTTCTTTTTTTTGGCACTTTTCTTATATTTTTTTAATGAAAATTCTATCCGTTCAGCATAAAATTTCATTTGGAAATCAACAGCAATTGATTGAAAGTCGATAAATCTTTTATATTTGGATTTAATCCAATTTATATCATCGTAATCAATCATCCAATATTCTATGCTGTTCATGAGCATGATGCGAATAAAACTCGTGACTTTATTAAAGCTTGTCTATGACTTTAAGGTTTTGGGATATTTATGTGATGAGATTTTAATATCCTTATATGAGATTTTTATGTAAAAAAGGCACTCTGCCTTTATTAGGGATGATAATAACCATTTTTATTTAGCAAATTGATGACTTTTGGAACTTAAATTTGAATTTTGAAGCAGCTTTATGAACACATTTTTATGTCCAGTAACAATGTTTTATGGCACTTGGGACTTTTTATGTATTGAAAAGCTGAGATAAGGAAGTTTTGACATTTTTTGAGGATATTGTTCAAAAATGTTAAGCTTTGATCAAATTTTGCTAGGCTAGGCATTTAACTAGGTTGAAATTCAGATGATTTGACCTTAATTCGACAATCATGATCCCTAACTGACAAAGAGACAATTTTTAGGTAGCATAGTGGTATTTCTGTTCCATAAAAGCTTACTAGGGAACCATATCAATTTTCAGGTGTTTCAGAGTTTTCAAGATTGAAAGGTAAAGTCCGAGCTGCACAATGTAGTGGATAGGGTGTCATAACGTCATTCTGATGACTGTCAAACGTTAAAATGACTTGAAGATGCCATTATGGTCGATTTAGGCTCATTTTTAAGATAAATAATGATCGAATTGTGCTGTTCGGAAATGTTTTTGAGACGGGGTCATGATGGATATATCCTGGTATTAAATTTGACGATTTTGGTCATTTCCACTCATTTGTCTCAATCTCGAGAATTGGTAGAAGAAGTCATGTCCCTAAGAGAGGAGTGACTATAGTCAACCTTCCTTGGTTCCTCCTATCGATAGGTTAGGACAGTGATGAGTAACCTGTGAGCCACGGCACACTAGTCTTTAGGCATTCATTAGGTATTGATGCTCTTTACATCCAACTTTTGACTGCAAACCCCTTAGATTCTCAATATAAATTCAATCAATCAGCACTTTGATTTCCAAAATGAAATTCCACCTTACATCCAGAACACATAATTTTATAGTTCGTAGTTCGACAAAAGAAAGTCAACATTAGAGGAAGCAGATAAGAAAGAAAAATACTGAACGTGTTGCAGAGTAAATTTTTCTGTTGTGCGATTGCCATTAATTTCCAACTTGTGTCGCGTGTGTGTGTCTGTGTTATTCGAAAGAAGCAAAAGAAATTTTTGCACTAAATAGACATTCTGACCATGATTATGAATAATTTTACTTCTTTTAAATCCATTATTATTTTTTCATTCATTTTTTTTTTCTTTATACGTGTAAAAAACAGTCTTTGAGTATTTTTTTTTTAATAAAAAAATTTCCTAAAGCAGTATCAAATATGATTATATATGATGTATACTGCATAAAATATGACATTAACATTATGCTCATTTATGTTAAAAATTATATGCGAGAAGATAATGAGAAAAATTTACAAAACGAAAATATTTTTGTGCTATGATTTTTTCATTGTTGCACCAGATGTGGGTGGGGTATTTATGGTAGATGATTGGACTGCAGGTGGTGTAGTTAGGCGCACTGGGGCTTATTCACAGGGCAGGGATGTGTTGGGTGTCAATTCCCATCACTTTTTGGAACGATTCTTCAATTTGTTAGGAGCTTTCGAGACAAAAATCCCAAACCCCACTCTAGAGGGGTCATAATACTTCCCTCCCTAAACTACCCCACCCCAGCACTCATTATTAGCCGGTTTGTATGAACTATGAAATTTCTCCTATTAACGGCACAATATGCATTAAATTTCAAATCTCGCCATAAAAATGGCACAAAATCAGCCATATTGTAGCCATTGGAGCACTCCAACAAATCTTTGCATCAACAAGTGAAGCAATAGTACGACGTGTTGTTAGAGTATGTAACTCTAATGAACTATAGTCGAAAGATCTAGTTAATTATTATTTTTAGTTATAATTAGTTAATGAAGTTTCATAGCTTTTACACTGTCTTCTTTCTAGGATTTGCTGAAATTAGATGTGCATAGATGTATAGATGCAAAAATGCAGTCTTTTCCTGGTGCAAATGCCTGTACATCTGAATGCGCATCTAGAACAATAGAAACTGTTGGCCAGCGCATCTTATGGAACCCTACTTCTTTTAAGTCAAATTACATCAGAAAAACCTCAGTACACCCTCAGACCCCCTCCCCATGTCCCATATGTCTCCTCCCTATGAGGATAGGGGCTTCCTATCTCTAAACCTTCAATATTCGTAATTCATGACTGAATCTCTTTTTTCAGCGAATTTAGATAAGCTTTTTTTGACAAAAAAATTGTAGATAAAAGCTTTAGTAAATAAAGCAGCTGTGACTTAATGCCACGTTCATATTTGATGATTTTTCGAGGAACTCTCTTCGTTGATTCTTTTTTTTATGTCACGTATTTTGTGACTTTTTTTTTGACTAGATAAATTGAGTCATTTTCGGAAAACTTTACCATCCATTCAGCATAGAAATTTTTGAGATTTTGAGAGGAAATGAAAAGGAAATTGCCTATTTTCTGGCAATTGTGCTTTAAATAGTCGACTGAAAATCGATAGGAACAACTGATGCCTTCAAACAATCCCATAGCAACTATATTGCAGGCCCGAAATTAATAATTAATTCCAATTTCACTGAAAAGCTCAACATGATGTTGCTGCCTTTACGTCGACCTTCAGAATCCACTCATTATCGTCCATTTGTCTACCATAAACTTTTCCCCATAAAATGATTAAAATTTTTAATATTTGTGTATACTTCCTTTTTAAAAACGAATTTACATGCACATCAACTGACTCAATCAATGTCAATGTTGATGATGATAATCGTGACGATGATAAATGATAGAAAGGAGACTTTTTTTATATCCCTTTTGTGGGCGTTTGAGAATGTATTTGTGTATACGTATGTATGTGTGTGTGTGTGTGGGAGAGATAAAGAGAGAAAGATGAAGAGAAATAAAATCTTGAGATCCTTGAATTATTCATTTTATGTATAATATGTATAACACATTTAAATGCTTGCAATAATCCACTAACAGCACTCATCTTATTTAGTCAACATTAAATTATCCATTGTATCAGATGTTACAACAATTGCAGCTAAATCACCATTCTCACCATCAGATTTCATTTTGACAATTATTGTATTGCCATTACCATTACTTAAATGATTGCTTATACTTCCATTGCTGCATATTTTACTAAATAAATCTGGTGTCTTACTATATAAATCTGGTGTTGCTGTCACAAGTGAATCATCAAATTCGGTCTTGAGTGCTGTATGCTTTAATAATTCGAAGCCACTTGGTGGAAATGTAGCAAGTATTTTGTGTATCATTGCGATATCATTTGGCGTTTGCCAAATGCCAGGTCTCTTGTTGTGATATAATTTTGCATACATATAAATATTTGCCGTCTTATCATATTCAATTTGATGTGCTAACGATGAGACAGTACATAATGTTGCTGCCTCAGCACCACCATATCGATCCATAACAACAATTGGACCATTACGATATCCATCATTACGTTCATGCATTTTAACAAGAAAGTCGTATAAACATTGTGGATTACTAAGATTCGGCCAGTCTGGATTATAGAGCATTCTTACATCCATCTCCGTTCCATCTTGAATTGACTGTATTTTGAATTTTTTTATGACATAGTCATATTGCTCATCGTCACCCTCTGTCGATAATTGTAGACGATAATAATCAGTTTCAATTGTCTCATTCTCATTTGGCCAAAATTGTAGGAACGACTGAAAATAAACAATACTTTATTGTATATTCAGATAGCAATTAATGATTAACAAGGCACTTACCACATCATCGATTGTCGAGAGGCACACGATCGTCTGAACATGATGATCCATTATCATTTGCCAGAAATCTTTTATTGTATTTGATAGTGGATGTTGGGTAACTATAAAATCACGTAAACGTCTAAAACCAAACAGCCATGATGCATTGATAAAATCAGTACCGTCCATGCCAGGTTTTGGTGTTAAATGTGCACGACTTCCCTCTAATGGAAATATCATTCGATTCTTAACCTGATTTACTTGCTTTGTTGCTGACGCTATATGAATTTCCTTCGGTACGAAACTTGTAATGAGCTTAAATTGTTCATCCATATATTCATCATCCATTTCACGTGCCGCAATTTGATCAATCGTTAGATTTGTATTACAACTTGCGATTGCCTCGACAAGTGCGTCGTGAATGAATATGTATTGTTCTTCCGTTTGTACGAGAAAATTTCTCTGCGTACGAATATGCCGAAGGAATCCAAATACATTTAACAGACGTTTGTGTTCAATTTGTTTTAACATTGCATCGAGAACGATGTATGTTCCAGTCCGACCAACGCCAGCACTAAAATACACAAAAAAAAAAGAGAAAAATTGGAAATGACGAAAAAATTTTTTTTTATTGATTTAAATTTTACCTGCAGTGAACTACGATTGGACCTGCATCTTTTGGATTGGCTGTTGATGATTTCCTGACGAAATCGAGTACTGGCAGTGGATGGTCTGGTGTGCCTGTAAATGATTATATTTGGAATTTAGAAAAATTATGCAAATTTGAGCCAGAACAGCTGAATATTGCAAGAATCAAGTCAACTCACCATGATCCGGCCAGTTCGTATAATGATACTGATATACATATTTCTCAGCTGCAAATTGCTTCTTCTTTTTCAGCTTCGTATGACGTATTGTAAATGTTCTGACTGTATATGTTGACATGACTTCCTCCTTTACTAATTTAACTTGAATTACACCATAAGTTTCAGTTCCTTCCCTTGGCCAATACATGTCACATTTTCGTCGTCCACGCTCAACTAAATTCGTGATCATGACAATGATGGCTACACGCTGCTCCCATATCATTCGCCAGAATCCATCGAATGTCGATGGCAACGGTCCCTGTGTTCCAATAAATGCCTTCGATTGACGATATCCATCAATAAAATTGGCATTAATGTAATCGTTTTCCTTCTTTTGACCCGGTACCTTACGTAACTGTACACGCGAATGGTCATCTATGTGTATGTGTAGCAAGGAAAGAGAAAGAGAAATGGAGAGAATTAACACATTAACCCAAAAAAATAAGCAGTATAATTCTATAGAATAGAGGATGTATTATGGAAATGTCCAGGCAAATGGCCCAAGTTCACGCACATATACATCATATACTTACATGCAATGATATTTAAATATCGATTTTTAGATTTGTTGTCGCAATGTTGTGAATGCTCGCTACTATGCTCATCAACAATTGATTCATTCTGGATGATTTCATACTCCTTACTAAATCCAATATCACCATCAGCATGTAATGTCGCTACATGTTTTGGAAAGTCCTCAACACTCACGGGATAATGTATATCACCATCGATATTAATTGGAACTTCGAGATCAACATTCGGCGATGATTGTGAATTATTTGGATCATCCAAATAGTAGTAATTGGAATGGAAGCATTTCCTATTGTCAAAGGGACGAAATAATGATTTAAAGGCTGACCTAAACATCTGAGCCATTGAAACTTTGTAACATTGAGATGCTTGAGAAATACAATCTGTTGATATTATGGATGTATGTAGACACAATCAATAGATATACACTTTATTCAATAACGCAATGCACCAAATAATTGACCGACTCGCTGACTGGAATCTCTTTTTTTATTTTTTCTCACTCTTCTTACTTAAAAACACGACAAAGTTGCAGTCAAGTCTCTCTCAGCTTTATTTTTTTACTCTCACGCTGCTCGCTCACAGCATACAAGTATATACTGAACTTGAGATAAATGAAACGAGTTTTTATCCTTGAGATTCTTTTTTTTTCTGTATATTCCAGTCAGTAGGCAGGCACAGAATCGATTTACTTTTTGTATTCTTCCTCTGTTTTTACTTCTTATTATCTCTCTCACTCTCTCACTTCTTACTTCTAAAGGAATAAAAAAATTTGTGTGTCCTAAAGTTAGAAACTTTTGACATTGTTCCGTGGGTTGGATTAATGAAAATTTCATCGAAATTTCTGGTCTTGAAGAAATTTAATGAGATTTTCTACAGGCTATTAAGTGCTGTTTTTCATACATTATCGTGACTTTTATTTGATTGGTGAGTCTTGAAGGTGAAAAAATAAATGTTTTTTTTTTGGAATCAGGTGGTTGAATATTGAATATTTGGTTAATACAGTCAAGTGACTTTGTGTGGAAGACTAGATGCATATGAGGTATTCAGGGGGGTGGGGGTAGTTTAGGGTCAAAAGCCACTATTTTTTCCCTTCGTTTTCTTGAATTTAGAGTCTTAAGAGTACCAAAATTGCCTTACTATTTTCCCTGTCACCCTGCACCTGGATATGCTTGGCTACGTATGACTGCCTGGCTATGTCCTTGAGAAAGCCGAACTCAAAATTGTCTCAGATTTTGTATAGAAAAGTCGATCCAAGATGACTTTTAAATACAAAGTTTACTGAGTTTTAACTCAGAAAAATTGAAAAATTTCTCAATTAATGAATCAACACTGCTTGATTTGGCATCAAAAAATGAGGCAAAAAATATTAAAAACGAATCCAAATTTTTCAATCAAATTTAAGTATGCTGAGAATCGAACTCACGACTTTTCAGAATATTTATCAGATTTCAAATAAAATAATTTTCACTGCATACGAATTTTTAGTAAATCCTCAATATAAACTTCAAAATAAATTCTCAGTCTGCAGTCAAAATATTCAGCAACACCACAAAATAATAAAAAAAAATCAATGATCCCGAACAGCACAAAATATTCGCTAAAGCACAGTCACGTTACCATATTAACGATAAGTCGCATAATTGCCATGATAGCACATTGATGGCTAATTTAGACTAATTTTCCCGAACAGCCAAAAATTCTGCTCTTCACAGAATTGACCTTACTCAATTTTATTGACTGAGACTGCTTATCTAAGGGAGTATACTGATTGTCTTTTTAAGTATTCTGCGAAAAATTCCAATTTCCCGAATAGTGCTGCTCGGCGATAATGTACGAAAAAAATCCCTTAACAACAGCGATAGTTTCCAACTCTTGTCTCAATCTTCTTACTCTTTTCTTTATTTATTTCAAGCACTTCTTTCTTTGTTCCTTTGAACCACGAAACTTGTTAATTTGACGTCACTTTTTTTTTACATATATCTTATAAATATTTTAATGTTTGTATGTCAGCTGTGAGGTTGTCAAACGAGTATATCTCATTTATAAGCAGCACTGCCTCAGTTGACAGTAGCACTATAATATTATTACGATAGTTTTATGACACAACAACATTACACGATATAGTGAAAAATATCCGAGAGCGAGAATCACACAATGTTGATCAATTGACGAAATTAAATGTTAGGGAGGAGAATAAATCTCGACTTTTGATGTCGCACACAGTACGACAGTAGTTTGTAAGTTCAAATTCTTATGATTATTTATTTTTTATGACTTTTTAAGAGGAGAAATTGCGTAGTTATTTGTCAATTTTATAGGTCACACAACCGGCATGATACTAGCGATTGATATCGCTTATCTTATACTCGACATGTTCATTCCCGTACCCGAAAAAATATTCTATTTTTTTCTTCCTCTAATTCCAAAATAACCAAAAAAACTGATTTTTTTCAGAAGAAAAAAAAGTAACAAAAAATTGACTTTTTTTCACCGTGTGCCTTAGTACGATTTGAATAGTCAGAAAGCAGAGCATAAACTGAATCGCAAAATCGGAAAGAGAAGAGCAAAAAAACTTATTTATTGAGCAGAGAGTAAGAAAATTGAGAATTTGAGCGAGGCAAGGCACACACCTACAAGCGTGAATGTCAGTGGAATGGAATAAAACACATGCTGTCTCCGACTGAAAATTGTGTACAGTTTAATTTTTGTCGCGCAATTTAATTCGATTGAGAAATGATTTTTGAGTGAAAGATTGAGAGCACTGCTGACTTTACTCTCGAGCATGGAAATATCTCATATTTTTTGTGATACATAATTTGTATATTTAATGTTATTATCTACATAAAGGCTATTAAGTTTCCTGTAATTTATGTCCATTCTTAATTCATTAATATTTATTATTAATATGAACTTTTGAGTTCGAGATCTTACTGATATGCTCTCTGTTATGAGACATGTTTGTGTTCCGAGTAGCACAATGAATGAGGTGCTATGTCAATGAATTGACATCAAGACGTTAAAGGGCCTTGACAAGTGGAACTGAGGGAAATTTCGAATTTGTATAAATAGTGCAAATTTAGAGCCATTTTTCGATGAAAAACAAGGTTTGACCCCCGAATCTCACCACTCCCAAACAGTTGAGGATTTATTCCAGATATATTGACCATAAACTCTCTTTACACTTCTCTTTATACCACTTAAAATTAAATAAATACACACTTTTTTGATAAGATAAAAAAGTCAATAAAAACAAGTCTAAATTGGCTAGCAAAACTCAATGTGCTACAATATTTAATTTGAAGTGACGATCGAGTGGATGTGTGAAGAGTTTCGCTTCTGTAAGACTTTACCTGATAATTTAACATAAAAATTTACTTTGAGAAAAAGCAAAGGTTGCTTTAGAATGAATAGAAAAATTGTTTAAGAATCTAGTAAACTTTGGAAGTTTAAAAAGTAAATAAAATTTTAGTGAGGAATAAGTTTTGGAAGTTGTGCTGTTGAAATTGAGCGCTATTGAATGAGTTTGAGTTATCCTTAAAGTCAGACTGGTATGTAAAAATCAAAATTTTTCAAAATAATTTACAAATTTCAATATTTTAAGTCACAATTTGCCAAATCCATTTAATTTTCACTTGCCAATAAGCAACACCTCATGTAGACAAACATCGATAACTAATGATATACTTTTGAGTCATTAATGCTATCTATATTGATAATAAACACCATTAAAAGTGTGATGCAGAGCTTGAAGTTGACTTGACACAAATGGTACTCAAATGCAGTCCATGAAGTGCTTGACTAAATTTGTTCTGAAATCCATACTCCAGTGGAATTCCCCCCTATTTGGCGCCCTGTCAACTCAAATTCGAACTCTGTGTGCCTTCCAAATGTCTACCAAACACAACCTTACATCACACGAGATCCCCACGTGTCGAACTGCCTAGACTTTTTTCTTACAAAATCCAATTTATATGAACTAACAAAATTTGCAAGTTTTTGCTATAAACTCTATTTGTCGTGCCTCTATGTTAAGTAATAGATAAGAATGGATTTCTGTGAAATCTACTTTTAAACTTCAATTGAACCTTAAAATCTTACGAAAGTCAATTTGATAAAAATATATCAATATCAAGTCTCGAGTTGTTTTTCTTCAAATAGAAGATACTTGGAATCTCTTATTGATTTAAGGAAGTACCGGGAATCTGGTTTGTAGTCTTTAAACCTTTAATCGCTGCTTTATTCTGTTTTCGTGGAAATGATAATTGGAAATTATTTTAAATAAGGTTGATTCTGTTCTTGGTGAAGCTTTGATATGGATTGGATGCTTGCTATTAATTGTGATCCATAGCCTCCCTTAGTCATCTACCTGAAACTGGTTCTATGGCTAGTTACCGCATTCTAACTTCCTATACCAAATGCAATATTGTGCTGAATATCCAATTTATTCAGGCTCTTTAAAGGTTCATTAAGAACGAATTCAGTCAATATTTTATGAAATTTTTACATTTTACTTCCAGCATAGCAGCTATGCTTTTAAATCTACATTCCTAACTTTATGTTTAAAAGCTTTCAAATTGAATATTTAATGAAGCTCAAAAGCTTTCAAATTTTTTGAACGGTCTGCAGCACAAGATGAATTAAATACTAATTCTAGAGGCAGTTGTGTGCAACCTGTATGCTGCGGAACAGTAAAAGTGCTTGGAAATGACATGAACCGTATGTCAGGTGCGGTTTTGGTTGAGGTTACAATCAAGGTTGTCCACAACTGTTCTAAATCCTTAAAGACACTCTTGAACTTTCGGTCAGACATTAATCGACCATGAAAATCCTTCGCAGATCTTCTTTACTCATCACAAAACGCCAATCATCCTTAAAATGACCCACAAAAAGGCTGTCCTTTACAGTCCTTTATTTAATCACAATCAGCATCATTTGCGGAAAACTTTAAACATCAATCAAGGCAATAATTAAATTATCTCCATTCCAGCAAAAAGGCTCGTGTTCTTGTAAATGTCCATTTAAATTATTCAAAAGTCAGCATCCAACATTGTTTGGTCCTAAATATCCTCATTAATTTTCAATTCTACTTTTTTCGTTCCAAATTTTTTGCAGCAACAAAAGGCAAAGTTAAATTTTATGGAATTAATTTTAGAACAATAATGACCTAACGAGTAATATCGTTGAGTATAATACCTTTAATCGTTTTAGCGATTACCTGATAAAATTTAAAGGAAATGTCTTTCCTCTTTTAATATTCTGTTTTTTTATCAGCTTCAATAAATTATGTCATCCGGAAGTGCTTTTTGTTTAGGATCTGATAAAGTTTTTGTCATTAAGATAACTGGGTGAATGGGGGTAGACGTGCGAATGTGGGTGATGATTAGTCATGAATATTGATTAAGTGGAATTTGATGACTGGGAGACGGAAGGTAGTCATAGAGCAAGCCGTTGAGCTATCCATTGAGTCAGTCATAATGTCAGCCATTGAACTAGGTATAAAACGAAGGGAAACGTATAAGGTAGTCTATGGATCACAATTGATCGATACGACCAACGAAGTAAGCAAGCAAGTAAGATTTAGACTTTGATTCTAAAAATCTAACCAACTGTTGGAAATCTTTAAGTTAGAAATCAATCCGATAAGAAGGTTTCCATGAAAAATACTGTTTACTACATTTGGGGTATCTATTCTTGGTATGTCCTTATCAATGCAATGGTCACGCCTAAGTAATAAAAAGCCTAACTAAGTTATTCCATTCTGCCTTACTCAATCAACAACAGTCTATAATTTATCAACCCTCTGATAAACTGCCGAATCCCCCAATCAACCCCTGGTTGATCCATAAAACCTTTGTGGAATAAATTCTTCAATTTTTTAAGGGTTTTTTGTGAAAAAATCATGAAACCCCCAAAATTTCAATGCTACTTTCCCTAATAGTCTTCTTGCTACCCTCCTTGACTTTCAAATGATCATAATCACATCCAACTCCAATTCACAAGAACCCGACACAGTCAATATCTGCCAAAAATTAAACCCCGACACTTATTAAATCTCTTTATGGTTCATAATATGCATTGATTGCAAAAAAATCTCAAAAAGTTTTTAATCCAAATCTGTTAAATTTTATTACCCAGCAGACGGGGCAGCATGCACGAATTATTATTATTACTCTTTGAATTTGAACCTCAAGAATTTTTAAAAAAATTAATAATTTTTGCAATTTGCGTCATTAAAAAATAACTGGCAATTTGGCGAAAAAAATATATAAAAAATCTGTCTGGAACAATAGCAGATTGAATTAATAAGAATTAAGTATGATTCAAAATTGAATTGACAGTATATTCTGAATCGACACGTTTATTATTGACATGACTACGTTCGGATATGCATATATATATTTTTGTAGTTTTGATTTTCTAGAAAATTTTATAATTAATATTCTAATTGGCTTATATGTAAATGAGGTATTGAGAAGCATTGAGTGTTATGGGTTTAGGATGTGATTTTGCGGATGACAATTCTGTTTATTGAGATTAGTTTTCGGTTTAGAATTGGGAGGATTCTTTACTATAAGCGTAGATCTAATATCTGGTGATCTAACAGAAAAAGTATGATTCAGAATGACGAATTCCGAGTGGGACTCGAACCCACGACCTAATATTTCCGGTCGTATGATGCTATCCCTGGGCTATCGGGGGTTACTTGACTGTATGGCAAGTGTCATATATAAATTATGCAATTTTTGTATATTCTCTTACCACTGTATTTCCAATGATATCCGTTAATAGAGTGACACCAACCACTGTTCCCTCCTGAATACATCCTTGCATAAAACGTCAGATCTGATGTGTCAGCTGCGACAAAGTCATCCCACACTTTAATGATTGTACTTGATAAAATCTATTGACTCATTTGTGGTCATCTGAGAATAATGTCAAAATATTGCCCTGATCAGTAAGTTCACTAAGGTGCCGTTACGTCGCCGTAATTGTCAAATAGAGTCTAGTCAATATTTCCTAACTACCGGATCAAGCCTTAATAGAATTGCAATAAATTTAATAGATTTCTAAATATAAAATCATCAAATCTGTTCCTATTACTTCCAATTCATTCACAAAAAGATCTTCTTATTATTCAGCACTCAATTCAACCGTCAAAATCAATTTTTTTTATTAGAATTTATGACAGTAAGAAGTAGAAAAAATTCCGATTCCTCCTTGACAATGTTGAAATTTTTTTATTATTAGAATTGCAATAAAAATCGCGAATAATAAACATTAATCTTCTCCTTTACTCGAATATTTTGAATTTGATTTGCAATAAATTTCTATAGTATTGAAATTTCTGTCGAATAAATTGAGACAAATAGTGCCGATTTTAAATGTTTTATTTATTGTCACGTCGGTCTGTTGTTTTATTTGAAATATAGATTTTGCAGTGGTTGAAGTTAGTAGTCTAGTACATTTAGTCTGGATGATTAATAATTTAGGAATTGTTGGGACTTCGATTTTATGGTCGTAACTTCCAAAAAAGCTTGGATTTTCATTGGTACTTGGAAGGATCAAGAATTTAGTTTCCAGGAGCAGGAAGGTATTCAAGAAGAGGGTTGGGGGTCGAATCCAAACCAGTTATGGGCTTTCCCCTGGCTCTCTTGATTTAGGATTTGGACTCCCTTGATTTGTAGCATTTAAATAATTTCTTATTTTAGCTTCAAAATAAAGCACAAATTGATAAGCAATTCCACATTTAGCAACAAAAAATTCACTTCATGTTTTTTGCTAGACTTCCTATAAAAAGGCTCGTCTGTTGTTTTTCAATGCAAATTTTATAAATAAATCTATCAATAGAACAATAATGCTGATAAGGAATTATCTGGAACTTTCATAGACTTTAATCAGTCAGAAGACTTAAATCAAGGATTGAATTAGAAATTGATAATTAAACGGATATCCTTGATTAAACAGGAAGGTGTGATGCTCTATTTCCTACCATTAAGATCTCTCCTCTACTTTTGAAATCAATTATTTAGTTTGCTAAGGTTTTCGTTTCAAAACGTCCCAAGACTCACTTCCCCTGCTACCTTGAAAAGGGAGAGGGGCTATGTCCCTGCATGGCAGTCGATTTGTGAAAGTGATGGGCTTGGCCAAGTTTTGAATTTTTCATATGGATCGCAAAAACTTGGGGTTCTATCTATTCGAAAATCTACCCTAATTCCTTCAATACCCTGCCATCATGACGGCTATTTATTAAATTGTCCAATTTGTACGGCAAAACATGAAATTGGCCTCAATGTGTTACTCGGGTTTCTTGCAAACCTTTCAAATGAAATTTCATATGGTATTAAACTTTCCTGACCTGACAAAATTCAGCCTTTATTGACACAACTGTTAACTATTTTCAAAAGCGACAATAAGCACTTTACACAGGTGAATCCACAATGGAAGTAACTTTAAAAATATTTTCTCCTTTTAATCGTAATTAAAGTTTTTAAATTCCTTAAATAATTAATAGAACTACTCGTGGGTTGTAAAAGGTTTTTTAATGCATTTTGAATATTACCCGAAATTTCGTGATTGCCTTGAAAAAAAAAGTTATGAAGCTAGTATGGGGGTTAAAAAAAGAATTAAAAAGGTATGATAATTACGGCACGTGAAGCTTACAAGCGTAAATTTCCACAAATTTAAATTTACATTTGAGGAAAAAAAAGAGATTTTTTTTAAAAATAAATCAACAGAAGCAAAAACCGCCATAAAATTGATATTCAGTGACATAAATTTTAAGGTAAATTACAATTTAAAAATGTTGTCGTAGGTTAGGAAATTTTATATTTTTTTTTTGGCTCATGTTGCCAAAGCCATAGACTATATGTCGACTTGGTTGTCAAGTGTTCATGTATTATACATTCATTATAACGATATATGTACTAATTAGATTTTAAATTTTTTTGTTGTTTTTTTATGAATTATTTGTTTTAAAAATTATTTTGAAATTTAAATTACGAATTTATTAAGAATTTTTCTGAATTTAAACTCTGATTCAAGTTCATTGTATGAGTTTTCTGGGAATGCACATGGGGTATACAAGTTGAACAACTCTGGTACAGGTTGATTTAGAGCCGCTCTGGGTGGACTTCACTGGATATGTCTCCTACCAGAGTCACACTGTCCTTACCCTGAATTTTCACAATTTCTCTATCGTGTTCTTTCCGGATTCTCTGTTCCAAGAGAGTGATTGACATTCTTTGTATCATGACACACTCCAGGAAGGCACATGGCATTAAACTGGTCGAAAATCCACTGTCCCAGGACACATTGACTCTAACCTAAACCCAGATTTCATCGAATCTGATCTGGATTCAGAATCCTGCTATTCCTGGAGCCAGAATCATGTTGCTATCATAGGTAAGAAACAACATCATATGCTATTCTGGTGCCAGAATCTCGCTAAAGCAATGTCACGATTTCCTGTGGCCAAAACCACAGTCTTAAGATCAGATTTTTGTATTTTAAGACAGTTTTGCATTTTAAGACCTGCGTGTCGCGGTAAACTGTTCTCGTGGTAAGTCACGATCAAAAATAAACTCTGTGGTGGGGTTGATGACACACTAGTGAACACAATTTGGACAACACAGATCTATACAAACTTAACATCTGATCACCCCATTTAATCATAAAGCTTCATAAATCCTCACAACTTTATAAAAATTAATTTCAATTAAAATCTAAAAATAATTCACAATTAGCACGAGGAAGCAAAAAGTCTAAAAACCCAACTCAAAAATCATCTAAATTGAATTATTAAGCTATGGAACCCCTTTACAGCCTTCATAATTCTCAATAACCCATCCGAAAAATTAATTTCTAGACACAAGATTTCTAAAACTTTTTTTTTTTTGATGTTTTAATTGGAATAACAAAAGCATTTAAGAGAAAATAATTGAATCTCTAAGGTTTGAATCAATTAAGTCAAGCTTGTAAATTAATTTACATCTTCAATTCAAAGCGTTCAAGACAAAGAATCTCATGATCAAAGGAGAAACACAAAAAAAAAATTGAAATTTCGTTCCGATTGTGAATAGCTTAGAGCAGTAAGGTGGACAATCTGTGTGCTGCGGCACCTGTGTGTCGGCAAAAATGTTTGGAAATGAACTGCAAGATGAGTGTGATTTCGATCAAGGCTGATGTGCCGCGGCACACAGGTTGTCCACCACTGCCTTACAGAAATAGAATAGTAAGTGAGAGAGACGCAGAAGAAGCAAATTTTCGCAAGGTCACATCCAGAGGAAATTTTTAATCAATGAAAAATGATCACATGCTGCCGGTCAGCAACTTACTTTGTCTTTGCATATTCTTTTACATATTTTCAATTACAACTTCCTTTATTCACTTCTGTTCTGTTTACTCCGGTGTGTTCTCGCACTTTTAATGATTCCTCAAGTCAGTCACTGTGTGATGTTAACAAGATGATTGCTCGAGTGATACTGAAGTTTATCAACCTCATAATAATTGTACAACTGTCGACTGACTTTATATATACTTTTGTGTTATCAACGATGTTGTTGTTGTTATTTATTCAGAATCACACAGAATTGTAATTCTCGTATTTCTCAATTGTTACACTACAATAAGCTCGGGAAACCGCAATAATTGATTCATCAATACTCACCGCCATAAGACGAAAACCAATACGACCATCATAAATCCAAAGCAACTTAACACAATTGTTGCTATTATTGTAAAATCATAATTATGTACGAAACCTTTACGTTGTGATGCTTCAATGTGCTCGCAATTTGGTTGTAGTGCGATCTAAAATGGAATGAATTAAGAGGATTAGTGACTTTTTATTGAAGATTTATGCTTAATTAAAGATTAGATTGATGGGAGTTATAATTGATGAATAGGATAGTTCTGGGGAATTTGGGGAGATTCTATGGGGATTGAACTTAGGTTTCTTGTAAAGAGTCATTTTCTAGTCAAGATAGGAACATGTCTGAACAGAAACAAGCAGTGAATTTCAATTTTTGGCATATAAATGGACACTTTTAGGAAACTCTTAGATTAGGCACTCCCTCCTTGGTTAGGTCACTCTTAGATCCGAGCTTCTTACGTCTCCCTGCCAATGCAGCGACATAGTATCTACATTGTGCAGCTCGGGAATTATATTGAGACATAATCTTAATGTCGGCTATTCTTAATAAGATCTAATTTCTCTGAAAAGACAGAATCCTCATAAACTCTCAAAAGACTGCATGGCTACCAAATGTCAAGTAATGTTTTGATCAAATATAAGCCTCAATTTAGATCATTTAGACCAGTGTTGTCTAAACTGTGTGACGTGGTACATTAGTGTGCTTCCGAATTTTCAGGAAATGTCATGAACCGCATGTCGTGTAGGTATCGATCGTGGACGAAGGTGTGTCATACCACAAATAAGTTTGAACAGCACTGATTTAGACATTTATAGATCGAGCAAGCTGTCCAACCTTTTTTGATTTTTTGACTCAATTTTGGCACCATTCAAGCCCCAAAAACCCAATAAAATCCCAATTATCACCGTAAAAAGTATTTTTTGCAACTTTGTATGAATTAGACATCATTTAGATTTAACGATTTTATTATTCCGCGGTTCAGTAATTTTATGAATGGCAAGTGTCATCCTCTATCTTGAGTAATCTGACTCAAATTGTAGAGTTATTTGTGGAATGCGTGCGAAAAAAAAATTATAATTTTGAATGAACAGTCATTTAACTTTAAGATTTTAAAGACAATGGAAGTTCAAGCCTTTTGAGAATAAAATTAAGATGATATTAAAATGACAGTCACAGTTGTGGTAGTGGCTTATGATCTTGACATTTTTTTGGCACCATGAAATTGTATGATTTTCTCACTGTGGTTTGGGGATTGAGATGTTAATGTGCTGTGGTATGGTATGTAGGGAGTACAGTAACTACGTAGTTAAAGACTGGTAGGAGGGGAGTTGGAGGAACCACAAAACCATCTCAAACATTCAAATTGAAGTCATATCAGTCATATATGTCCACAATATACTTACTTGCTTCGGTGATGTCGCTTCACTTATTTGAAGCTTATTTGGACTAAAAATGCTCAACGATGCTGCCTGCAATTTTACCTCGTACATTTCATTCATCGTCAGATTTGGTATTTTAAGCTGTCAATCAAGAACAAGAAAAAATCACATTAAAATTTCATATCCAAAAATGTGTGACATTCCTTCCACATACCTCAATTTCAATATGTTCGGCTGATGAATTAATCTGGAATTGCCGATAAAAGTCCCATGCAGATGCCTTAAAGCTAATGATGTAAAAATCGATGGTGTTATAATAAAGCATTGGTCGTTTCCATTTTACGTAAATTGTTCCATCCTTTTGGCATGCGAGATTTGTGAGAATCGGTGCAGCCGGTGCCGCAACATCAGTACGTTGGAATATTGGTGTCGATGCATTACCATCATAACGTGGTGTAATTGCAACAACTACAATTTTATATTCGGTATATGGTCCTATGAGTCATAAGAAGAAGTAAAAGAAGGTGTTAAGTTACGTATGAAGTAATGAGGATAGGAGGTATCGTAAATGACGTCCAAGATTCAGCAGGGGGGCGATTATTCTAAAGACTCGGCACGGTACAGTACAACATGGCATGGACCAGTACGACATGGCATGGTACAGTACGACATGGCATGGTACAGTACGACATGGCATGGTACAGTACGACACAACACGGTGCAGTACGACACAACACGGTGCAGTACGACACGACACTGTGCAATACGACACGATGTTGTGCAGTACGACACGACACGGTGCAGTACGACACGATGTTGTGCAGTACGACACGTTGTGCTGTACGACACGTTGTGCAGTACGACACGATTTTGTGCAATACGACACGACGCGGTATGTATTATCGTGCCATTACTGAATAAATCGGCCCAGATATGAAGAAATGACTTAAAAACGTCAAATCTCATTGGACATCATTAACGATCAACCACTAAAATGAAGAAGCAGCCAAACGAAAAGAAGGCCAAGGTCATCCATATGTCTATACTTACTAAGTCTTTTCAATGTATAATAATGAATGCCCGATTCACTCTTCGCAACATTTTCGGGATCATTTTTTGGCATTGCGAGTAATGTTTGATTTAAGAATGTATAATAGATTCGATAAATGAGATTCGGACCATTTGGTTTCTCTGGTTCGAGCCATGAGATTCTGATTGATGATGGTGTTACTTCATGAACAGTCACGTTTCTAGGCTGGGTTGGTACTGTAAATGAAAATAAGAAGATGAACAATAATAATAAACATTTTACAGCATGAATGAATAAAATTGGCATTTAAACAAAATTGTTTCTGTGCTAGTTGATGTGCAATCTCATATATATGCCCAAAATGAGACGTCGTGAAGCTTAAAAAGCTAGTCACAATATGAGGGAGATAATTAAAATTCCAAGGTCGAATTACAATTGCAATATTTTGTTTATTTTTAAAATTCAACTCGGCACTTTTTTACGCTTGACATTTTTTTTGTTGCTTTTGTTGTCGGAGAGTAAAGCTGAACTGATAAGCTGTTCAGTTCATTTATTTTAAGCACTTCTAGATTTTACTGCTTTCGATTTTTAATCATAAACTTGAAAAAAAGTTTTTTTCAATGATAAGACACGATTCGGATGGAATTTCACGTACTCAAAAGTATTGTGGATGGATTTTTGCATTTTATAGGTTTGGGATTGTGTATCTTGGATGATGTTGATGCACTGGGGTGAAGATAGGGTTTTTTTGGGTCAAATCTCCTTTAATGAAGAAATTTTCTTAATTTTCTAAATTTATTGAGGATAAAGCTACAAAAACCTAATTAAGAATTGGAATTTCTCTATCCAGGGGCATTATCTGATAGTATGGAGGGGAAGGGGGTAGATGGGCCTCGTTAAAACCCTACAAAAACGAAGAATTTGATAAAAATATGGAGGGTGACCCCAAATCCTTTAAAGTTACATTGCTGATCATAAATCGATAGATCTCTGACTGATATGCTTCTGACTAAGAGAGGGGAGCTAGGACGGAGGAAGGGGAACCGAGAGGAAGGAGTAAGAGAGGAATTAGCAACAATTTAGGGACATTTCATGATTATTTTTACTAAATTCCCAAGCAAATTGATGATCTATTCCAAAAATAGTGAATTTTGATCCCAAATTCCCCCTGCATACACCCTTAACCCCACTTGATTCATTCCCAGTATGCAAATATTCCCCACAAATGCCTCTGTATTACATTCTTTTGAGTCATACTGTTGTTAATTATCAACAAATTATTTTCATCCATATTAATACGCAGATCCGCATAAAGCGTTAATTAGCTCTGTATGTATGGCAAAAAAAGCCGTAAATTAATACATCATATGGAATTAATTTGGTTACTAAAGCTGTCATATGGATGATGAATGAAGTGATGAGTCGCATAAAAATGGAAATTTCAAAATATTTTTGAATTTAAAGTTTTGTGGGGTTTTGGAAAGGATGACAGGCATTAAATTGGGTATTGGGTGGTGCTGATTAAGCTTTATGAAATCTATATTGACGACTCTCAGTACATCCAAACTCAATCCTTATCAAGAACATTCCACAAATTCGCCAATATGAATCACTGTCTAATTCCTATACGTCGTCAAGTCTGAACTTCATAATACACAAAAAAAATCATGAGAAAAAGAGCAACTAAGTAGAATTATTTTTGAGTAGTATAAACATTGGGTAATTTTCAAAACATATGCATGAATGTAAAAGTAAGCACGTGATAGTCATATTTAACATATGCGCAGTTACGAAATTATATTTTTGGGGATTTTTTACTAACTTTTCTATTCATTAAAAATGCTCATTTTTTGCACGTAAACTAATCCATTAGTTCTGTTAATTAAATTAAATTGAATATGTCCATGGACATTTAAACAAGATTTCAAGATCGTCGTGCTAATAACATGGGGACGGTCAGGATTAATGTGACGTAAAAAAATGAATTTTTAGGACCCCATCTCCTAGGAACACCTCCCCCCCCTCTCATTTAGAGCGTCATGTAATAAATGATCTTTAAGGGGCGTTTGTAAGGAGCAATGGCAGTCCACCCTAAGAAGAGTTGGATCCAAAACATGACGTCAATCCTTAACACCCCCCAAATCTCAAAAATATATGCAAAAAATACGTAAACAAATTTTTTTCTTATAAAATTAAATTAACAGCATTGATCTAACTAGACCTAACGAATTACGATCATTTCAGCACGTTTGCAAGTCATTGATAATCATTTATTAATCAAACAAGAGAAAAGAGAAATGAAAAATTCTGCGGAAATAAGGCGCCTTCAATTCGCAAATGTGTAGAATGAATCTCCTCACAATGTGTATTATAGTTAGTCATCGTCGTAGTCAAAAGCTTAGTATTGTTGTGAATAGTTTAGGGGACATTCAAAGTTGGGTAGGTGTGAGTGGTTTGGGGATCAAACCCCGTCCCCCCATTTTGAAAAAATCTTCAATTTTCTAGGTTTTTTCGTACAAAAATCCAAATATTTCTGACTATTCCCCTGGGGATCGTTCACTTATGATGTAACGCTCTTTGGGCGGATGGGAAGATTGGTTCTGAGACATGAAACACCTCAAGCAATTCAATTTGTCATTGACATTTAGCTCCTAAGGATATTGAGGGCCAAAAGTCCATCCCACGTTACCTAACAAGTGAACGACCCCCATAGACATCTCAGACTTAATTTTTCAATCACACATGATGTCTAGAAACTGTACAAAATTGCTAAATAATTTTCAAAGTTCTTTCAATTTTTTTTAACTCAAAAGCAGATCACTTGAAAATGAGAAAAATATATTTTGTGCTATTTCTGGAATGGGAAATAATGGGATTTAATATAAAACATGTGGATGTACTCATAGCTTAAGAAAATTTTTTTGCTGTTAGCTCATTTTTTTTCTCTACAATTTATGATTATCGGAAAGAGATTGCGTTAATTCCCATAGAGAATATTTTTTCTATTTTCTTTAATCGCAGCTAGCTATTGTGAATGAATATTTATATCGTGGAATATGGGGAGATGAGAGATGTTTTGAGCTGGATTTATGGTTTCTAATGGGGATTCGGACTTTGAATGGAAAAGTCGGTTCAAGTCGGTATCTAGCTCTGGTTTCTAATATCGGAGCAGATTTAGAAGTGCTATTGTCTGAAATTGTAAATCTGAGGTAAATCTGAGCATCAAGCTCGACTGTTCATCTAGAATCCCTAGAATGATATTAATGATCATTTACATTTCCCAAGACTGAGCTCAATTCTGTATCTGTGTCTAACTAACTTTTCTGTATTAGCACCACTGATTCTATGAAGCTTTAATGTACAAAAAACAAAGATTGTTGATCTCGACTTTCGATTTTCTAGTGCAGCATGCATAACTATTGCATTTAGTTTCAAAATGTATTTGTAATTGTGGTTGTGCTGTTTCCAATTTTGAGTTTATTTTACTTAATCTGGAACATTTCTATTGCGAAGAATGTTTTGGATTTGTGCAGTGATGAGTACTGCAAGATGCAAAATCTTGATGCTGTCAGTGATAAGAGCTGTTTATTGAGCTATGGATAGAGGAAGAAGGGTTAAGTATGCTTTGTGCAACACTTCCCAACAACCATGGTAGCTCAGTGGTAGGAGCATGCGACTAGTAATCGTAAGACGTGAGTTCGATTCCCACTTGAGACCATGTCTGAAGAAGCGTACATTTTCTTCTTTAGAACCTTACAATAGTAAGGTTCCGATCCAAAATACTCCAAAGCATTCCACAATATCCCAAAACATTTAGCATCTAATACTTTCACTTCACATCCCAAAACTATCATTGTCATCATCCTCAAAAGCCACTCATCCTCATTCCTCACAAAACACACATCAACACATCCAGCCAAGCAACACCCTGGTGTAAAATCCATAAATATATGTTTCAAGTCTTGTTAGATAACAAAATTGACATAGAAAAATTCCTTCTCGTTGCTGCACATATAAATTTGTAGAGCATAAAGAGAAACAATAGCAGCAAGCGCAGAATGATTAATTCTTGCACAGCTGTGAAGTTTGCATAGCCAAAGAGAAAACTGAACTAGTTTTTAATTTTTTGTGCTGCTGCCTGCTCGAGACATTGATAGTCTTGCATAACATCTCATGCCTTAATTGCAAAAATATATCGATGCCCTTCCTTTAATTAATTGACATATTGTGTCAATAAGATGATTCTTAATTAAATGACTAGCACATCAGCTAGTACAGGCACGTTCAATGAGTTTGAACTTGAATTGGAGGAATGGCAGAATTGGGTGCGTATTTAATTTTGGTATTTTCTGCTTTTTGGCAACATCTGTTATTATAGCTGAAATGGAGTCGAGTGTTTCTTTTAATGACCATAAATCAGCTTCTTTCAATAATGAAATCAAGATGCCCGAAAATAGAATTTTTTGGATTATTTGATACATGATGAATGATTTTTCTAGAGCAGGGGGATGGGTAACCTGTGTGCCGCGGCACTCCAAAATTTTTTGGAAACGCCGTGAACCATATACCGTGTGAAAACTAACATCAAGGCATACCACTAAGGTGCCATACCTCATAAAAGGTTGCCCAGCACTGTTCTAAATCCATTCTACATCCATAACCATATGCCATGTTAGGTTTCGATCGAGGCATACCCCCAAGGTACCATACAACATAAAAGGTTGCCCACCACTATTCTAAATCAATTCTACATCCATAAATGCTGCTTTGAATCTTATAGGATACTTTATATGCTCCAATATCGCATACTCAAAACTAGGTCATGCACACATTGTTACTATTTTTTTGAAATAATATTTGTCTAGACGTTATCGGCTATTTTTTTGTTTTGTTCGACTAATTGCCATTGTTTAATGGAGAATCACATAAAAGTTTCCGTTCGGCTTGTCTCTTTACGTTTTATAGTAAGGCTTAAAAAAAAGCTATAAATGGTGTACGCTATGCATTGTTGACATAGGCATTGTGTATGTTATTGGATTATTAATTATTGTGTGTGTTTCGGGTTTGAATTTAATTTTGTATTTTTTGAATGTTATAATGATGATTGGATGTGCTGAACATTTTTGAGATAGTTTTGTGATAATTTTTTTGAGTAATTTCTGTTCTGTTTTGATTAAATTATGAATATAATTTTGAGTAGTTGTCATCCTGTCTGTCATAATGCTGTCATTTTGGCTTAAGCTCCTTGTAACTCGACTTGTTTAAGGACTAAAGCTAGGCTTGAACTTATTGGCTGTACCTAAAATTTCGTCTAAGACTGTAGACCTACATTTGTTGTCTACTGTCCTGCAGTCGTGGATGAACCCATTTATACTATAATCCCAATAGAATCCCAACTTTCCGGGACTCATAAATGTCTACCCGTCATGTTCAACGAGACTGTACCCTAGTATAGAATATTCACGAATAAAATCATAATTTGGAACATATGATGAATTAGATGACAGGAGATGAGCAATTTTTGACACATATTTTGACAAAAATATGAGATATGAAGTTCGTAGAAATAGCTAAGCAGTCAGATCATCTGGAAATTACCATATGTAGATAGTATACCCAAACAGACAACGACTTTGCTCTTGAATATATTAACAAAATTAAGCATACCCAATTGAATTGACTGAGGATACTCATGAGTTCCGTTAGTCTGATGAGTATACTCATTGTCTGGTAGGGAATCTGGAAAAGGCAAGTCTCCAATCCGCAGACCGATTTCAGAGGCTGTTGAACATCTTTAAAGACTTTTCATACTTTATGTCGCTTGTTTGTAGTCTTCTTGCGATCGAATCTGGATCATTATGATCAGTCTTTCGCTGCATATGCTCAATCAAATCTCATTAGCCTTCCTTAACTGACATCAGTCAGGGTATCAAGTAACCCTGTCTACATCACTTATCAGCCCAAATTCAAATGTCCAGAATCAAAGATTGACAGAAGCAAAAATCAATTTTTTCTAGTCCCAGCCAACTTTTTCTTCCCAATCAGCTCTGTCTAAGAAATAATGACATACGAACAAAAGAGACATGATGTATGAACATTAATTTCCTATTCCAACTCATTCCCATCTCTTAACTAGATACAAAATATAGCAAATTATCTCAAAAACACAACAGTATATCTAGCAAGTTATCACCAACAATTTTTCGGGATGAATGCAAATGTGAGTGAGAATATTAATATCCACATTTGTAAGGCTTAACATGTATATAGTCAAGGATTACAACTGAATATAAAATTTACAAAAATTCACATTCAGAATTTTATTATATTTTACTTGAATTTTGTTAATGCTTCCAGCTAGTTAAGACTTTTCTCCAGAGTATAATACACCCAGTTGTGTACATAAAAGGCTTGTCCGACAATTTAAATGGTCATTATTCAGTTTCATTTCTAAAGTATAAGTTTTTTTTTAGAATAAAATATTTATCTTGATTTTTATGCTGTATTATGCAATTGCTACGGTTATCACAATACAAAACTACTCAATTTCTTGTTGCTGTGGTTTCATTAAAATTTGATTTGAGTATAAGAAGTAAGTTTCTTGTGTTTGGGTAATGGATTTGGTTCTATGGGACGTAATGGCTTTGTATTGTGTAAGAGTGGACCGAATTTAGATTTTGATTGGTTGGTGCTATTTGAAATAATGACAGAATTGAGTTTGATGAGGAAAATTGGCAACAGATTATTTTGCAAAATTGCTCAAATTTGGATTTTTGATGGAAATGATGTGGAATTGAGTTAACTAGAGTCGACTAGAGTCAACTAGAGTCGACTTGAGTCAATTAGAGTCGACTAGAGTCAACTAGAGTCAACTAGAGACTTGACAAGAAGTCAGATACGAAGTGGCCCTGAGTCGGCACCTTGACAATGTCTGATTTTGACCAATTTTTGGAATTCGCCCCATTTTGCCGCTCGTGTAAATCACACAAATCTACATGCTTAAATCATCCGAAGCCATAAAATATCCACTTTACTTTGTAAAATTCATTAATTTTCTTTCCAAAGAAGCATCAAAAGTTTTTACAGAACTGCTGAATACAAATTATCTCAATTTTGTTCTCATTTTAATATAAAAATAATTTTCAATAAGCTGTTTGACTACCTCTTAAGTATATAGCATATAATCCCAAAACTCTACAGATTGAGTTCTTTTAAAAGAAAAAAAAAATTAAATAAAATATTCAAGATTTTAATTTCACTTTACATGCTCACGCTAAGTTAATTAATTTTGCATTTTTATTGTATGAGAAATTAGTTCAAAGTCTTCTTTATTTCTCTCGTGAATGGAATTGGAAGAGAATGGAAGCTTGTGTTTCATTTCCATGAGATTTGAGACTTTTAAATGTTATAAAATAGTTCTATGATGAATTTTATCTTGAAAATGTTGATAAGGAGCTTGGTTGGAAATTGTAGTTCTGATGTCGATTTAAATGTAGATTTTAGAATTTTTTAGGGTTCATTCATAAATGATGTTTCTTTGTTAATGTCCCGAATGACTCAAATGAAGAAGGTTTCGTCTTGGATGCCTCTACTTGGCAGCTTCAGGAATGTCATACGGATACAATATCCATTTGGAGCTAATAACAAAATTCTAGAGCTGTCTTGAAGGATCCGTGGCGTAGTCTTCTTGATTTGTGTCAATCGAATAACTCGTTATTTCAATGGTTGGCAACCTGAGTGCCGCGGTACTCTTGCAAGCTGCTAAAATGCTTGAAAATGCCAAACATTGTATGGCGAGCCATTTCAGCCAATCCATACCACCAAGGTATACCTCGAAGAATAACAGGTTGAGCAACACTGGATTATCTGGACCAATTAACAATAATTACTTCTGAATTTAAATTCCACAAATATAGGACATAGGAAGTACAAAAATCACAATAATTAACCCAACACAACCTTTTAACTGCCTCTAAATGTCAAACTTCATAGAATTCAAACAAAAGTTCAATGACCTAGTCAAGTCATAATACTCTTAAAGCCAATGCTAAACTCAACAACCGCAAAATTTGTCGCCTAGAAGCTTTTTTTATGAAATTCTATACTCCTCTCGGATGTGCATTTAGCACCTCAGTTTCAATTCTCACTTTATGCACTTTTCAACACACTCACGAGCCTTTTTATGTCATTAAAAAGGTGACAAAAAAGAGTTTTTCATTAAATGTACTCAGTACAAATGAATCCCCACCCACAGAACTAAATGACGACACCTTCTCCTTCTTACTTTTTCGCTTTATTCACTCAGTTCTGTTTCACATATATATTCCACCGTTTGAAACAATCAATCTTCACCGATGCATGAAAAACAAGCCACAAACAATAACAGAAAGTGTGAGTTAGTCAACAGCCACACGAGAAGAGAAGAAATACAAAAAAGATTGTGAGTAATTTGATAATAGGTAATGAGCAAACAACGAAAATTAAGTAGCCATAGAATGAATTGAGAGGCTGACTCATGTCCATTCATGAAAATTGATGCTAATTTACTCTCGTGACTAACATTTTGTGTCTTTCTGGTGCAGTTAATTAAAAAAAGGAATTGCATGGAATATTCTGGGTATTGTTTGTCTGTCTGACTGGCTGACTGTTTGTCCGACTGGATGTTCATTTGTCAGTCTAGAAGGATGATTGATCAACTGACTTCTTGTATATTTGTCTGACTGCTGGTTAATTACTTGATAGGGATGTAAATAGTCTCGAAGTATTAAGGAATCTTTGGCATCATGCCATATATTGATAACTCTGTCAGTGAGGGAAAGAGGCCACTTTGGCCGAGTGCTTAGGCAACTGATTGAAAACTCAATACTTTCTCTTTGCAACAACTTGTGTTCGATTCCTACCAAGTAGTAGTTTTCCCAATTATTATAAGTATAGAGTGTTTGTCGATATATCAAGGGTTTGGCCGATACTCAAGACATTATATGAGCCTTAAAGAGGCTTAAACCAGGAGTGACATGCAAATTAGCTTCCGTACGAGGCCTGTTTCTCAAGGTTGCTGCTTTCCGTTGATGATCCCTTCCCCAGTTTGTCATCTTCCCTGATGGCCTTTGCATTAAACCAGAATTCTCAGATAGGTGTCTATGGAAAGTTGTCGATTAATATAATCATAGCTTTTGCCTATGACCAGGCATCACTTGAATCTAGACGTGCAAAACATAAGCAATAATGCCTGCCTAACCAATTTCATAACTTGACATAATTCTAAATGTTCAATAATGTATCTCAAATGCGCTTCAATTGACCACATGCAATAACATCCCTACCACATCCATACTAGCTCGTAACTCAAATTTCAAGCAATTTAATAACAAGAAAGTAAATAAAAAATTGTAAAAATTTATTAAAGAAATTTTTCTCATCATCTCATTATTAGTTTTTTGTATTGTGAGGGTATGAGGGGGGATGGGATGGATATGAGAGGATTCTTTTTTTTTCTCTATGTTTTGTGTACACATAGAACCGTTTTTGCGCAGAAACGTGCGTTATCGTTACTCGATAGAGAAAAACATGCCGAACATTAAAAAAAAGGAAGCAAAGAAATTCTCTCATGTACTATATACATTTGAGGGGTTCCAGGGGCCTTTAGTCTATATCTAGTCTATGTCGACTTTTTTTAATCCTTAATGAGTGACATTTGCATATTAATGTGACTTGTCCCTTACTGTAGTAGTTAAAAATAAGCAGGACATAGTCGATTCCATTCAAGATAATATAAATTCCCATTTGTATGAACCTTTTTCTTCCTTCATTGCCATTTGTGGCATTTCCTACACAACTTAACACAAAGACACTTTTTTTTGTGCTGCATGCTGAAAACACTCAGCAAATAGAGAATAAAAAAAATTGAATTTCTTGTTTGCACAGTTTCTCATAAATAATCGAGTAAGGAGAGGATTAGCACTGTAAAATTTTTGTTTGTGTCGAGAACCTTTATGTGTACATACCCATATCAATATCCACAACTTCCTTATCATTCTCATCGCTCTTCAACGTTATATTAAGACGAATTTCCTCCGTCGTTGATTTATGAATTGGAGTAAGTGGAACTACATCATCATTTGTTTTACTATTACTTAATATGGCATTATTGCCAATATCTAGCGGTGACTTTGTCGTTTCCAATGGATGTGATGCACATACAGTTAATGTTATTAATATTCCAATGAACAATGGTTCCATCTTTGTGTCTTTATATTATATCTTGTAACTAGTTCACTGTTAATTGTCTTATAAAATATTTATGTATTTACGGAAGTTTCTAGCTTCTTAGTCAAGATGCTGTTTCGGAGATGAATCACATATTATTGGAACCAATCGTTTCCGAATACATTTTCATTCTTTTATTCTCTTTTTTTTTCTTATAATATAAAAAAAATGCACAAAATCTGACTGGGATTCTCACTGTATGTCTCTCAATTTCTGAATCATCCAAATGGCACTAAATGTTGTTTATATCTCCATCAATAAGTGCTCCTATGAGCGAATGGAGATGCAAATGTCACACAAATGAACTATAAATCAGTTAAATTAAGTAATTGTGCACTTCTTCTCGGCAATTTTGTGGGCAGAATGACTTTTTTTTTATTCCTTTGTAATTTTTTTTTCTCTCTCATTTGGGCCTGAACACTTTCATGTTTTTTATATGAATACACTACATCTATGACTCAATTATCGCTATATAAACACTGAATTCGATGAAATTCAAATAGATTAATCACTTATGATTAGATATAATGTAATTAATGTGAGATTATTATCGATTTTTATTGAGAATTTGGAATTCAAAAAAAAAAAGTTTTTTTTTCCATGAAGACAGAACCACTGCACCACAATGAATTGGATGAAGAGAAGAAAAAAAACACCGAGCAAGTGAGCAACACTCAAGCGAGATGGGTTGGCTGATTATTGATGGAATTAACTTCTATGGCATCTTCAATGCTTACTAATTTTACAAAATTTCCTCATGACTTTCATACTTTACACCTTAATCATCCTCACTACCTTCATCCCCACTTCCCCAACTACCTTAATCCACTTCCAAACTATCCACATTTATCATAATAAACATTTTTCATTTAATGCTCAATATGCCTCTCCTGTTGCTCATTTTATCATTAAAACTTTTACTGTCGAGCGCCATCTCTTGAGTATTGAATGAACTTTATGGAACTTCTTAATAGCGGGAAATAAGAAAAAGTTTCCTATTGGATTCTGATAAGACTTCTTCTTTAGACACACACACATGGCGTGCAACAGATTTTTGTGTCTAACGGATTATTTTAATGAGGATTAATGTTGTCTGGAAAGGGTTGAATGATGTGTGTTAGGGATATAGTTTTGATACTTGGATGGCTATAGAGGTAAATGTTTTGAAGATGATTTTCAATAGGAATTGAACGTTGATTTTGCGATTCTTAGTCACGTGTTTAAACTACTTAGCAATCAGGAGCTGCTGAGAAGCTTGATAAAACAGCAATTTAGCTCCTGGTAGAGATGGCTATGACTAGTGAACCTTATGACTTGTTATAAACGTGAAATTGTATGCTGTTAATACAACGACGTAATTGTGACATTAAGTCACTCTATGCCGTGACCGAGACTGAGTCTTCCTGCGAACGAAGATTGTTTTCTTGACTTACCGGGAATCAAGAACGACTTCCTGAACTCCCGACAATTAAGACTAACTTCCCAACCTCTCGGGTAGTCTTGATTTCAACCAGGATTTCGGTCTCGAGAATTTGTCAAGATCAAGACTTTAAGAAGCCTTACTATGCTCTACCGACTACCCTGTGCTACTTAAATACCTAATTAGAGTGTCTTGTATTTTACAATGTTGAGAACAGAGCTTGAAGAATGTCGACTTAGCAATTTAGTAGTAAATAGCTTATAACAATAAGAAACAGCCAACTCATCATCATGTAACTTTCTAGCCCACTTCCATTACGGATTGTGCCTGAACATATTAAAATTTACATCCTTTCAATCTCCCATTCAAGGTCTAATCCAAAAGATCCGGTTAACAACTTTTAATTGCCTTGAGTATTGACAATAATAATGACTGAAACCCATAAATATGATGTATTATCTTGAAAGGTCATTGTGTCATGGGAAAAAGTGTTATGAGGATCAACTTTGTTGCCCCTTGGGGAGCCATTTATAGTCCCATTTCTTACCCAAAAATATGATAATTTTTCATCAAGATCCAATGAATGTCAAATTAATAATGCTTAAGGGCAATGTAAGTATGACGTAGGAGTTACTTTACCGCAAATTGAACTTGACATTCACATGTATGTCCATATTTTCAATTCAATTTGTCATGGTTGTCATGGTATGGAAAGAAAGAAGAAATAATAAGTTTCACCTGAATTTAATTTAGCAAATCAAATAGACCGGAATCAAAAGCATAAAATTGCGTACATGCTGATGCAGCACAATTGTATAATATCTGAGGAAATTAATTTTTTATTGCTTAATTTTATATCATCTCATGGAAATGATGAATAGACAGATTTTTGAGTAGCTTCTTAAATTTTGAGTGTTTTACATCAAGAGAGGTAGCTGGAAGGAGCCAAAGTTGATTAAAATTGGTCTATACCTTTGAATCATTTGTTATAACTTGAAATGAAGTTTGTCCTTCAATTTTTATTCCAAATAATACAAATCGGTTTATCAGTCCGAAATCCGGCAACAGTCAAGCTTTAATCTGGATTGGCACCATGCCTTTTAGAATGGCACTAGACTGGTGTGACTCTGAAATGGCACCAGATTGGTGTGACTCTGGAATGACACGCGGCTTGTGCGAATCTGGGATGACATGAAGCTAGTGTGACTCTGGAATGGCGTCGGATTAAAACCGAGTTCCGGCATTAAGTCAGAGTTTCAGGGACGTAAGACTGGATTTTTGATCAAGTAGCCGATTTGTTTAATTTGGGAATGTGATTGGAAACTTATATACTACCAGGATATTATCGGAAGCAGCACAACGTATTCATTAGACTGTCGTTAAGTCACTGTGTTCACGACAAGACGTGAGTGTGTCATGGTGTCACTGTAAAAGCTGTTTGTGGCTAATTATTCCGTTAAATAACGAAATTTGAAGCATCGTGCTGCCTGAGCTTACTAATTTCATAGAAATTCGTACTCAAGTCAAATTACAGCCTCAATATTCCCACAAAAACTAAATTTTACCATCATCACAAACACATCAGTGTCAGCTATTGTCTAATATTATTAATTTAAACATTGAAACTTAATATTTTTTCATACATAGGTATTTAGATGAAAGTTCTTCCCACATAATTATATTTTATCATCTTGAAGCTCATTAATGAATTAATTATAAGAAGCATACGCTGAAATCAATAGCCTACTCATTCAATTATTCCACAACAAACACGAACGTATTCTTATAGTAAAAATTATAATATGGAAATGCTTACAAAGTTTCTGATATGTTCTACTTAATTATGCTAGTTCAATTATGATATACATAAGTAACAAGGAAAAGTTCTTAGCACGTGTTGGATATAAATGTTTTGATGAGCCTGGATTAGGGTTCTGTAATTTTTCGAAATTTCGACATTTTCGAAATTCGAAAATTTCAAATTTCAAAAATTCAAACTTTTTGGAATTTTTTAAAATTCAAACTTTTCGAAATTTTCGATATTCGAATTTTTCGAAATTCGAAATTTTCGAAATTCAAATTTTTCGAAATTCGAAATTTAAAGAATTTGCAAATTCAGCATGTGAAGAGGATTTGGGGATCAACCCCTTTCTCCATTCCACCTGAATACGCCCCTTTAAAGCTTAAGCTTTAAGAATTCCTTAATGGATATTTGTGTTTGTGTTGAAATATTTAATTATCTATTTTGATACAGTTGTTAAAGATTAGACACACAAAAAAAGTGCTGTAGATGAGTAAGCTAGAAAAATGAGGTTTGTCATGGATTATTCAGATTAGCTTCGGTTGAATTTAATGTTGGAAGTTTTTCTCTCGACTTTTTTTTTTTTGGGTAAAGTTTCGTCTTAATTGCGTTATTTTTGTTAATGGCTGTTCCAAATACTGGAGAGAAAATGCTAAATTACAGTTTTTCTGATGGATATAATGGTTTGATGAGACTAGACGGTTTAAAGTTGTGAGGATGGAAGTTGAAGTTGGAGCTTTAGCATAGGAATTAGGAGTTGAGTATAACTTCTCACATTCGATAGACAATTCGCAGCCTGTTCCACTCGGGAATACATTTCTGGCAAAATCCCTGATTTGAAGGTTGCCGGAAGTAACATTGTTGCTGAAATTGTAAACAAGTCATTCATGGAACAGCTTGCATTATAATTCGCAGTAAGTCCAATTGAATTTTCCATAGAAATTAATGCTTCAGAAATTTCCAAGTCATATCCAAAAAAAACTTTATAAATCCCATCCATTACAAACTCATTATCCAAAACTTAATAAACTCTATCCATTAAATTCCATCCAGTCACGACTTAAAATTTATTAACCATCATGCATATTTAAAGGACATTCCACTTTCAAAATGTTAAGCACAAATATTCTACGCACCATTTATAATGATAATGAAGTCTCATCGCTCTTGTATGAAGCACAGACGAGACGCCATTAATGACATTCTTATTATCAGCACTTGAAAATTTGCACATCATAAATTAAGTCGAATGTTGACACAATTATGCTGTTAAGCATTTTCACGAGATTTTTAACATTATTGACGGATTTATTGGTAATTAGGGATGGAAAGGATTGGGGGTGAGGGTATAGTCATGTGAGGGTACCAATATTCCATACCCCATTCCATCATTGACAATTCATCACATGATTTTCAAAAGAACATCCATTAAATTCCAGGAAGGTCCAACAAATCCTAATTTATAATGTCCGTAATTCATGAGGAACTCAATAACTGTTGACAAAAAAGTCAATTCATTTGAAGCTTCAAGCGAAAAGTTTAGTGCTTAAAACTTTCTGAGAGCTTCATTCATTTTCCAGTTTTTGATTGAGAAGTTCACAGGAAAAGTTCATTTACGTAATGATGCTTGAGAATTCTCGGTAAATACAGGTGCATAACTGTAAACCAGTGGTGGACAACCTGTGTGCTGCGGCACACTAGTGTGTATCCATAAATGCTTGGAAATGACATGTACGTACGCTTTCTGCAGTTTCGGTCCAAGATGTGCCACGAAGTATGAAAGGTTGCCCACTCCTGGCTTAAACTGTAAACAACAAATTCAGTCTGCACATTCTATCCACAAAACTTCATCAATTATCCTCAAAACTTTAACAAACCAAAAAAAATCTGTTAAATGCTGAATTTCACCTTAAGGTCGAGTAAAACCTTCCATTCAATAAATTATCATCCTTTCGTGTCTGGTCATTTATCAAAACTTTAATTCCCCTTTCGGATAGAGCTGCTGCTTAATTATCCCCCCCACACCTCCTATATCCTACACATATAGTCAACTTTAATTTCCATCAATTTATCACCTCATGCCTGTAAAACTGATTTAACAATTTCGGATGTAACTTTTTCTTATGGCATAAAAAGTTTATGGTATCCTCTCCATTTCAATCATCTACCAAAAAATATATCAATGTGCAACAACAAGTTACATCCATCCACAAAAAAAAGTAAAAGTAATAATCTGTGTGATGTGAATTTTTGATCAACATTTGCTTCTTCCTTTTTTTCATCCATGCTTGTTAAATAATAACAATAATAAAACAACAGCAGCAGAAATAAGACACGGTACGAAATTTGTCACATGCTGTTTGCAAGTAAAGTAAAGTTAAGAAGTCGGAAATGTAAAACTTTGACCACGTTTTTTAGACAAAAGAAGGGAAGATTTTTGTGGGATTGCCTGAAGGATGTGAATGGGAGTTTGGTGGTAGTCGAACCGTTGGATTGATGGGTAATTGGGATTTTCAAGGAAGTTGTCGGTGTCGAGAGTCAGAGAATTTAAGAGTTTGAATTGATCTCGGTATCCAGATTGACTCTTTGGAATATATCCTTATAGTCTTGGTCTTGGTTCTCTTTCTAGCCAAATCGAGACTTTTGGAACCTCAAATGACATAGCAATGACGAATAAATAGTAATCACTTGGACATAAAGTATTAGAGCTTCGAGTAGCTATGCTAAAAGCCACATTCCCAAAAAACTCAAAAAACAGTGTCCTCAGCCCAGAAACCAGAGTCTCATTGCCTTAAGGAAAATATTTCCCACTTTTTTCACATCCCATGACTTTCTGGTATGTCGAGACTAGATTTAAAGATACTTAATAAAATGGCAAAAAATCAAAATTTGACCTTCAATAGCAATATTGATCCTTTCCAAATTTTTTGTCGAATCTTTTTGAAACCAAAATGAATTGTTTTCTTGGAAGGACTGCGGTGAAATATGTCCAGCAGCCTTGAAACTTGATAACGGAATATTGTCTCATTAAAGGTCATTTGTGAAGAAAATTGGAAAAGTGGTGAAGATTGAAGAAGCTTAATGTGAAAATTGAAGGAAGTATGTATATAATCACTCAATGATTCATGTCAATTGGGAATCGAACCTCGCCACTTCTCGATATCCGGTCAAATTCACTAACCACTAGGCTATAATTTTGATCCCTGACCTTACATAAAAACCTTTTCAAAGGAATCAGGTTCCGATGGGCTGGTCATGTTTTTAGAAGACCTGTAGAAACCCCATTAAGTAAGGTCTTTAAATCAGACTTCGTGGATGGTAAGAGAACTCGTGGTAGACCCAAGAACTCCTGAAAGCAAGCTGTCGATAGTGACAACATTGCATTTGGTACATGCAAAAGTGGGCGATAGAACCAGTTTTTGGCGATTTGAAGACTATGGATTACAGATGATCTGTGCCGTCAACGAGGTAAGTGTGTAAGTAGAGTCAGTTTACGACGAACTCAGAATTCAGAAATCAACCTTTTACTCCTTCATTAACGACGTAAGTTACTACTACTTACTTACTGCACTGGCCGTACAGATCAATTGTGGTACATGATCTCTGTCTAAAACTAGCTCTTTTGCTGATTACCGCTTAACAATTCCCGATTTTAAATGTAATACTCTATCAGGCAAAGAGTATGTTCTCAAGTGCTTGCTCACCTTAAATATACTAGATAAGGATGATCATGAGCACTGCTCTTCGCTTACTCTGCTCTTGAGAGGACCCACTTTGATTGCTAGGATACTGCTTCCATTGACACTTTCCTTCATGAGCTCTGAGCACATAAGTAGTTAAGCATAGAAAATTAGCCTCCAACGGTGCGACAAATGATCATTCCCACCCATAACAAATTGAACATGCACAAAAAGTGAAATAAAAAAGACGAAAAAAACTTTGATAATATTAAAACTTTACTGAATGGAAATTAAAAAATTTTCACAGAGAATGAAAATAAGAACCAATTTTCCTTTACATGAGAATCTTTGTGAGACGCAATAAGAAAAAATTCATCTTGAAATAATCAGACAGTTTGTACTGCAGTGCTACAACAACAAAAGATTCTTTTTAATAAAGAAAATTTCAACTTGAACGAATCTTTTTAAAGGCAATTAAAACTTTCACTTGTGTCATGTAGAATTAAAAAATTTTTGTGCATTTTAGCCACAACAGAAAGTAAATAACAACTTTTTCTATCTCTTTTTTTGGGTAGAAATAATTTTCACTATGCGGTTAATAATTCCTGTAGCTGCATAAAATTTTCATTAGTTGAGGAAAAAAAACTTTTTTTTCGCAAAGTAAAATTAAATTTAATCTTTGAAGCTAATGGAAACTGATTGTAGTTTTTAAAAAGAAGATGCAAAATTGAAAAAGAGGAAACTTAAGGGAGGAGGAGGTAAAAGAGAAAGTATAATGTTTGGATATGAATGTTTTATATAAAACACAAATAAGTTTGTTGGCTTTTTAAGTGAAATATTTGGTGATTTTGGAAAGAAAGTTGAGGGAAGTTTAGGAGCTTTTAATAAAGGAATGGAAGATTCAGAATTAATTGTATAATCTTCTAAACAAATTTGGAAATATCTCTGTATTCATGACAAGATGATTAATCCCAATGCTAATCGAATGGGTCTAAAGGCTATTGACACCGAGATTAAGAATTCCCAGCATACAGTCACAGTCTCAGTCTCAGTCTCAATCTCACAGTCACTGTCACAGTCTCAGTCACAGTCTTAGTCTCAGTCACAGTCATAGTCTCAGTCTCAGTCACAGTATCAGTCAATGTCACAGTCTCAGTCAAAGTCTCAGTCACAGTCTCAATCACAGTCTCAGTCTCAGTCTCAATCTCACAGTCACTGTCACAGTCTCAGTCACAGTCTTAGTCTCAGTCACAGTCTCTATCACAGATCTTTCAAATCTGGCACCATGTCAGAGTCACACCGGCCTAATCCCAAATCCAGTATCACGACAGATCAATGACAGCCTAATTTAAAATGAATTCTGCAACAAATCAGAGTCACGTCGGCCTAGAGCTAGATTTTTGATTGATTAGTCAATTCTTGCTATGAATTCGGGTATATGAGTCAAGTCTTAATTGATACCCAATTCCATTCCCTTATGGCATCCGAAAATAGCGAACTTTTACTCAATATCTATGAATGAAATATTGCTACGTTGTTGATATAACCGATTAAAACTTATCATTCCCGATATCAAAGCAATAAAGCGATTGTGTATCAAATAATGGAGGATTAAAACCCAATCAATTTACCTAAACATACTCTATTAATACCAAACAATGAAGCTAACAAAATATTTAATCCAAACATACAAAGAACCCAAAATAAAAATTATGAATAATAATCTGTGCCTGGATTATAAAGAGAGGAAATGTATCTATTTATGTATGATATACCAAAATATTGAATTTTATGATGAATATCCAAAATCAAACAAAAAATTGGATTGTTATCAATACAATAAATTAAAATGAATCAATTATGTGCATTTAAATGGATATAAACAATAAAAGGAATGTTGTAGTGTGTTGATTTGACCATTAAACCAAATAGATAACAGACATTACTAATATTATTGAATATATATGCTTATGCCTTTATACATATCAATAAGGATCATAAATCAAATGTAATTTAATAATGCTTTGAATTTATTATTGTGATAATAAATTGACAAGACATGCAATATCCAATATCCATGTCTTGTCGTTCCATTCACAAAATTATTTGTGGCTATTGATTAGAGATTGTGAATTGAGTTTGAAGTACCACAAAACTCAGTGTACAGGAAACTTGATATAATTTTGATAAAGCCTTTTGTTTGTCAGTTAATGGCTTACAATAAGCAGTAAATAGGCTCATTTGGATGGATATACAGATAATAATTAATATGATCAGGGGTGGACAACCTTTTATATTTTGAGGCACACCCTCAATCAAAATCACATGACATACAGTTCATGACATTTTCAATCATTTTTGCTAGTACCGCGTCACACAGGTTGTCCACCACTGAATAAAATGATGATCTTCCTTTATTGTATCAAGTAGTCTGTTTTGTGGATTTAATTCATTAACATATATGCAATAATCTAGTTAATAACATGTTGTAGCAATAGTTTAGAGTTGTTTATCATTTCTAAATAGGTAATAAGCTTCATTGAACAAAACTATCATCAATTGTTAATGCAACAACTATAATCAGAACAAAAGGAGGCTAAGAAGGATTATTTTTGAATGTAAACGCAATCAATCACTGTTTGCTGACTGATCTCATCAAATTATCAATTTTATGTTCAAAGGTAAGATTCAATTTAATTTCATTTATATCTACTGCTCTGTGGTTTTGGGATATAATTAGATTAATTGAATTGTGGTGTCGGAGTGAGTGGAGTCTTTGGGTTGTTAAGTCATATGCAGACGATTCTGGGGAGGAATCGAAAATTTTATGAGTGACTCCCTCTGAACATGCACCTGATTCTGTCAGTGCACACGTAAGACATCTATGGCCTAGTGGTTAGGCAACAGATCGGATATTTGGAGGCACAGTCTTTATGAGAATTGTAAGTTCGATTCCCATCAAAGATCGATCTCACAATCATTATAGGGCAAGCAGTGCCATAGAGGCGAGGCATAAGTGAATGACCACACAACCATACATTTTAAGTGGAATGTCTGGGAGGATGTAGAGAGTTTTATTTAATTTGACCCCAAATCAGGTTCCCATAATCAGGCCTGAAAATGCTTCTTTAAGTTCTTGACATAAATTAATTTAGTTCTCCTGACATATGAATATCACAAGATTCAGAATACTTAGCTGAACCAGATTAACATCAACAGACTCCAGACCAGAGTCACGTAGGCTTGGTCAGAATTCTCACTTTTTCACATACCTTGCGCCTTCTTTATACATATATATCTAGTAATGTCTATTTAAAGACATAATTTAATCAACACAGTATGAAGCAATATGAAGCAAATATTAAGTCATAAAATGAATCAGTGCCCAAAAATAAAATTTAAATTTAAAAATCATTTTATCATCAAATTTTATGTAGAACTGACGTAATTACTATAACTTTATTTACAGATTATGATTAACTATGTTATACTGAATGTCCGGCGGATTTTACAGCTATAAAAAAAAGTCAGTTTCTATTCACATCTAGTACAATAAGTTCAATTATTTAAAATGAATTGGAGAGCACTGACAATAGTTCTAGCAACAGCAATACCAATTATATTAGTGGCAATAATATTATTTAAGGACTATGTAGACGTAAATGACTATTCGTGTAAGAAAAATGAAACGTGTGTCAGATACTGCTGCAATAGTGAACTAACCTGTGGTGGAAAGCCTCACGAATTTAATGGATTTAACTTTTCAATGAACTTGAAGCAGCCTTACAGGGTGCTGTCTGGTTTGGACTGTAATCATGGAGTTTATCGAGGGACTTTCGAGGAAATAGTGTTTTTGAAGGTAAGCTCGTGTATGGCAATGGGTACGGGATGAGAATTTGTCTCATCCTAGAACATATGTCCCATAAATCATGCTGAACCAGAAAATCAAGAAAGCCTAACTGTTTATGAAATTTTTTTACATTTTAGAATGGCCACATTGAGGAAGATGGCAAACAAATTTCTTGGAAGCATTATTGCATTGACATCGAGGACCAGGAATTTGTATTCAACATTTGCTTTGCCCCAAATGAAATGGAATCGATCAGCAGAACTTATCCATATTGTAAGTATAAAGTGGGGTCGATTTCTCTGGTGGTGGAAGGGTACGATGCTGTATAGGTACACCATTGGGATGAAACGATAAAGATATACCACTGGATCGATACAGTGGTATACCTGGCATGGTACCAATGACTCACCTTGCCGTGCCGTGCCGTATTTCCTGCATTTCAGATGCTCAAGCCTGCATTTTGCAGCTGTACCCTATTGTTTGTCCAATGCTGCAATTCTGCAGTATTGAACGAGCCCCATACAAAATCAGAGTCGACTTCTAGCTCTGCTGCATAGTCATCAATAATGAAATTTAATACAAATTATTTACATTTATCTTAGTCATGCTAGCATCACTGCCGTTCCTGTTAGTTACATTAATAGTATATGGATTCACAAAAGAGTTGAGAAATTTACATGGAAAATGCTTGATGGCTTATGTCTCATCATTGACAGTAATGTACATTACATTAATAGTTAACAGCCTTACGGATGAATATCTCATACAGTATAAAATAATTTGCATTACACTTGGATATACATTATTAACATCACTTCTATGCTGCTTCTTCTGGTTGAATGTTATGTGCTATGACATTTATAGGGCATTTAGGTATGAATAAACTTGCAGAGTCTGAATTACAATATTTTATAAGCTTTTTATGATACAGGGTGGAGATCCGAAGTGAATCCAAGGAACAATTCATCATATTTTGTGCATATGCATTTGGAATTCCAATAATTTATATGACAATTGTCTTCGTTCTCAACTTTTTCCGCTTTATTCCGGATAGGTTTAATAATAACATTGGATATGGTTCTTGTTCAATCAGCAACAGTTTTGATAAAGACAGTCATCCTAAGATAATACAATGGATATACATTTATGGACCTATATTGCTGTTAATTTCAATAAACATAATCTTTTATGGAGTTACTGCATGGAAATTCTATTGTGTGGGAAGGGAAAGAGCTAGAATTGGCAGGACGAGCACTAGTAGGATACATTGCGGACATGGTGACACTAGTGAGAATCGGAGAAGGTAGGTTGGTCCTGACATGGACGGACACCATTTGGACGTCACATGAGCGCTACTTGGACGTCACATGAGCGCCACTTGGACGTCACATGGACGCCACATAGACGCCACTTGGACGTCACATGGACGCCACTTGGATGTCACATGGGAGCCAGTTGAATGTCTCATGGACGCTTCTTCGTCATGGACATCACTTGACTCTATAAACTATGTAAGAATCTACATCAATCATTACTTATTTCAGATTTCTTTGCTACATGCGTTTATCAGTCATCATGGGATTGCCCTGGATCATTGAAATATTGTCATTCTCTCTTGGTAGCACTTGGCTTTTTGTAGCATCAATCTTCAACTGTCTGCAAGGACTTGTTGTTTTTATCACATTTGTGTATCAACCAAGAGTCATAAAGATACTCAATAAAAGGTATGAAGAGCAAATGGGTTGATGTTGGCTTTGATATCTTATTGAGTAGAGTCACCTCCATCTGAAATGCATGCCAACTTCGAGCTATACTAATCTGTGACTTAATCTCACTTTTCAGATACAATGACTTCAAAGAGCGCGACAGATTTCGATCCAGAGGAAATTTGGCAGATAGAAAAGTTCAATTTGGAGGGTCTGCGGCAACATTAGTCGATATCGATATTCCATGTAACGAGGAACCTGTCGTTGAGGACAATAATGAAGCTCTAGATGAGACATCTTTTAACTCGAGTGTTATGAATGAATTGAAAGAGAAACTGTCGAGACAGTCATGAAATAGATTATAGACTGCAATGTTATAGTTATACAGTATTAGACTTAAAAGGATGGGTTGAAGTTGACTAGGATTTTGTATGGAAAATTCGAGTCTACTACTGGCTTTGTTTAGAAGTAATCAAAATGTACACTTACATTCCTAAGAGATTTTAGACGATTTTTTGAATAAAATAGCAAGTTACTAAGTTATTTATTAATTTCCTCAAGAGTGACCCCCTCAACCCCTCGTTCAGAAATTTCAAGATACGTCCCTGATAAATAGCTAAACAACTACACATTATTCACTGTTTATTCACTCAAATGAGCAATTTTAAGTCAAAATTTCGTCAAAATTCTGTCATCTAAATTCGTATGGAAGCAAAACTGAGGGGGATTCATAATTCTAGATATATATTTGAATCCATTAAAGGACGTATAGAGGAATTTTCAAAACAGAGGTTGAAGGATTCAGGGGTGCAGCTAGAATACCCCCTCTTGCTAAAGAAGGAGGGGGTTGGCTCAGAACACTGCTTTCCAACCACTTCTCCCCCTCCTTGTGACTTCGCCCCTAGAAGAATAGGAACTGAAGAACTGAAGACCATCAAGTGAGAGTATGCTTTCCCGAAATTCCGTTCCCGGTAGATTTTTGGGAATCGGAACAGGATCGAGAGTGGAAGAGACGAGAAAGCATAAGTGAGAGACATCGAATCTCCCAAATCCTCCTAAATACATCACTCATCCAGTACACAGCCCAATTATTTCATTATCTACTTGTTCTCCGTCATATCAATTTGAAAATCTCTACACGTCACCAGCGAATCATCTCAGCATTAATTTTTTTTCTCCCGAAATTCCCATTCTAGATTAGCAATGTGTGATATCATTCATAAAATTTACTGAGAGTAGCATGATAAAGTCAACGATGCTGTTTAGTTTCTATTCTAAATCAGCACAATAAGCATCAAAAATATTATGAACTGGAGAACTACGATAATTATTGTTGGAACGGCAATACCTGTCATTGTTGTTGCATTTATATTACTTGATCATTATTTGAAAGAAGATCCAATATATGAACAATGTGAAGAAGATGGAGCTTGTGTTCGGTTATGCTGTGAAGAAGACGCTATTTGTGATGAGAACTACAATATGACAGCACATGGAGAAATAGCCTGGAATTTGACCGATGGATATAGGATAATTAAGAATAAACCATGCAAAGAGACTTTTGAATTGGAACATAATGGATTTAAGTTTCTAGAAGTAAGTCTTCACAGAATCGTTGAAGTTGACTCAACTTGACTTGAGTTTAATCGACTCAACTTGACTTGAGTGAAATCGACTCAACTTGACTTGAGTGAAGACGACTCAGCCTGACCTGAGTGAAACCGACTCAAGTTGACTTGAGTTTAATCGACTCAACTTGACTTGAGTGAAACCGACTCAAGTTGACTTGAGTGAAACCGACTCAACTTGACTTGAGTGAAATCGACTCAACTTGACTTGAGTGAAATCGACTCAACTTGACTTGAGTGAAGACGATTCAACCTGACCTGAGTGAAACCGATCCAACTTGACTTAAGTGAAATCGACTCAACTTGACTTGAGTGAAATCGACTCAACTTGACTTGAGTGAAGACGACTCAAGTTGACTTGAGTGAAATCGACTCAAGTTGACTTGAGTGTTAAATGACTCCCAAAACTATTCATAATACTTAATTTCTTTGACAGAACGGACATATTTGGGTTAATGAAAGCGGGACGGAAAGTAACAATACTTGGGATGAATACTGCCTTCATATTCAAAACGGTACAATTACTGTCCAAATTTGTGGATTAGATGATTCAATTGAAAAGCTGCGTGAAACTTATCCTTATTGTGAGTATTAATATTTTTGCATGAAATGACTCAACTAATTACAAAAAATTACAGTCATGATGGTGTCAATGCCATTCCTGATAATAACATTAATCGTATATGGATTCATAAAGGATTTAAGGAACCTACACGGAAAATGTCTGATCGCTTATGTCACGTCATTGACTTTTATGTATGGATCGCTAATCATAATACGAATGCACGATGAAAAATTGGTAGAAAATTCAAGATTTGCTTGCTCATCAATTGGATATACATTTTTGACATCAATATGGTGTTGCTTCCTTTGGTTGAACATTATGTGCTATGATATTTACAGGACATTCAGGTATTTATGCAGACTTAAGGTCTGGAAATCGATTTGGATTTTGTATGGAGTCGAGTTGACATCATGACAGATGGTAAGATGGTACGGCACTTATATATACTATGCCTTAACATCCCACCATCTGAGAAATTGATCTCTGAACAGAACTGACGAATTTACACTAATTACTAATTTTCCACCTTCACAGACAAGGAATGAAAGCCGAAGACAACGTCCAATTTTTAAAATATTGTGGATATGGCTTCGGAATTCCAGTTCTTATATCCATCATCAATTTTACACTCAATAATTTTGAGCTAATTGCCATTGAATACAATAATGGCATTGGTACAACCACATGTACAGTTCTTTCTGATAATACCACCGTACAATGGATATACATCTATGGACCAATTACGCTGTTGCTGGCTATTAATGTATCATTTTATGGAACAACTGCATGGAAGATTTTTCGTGTCCAAAATGAGACATCTAAAGTCTGCAGATCAGAAAACAGCCAAAGACATTCAAAATGTAATGACTCTACTGATAATAGCACTAGGTATGATCAGATGGATATACTTTAGGGTCTAAGCAAGGGTGGATTAGGGAGAGAGGGTGTGCTGATATGTATGGGGGTTAATACCCTCAACCCTTCTTATGGAGGTTCTTCTTCAAAATCCACCCATCTACTACATCCAAGTCACCAACCGATCAGCTCCAAGTCATGTTAAATTTAATTTCAGATTTCTCTTATACCTGCGCTTGTCAATTGTCATGGGAGTGCCATGGATCGTTGAACTATGCTCATTTATGTTAGGTGATTCCGTTATTTTCTTTATCGTGTCCATCTTCAACTGCATGCAAGGATTTGTAGTTTTTATAACATTTGTATGGAATCCAAAAGTCACAAAACAACTCACCCGAAGGTATGATACAAGAAATTAAAGCTTAGTAATTATAAAGATGAAACTTACAATTCCAGATACACGGCAATGTCTGTGTCATTCAAAAAGTCCCAATCGCAATCGATAACAAAGAAAGAGCCTGCCAGAGGCGATTCATTTGCAACAGCTGTGACAAAAATCAACGGAGTTACTTCTGATTCATCAGCACAAGTGTGATTTCATGTATTATGAGTAGTGCTGATTATCGTCATTTAAGCCACAGCATTAAAATTATTTAAAATTGTACCAAAAATACTCATTTTATATCCAATAAAAATTTATAGTCAATTGAGTCCTGACCAAAAATTGATTTGTATTCAATTGGCATGATGCAACATCTATCCAACAGAAGTCAACTTCTTTATATTTTATAGACATTGTCCACATTTTCTTTCGCAATAACAAATTCTCTCAGTGGTAAGTTTAAAATTAAATTTTCATCCTGTAGACTCCGTAAAGAACAATTAAATCATTCACATATGCTTTTATGGTCTTTCATGCTTCAAGCATTAATTTGTGGTCGAGCAAAAATATGCTTATGTAGGGAAACATTTAAATTCATTACTGAGATTGTATTGTGGTATCACATCGACTGGTTTCTGTCTTTAAATTGTAATTTGTACTTTAAATTTATTCTTGACTTTTTGGGAAGTACTATGCAATACTTAGAGTCATGCTTGCAGCTGTTGACTGAAGAAGAATTGTTTATGGACTTGAAAGAAGGCGACTCAACTTGACTTGAGAGAAATTGAATCAACTTGACTTAAGAGAAGTCGACTCAACTTGATTTCAATGAAGCCTCCTCAACTTGACTTGAATGAATCATCTCAACTTGACTTGAATGAAGTCTACTCAACTTGACTTAAGAGAAGTCAGCTCATCTTGACTTGAAAGAAGTCAGCTCAATTTGACTTGAGAGAAGTTAGCTCAACTTGACTTGAGAGAAGTAAGCTCAACTTGACTTGACCATAGAAGTTGACTCAACTTGACTTGAGTATAGTCGATTCAATCTGACTTGTTTGAAGTCTACTCAACTTGACTTCAGTGATGTTGACTCAACTTGACTTGAGTGAAGTCGACTCAACTTGACTTGTGTGGAGTCATTTCAACTGCACTTGCTCGTTAATAACTCAATTGACTACAAAATCCCATAACAGCTTAACTCAGCTATTCAACCACCAAACTCTGCCATAAATCACACCAATTGAGTTCCACTAACTTGTGCCGTACCCCAATAAAATCCTAATGCCATTCAGCATACAAAAAAAACGATTCATTTTCAATATCCACTTGAGACTCATCCCAGCCATTATCATATCAATGCGTACATAAAGAATAATTTAAATCATGCTGAATTGTACAAAAAGTGCAAAATTTCTTGATTTTTACCACCACAGGATGTAAAAAGAGTCGATAAGTAAAGAGCATGAATGCATAAAGATTTTAACGAGCATTAACTTGGGAATTGAAAATAAAAAAAAAGTGCTGAGTAGCTTATGCAAATTTTATATCCTCAACCCCTTCACATAATAGTTGGGAATATCCAATGCATTTTGATGCTGATGCTGAAATGCGGAAGGCAGGAAATATCAGAGTGAGCAATAATTGATGAAATGGCCTGGAAGCGGTTTTGGAATCTAAAAAATATTGTCCGGATATTGTTCAAATATTGCAGACCTAAAAAACTTTTTTTTTTCAGCATATAGATTTAAATTGACAAGCAAATAAAAAATCAATCCACAACCCACTAATATTTGCCGACAACATTTTTCCGTTGCCATTGATATTATGAGCTGAAAAATATTATTTTACTGAGGGGAACAACTTTTTTAGGCTGGAGTGGAAACGTCCCTAAGCATTAAAAGTTATTTCAATAATTTTTTTATTTTTCATCAATTCCTATTTTTCACCTACCAGGCAGAGTCAAACCAAAATCCACAAAAACCTCGAAATGAAAAATAAAAATATTTTGCTTGTTTATATTTATGGAATGGCAGTCAGAAAATGTTTATATTATGAATTTAGAGGTGAGCAAGAGTTGAGTTAACCAAGTAAGGGACCGTTTACATGTTAAGTAACGCTTTTAAGAGGGGTGTCTTTAGTACTAATACACTTTCAGATGCTGTTCAGGCTTCTGAGATCTAAATATTGGGTCAGAAATCTGAATATTGGAGATATTGGTAGTTAAACGAATGAATGTTCACCAGATCTCCCGATTAAACCTAGAGTTACAGTTTATAGTGTGATCTGGAATCACTTCTTTGATGATATTACTGTCTGTAGCCTTTAAAAGGAGGCTGTGAGTCGCATTTCCACTACATGTGATTCAGGACAAGAGAACCCATGAACGTCAGTTCAGTTTTGCGATATTCAGGTCCTCTTCGACGCTTAGTACAATTTAGTTCACATCAGTTCAATCCACATTTTAATACTTTCGATCTTAATCCAGCCTTGAGTATGAATTGTTCTCCTTCAAAGATTTCTTGATTCTCCCCCAAAAGATTCTCCTCCTTACATAGAAATAATATTGAAATTCATAATTTCCAACCTTCTATCTTCTTTACAGTCAGGGATGTTGCCAGAATGAGTTTGAATGTTTTGATATGGATCGCGAGAGATGAAGGAAGTGGTGGTTTTTAATCATCTTACGTAATACTCTAGAAAATTGAAGAAACCCAATTTGACCGCAACTATCCCTCCTGTTACTACGCTCCTGTCTGCATCTCCAGGTAAACTCTAAAAAACACAAACCTACACTCAATCATGCAATGCGACAATAAACTTCATTGCTCATGAAAAATGAGGAAAAACTTAATAAAAAATCTATCAACTCCGACTATAAAAAAATTTCAAAAAAATAGAACTAAAAGTATCCCCAACTCCTTATATATAAATCCAACAAAAGGTAGGAAAAAGTGTTGTCACATAATTTATCAAAGTAAATAAATTATGTCAACTGTGATGATAACGATTTGTTGCTGTGACACTCCTTCCCCCTCATAGTATGTAGGAACAAAAACAAAAGTATTTTCAGCAAATAAATCAAATTTTCCATTTCTATTTCCATTCCGAAAATAATCATTATGATTACGTCTATTTACTTTCTGACAAGATTACAATTTACTGCTTCTGTGTCTGTTTAATCTATTTTCAGTCATAATTAAATCCACAACAACATTTTGATGCAAAAACCACAAAATTTTTAACCTTTTTTTGATTATGACACACGTGAGGTCAACATGCTAATTAGGTCACTACTGGATATAAATATCCAATTTTTGAGAAAATTTCCTGAATCGAAATTGAGTTCCTAAAAATATATATTCAGCTACAAATCAAACCGCATAAATGAATCATACGAGAAAAAAAGGTTGATAATGTTTTTGTGACTTTATTGGCATATCCAAAACCGCATAGAATTTAGAAGTGAAATTGAGTTGTTTTTATCGGATTTGTTGGTATGTCGAATGACTTTTTGGAGTGTATTTATCACAAGTGTTGGTCGTCAATCTGAATCACACATATTAATGAAGATGAGTTTGATGGAATTTTGTTAATTTTATTGACATTGATTGCTCTTTAATGATGAGCTGGGGTTAATAATCAGGGACGTAGACCTCGTCCCCAAAGTTTCTAGCAATCGAAAGAGACATAGTGCATGCCAAAGTCCTCAAGATAGCGCCCAATACATGAATCGAGCTACGTAACTAGAACTGGGAATTGAGGGAATTGAGGAAGCCGAAGTCTGATTCCGAAGCTGACTAAAAGTCAAAAGCATACCTTCTTGCGATATTTCAACTGTGAGTTAACTGCCGTGATAAGGACAATTAAGGACCGAGAAAAGACCAAAAGTCCAAGCACCTTGCTGTTGCAATTAAAGCTTACAACCGGCCATTTGGCCAAGATTGGACTAACAATGAAGACCCATCGCAAACGTCATCAGATCCCCTTAACATTAGTCATCACATCTACACAACCCCTACAATCAACTATTAAAGCTTTAATATTTCCATAACAATTTTAATCCTTTTTCTACAGCAACATTCAAAAATTATTTCTTTTTTTTCACGATTTACAGCAACAACAATAAAAAAATCTACCTGGATTTTCATTTGAATGCAAATTTGATTCCATTATAATTTCTCCCACAATAATCCAACCATATATGCTTATTTTAATTAAATATGAATTCTACTGGATGTGAATTAAAATGTTTTACAAATGAGTTTTTTATTTTGTTCCTCGGAAATTTTTTTTGAATTTTATGTGCAGCAATAAAAATCTGTAATTTTATTCAAATTTGTAACAATAATGTTACATTATTATAATAATCCATCTGTTACTTCATTAAATCTGTGTGCACGGATTTATGTTGAAAGTTTTGTGTTTTTTTGGGGACATTCAAGGTGAGATGACTGGTTGGATAAGGATTTGTGAATTAGTAATTTTGAGGGACATAAAGTAGGCAAAAAGGAAATGGTTGGTTGACTTAGTTAGTCAAGACATGTAGACTAGAGAAAGGGCCAATTAAAGCTTAAATCAAGCGTTTAACTCCTCAATTACCGCTGTTGATTGAACCACGACCTCATAAAGCTCTGAATACATATTCAGCAAGGCTTGCTAATATGTCTCAATCTTGATTTACTGTCTCAAGCACAAGTGAGCATCTGATTTAACAGCACATTCTTTAATGCATTGGAACAATGTGTGAATCCATGCCATATCAACAGCACTCTATATAATGGATTATGAGATCGGTCTCTTGTGGGAATCAAACCCAAGTACCTCATGAAAAGGATTATTATTGAAAGTCTGTTGCCTAACAGCTTAGCCATGGAGCATTGGCAGATTATCCTATATATGGCTCAATACCCCAGATTCTACTCTGCTCACACATCTCAATGCTTGACCGATTTGCCAATACTCGACTAATTTAATCTAAAACAGTTATGGGCATTCTTTTTTTGTGTCACGGCACACCTTGGTGGTAAGCTGCGACCAAATGAGCACACTAGTATGCCGCACCCTACAGGTTGCTCACCACTGATCTAGAATATGATGAAGAAAAACGCCTTAAATCGAGGAATTGAAGATTTGAAAGCCAACGTGAATTCAGCCCCAGGTCTAGCATGACTCAAACATCCAGTACTCTGTCAAAGTCATTTTAGTAAGGAGCTAGATTTTGAATCGATTAACCGATTTGTGCAATTCAAGCTAAGTGATCAATTAATGTATTTTGAGTATTAAGTATCAATTTTTAATCTTATGTTCCCAATCATTGGATAATTTAACATTACAACACATTGTCATATTAAAATGCAATTTGAAAATGTGTGAATTAATTCGTAACAAAGTTTCAGCACCCAGAATCAGAACTAAAAATGTGTTTTGTGCTGCAATTATGTATCATAAAAAATCATTGTGATACTTTTAAAATGAAATTTTTTCTCATCTCCTAACGAGGAACTGGTAATGTGCTTGAATGAATATTTTCAAAATTTAATAAAAGTTTAAAGCTCTCTTGTCATAGCTGCAAGCATAAAAAAAGTTTGACATCTTGTTGAATGAATTGATGCAAAAATGTAAAATGCAATTCAAAGTCTGTCTTTTACAGCGTATCAATTGCAACCGTAGCTACATATTATTTACATCAAACATACTTTGTTGCAAGCTTACATGACAAAAGAAAACTTACTGATGACTGCATATTCCAGATTCATGTTTCAAAAGACTTTTAATACTTTTTTTTTGTGCTTTATGAAATTAAATTCACAACGAAATCAAATCAGCTTTTAGGTCTTTTGTGTACAAAAATACAACATCAAACAGATGAATGCTTACTGTGCATGTACAATAAAATTTTCTACTGAAATTGATCAAAAGTATTGAAATTTGGAAAAGAATTTTGGACTTAATTTGGAATAATATAATTTGATTGTCAAAAGGGTTGCGGCACAGCATTGTGAATATTTTTGGATGCTTAAATTTTTGGATGTTGTTTTGTAAATAACTTTGTAAATAGTTTATGAATAATTTTTGTTGGAAATTGCTTTGATGTTGTTGAATTTTGGTAGTTATAATGTTCTAATCAAATGATTGATTTCTGTAAATTTTAGTCCACATTTATGGGCATATCCAAGGAACAGACATGCAGAAAGCTTCGCCAGGGAGTTATTAAAGCTCAGATGAAGCTCTTTTATTAAGACAAAATGGAATCTTCATCAATTTGACTGCCAAATGGACGCAACATTGAGTCGGACAAAACCCAACCACCCCACGTTCCTTCCATCCCATCCTGAAATGACCTGGATCCTGTTTTACTGGCTGAGGAACTGAGACTTGATAAGAACGACTCCCATTCCCCCATCCATATCCTCTTCAAGAGCGTTACGTAATAAAAGTTTATTACAACGGCTTTGTAAAGTTTGAAAATTTTCTGTAAAATATTGTAATTCCACACAGACAGAAATTACTATTTGTAACGGTTAATCAAAATTCAAATTTTCTGGTATAATTTTTCATTCGTAGCCAACTTCAGGTAGGTTTGCAAATGAAATTTGAGTGAAATTAAAATCAATAATTATCGAATTAAGAAATGATTACAAGTTTTAAGTCAATGTAATGCAATAGCTTAGACATACTGACGTCCTGGAGCACCAAAAGCTTCATGGCGCAATGCAGTGGTGTCAGCTTAACGTGTGGACACAGAATTTGTTAAAAATAGGTAATAAAGCCAGAAATTGAGTCAAATTGAATGCATTTTGTTGTTACCTGAGCTCCTTCTAAGTAGTAAATAAGTAAATAATGAGATGCATAGGTATTAAATCGTTAAACGAGTCTTGAACAGCAATCTGACAAACCAATCGGATAAAATGCTTTGTTATGCTGAATTTTTCCAAAAAGTCGCCATCAAATTCATTAAATCATATTAAAAGTTCAGCGGTTAAGCTTAATATGATTGCATTTCAAAAAAATTACATCAAGTTGATATTAAATTATTAATAAATTGAGTAAATTCCATCAATCCAATTTGCATCCCATAAAAAATTGAAGTGGCTACCGAGAAATAAATTGTAAAACATTTTCATGATTACAGAAAGCCATCAGTCATTCCCCCACAGAAAGAAATATAAAGTTGCTAAGCAAACTATATAACGAGATAAAAATGAGAGAGAAAAAAGTCATGAAGCAAGCAAAATAGAACAGCGGAAGTCCATTTGATACAGTTCCTCAAATAAATATTTAAATGATCAAAAAAATGCAAGAGCATTTCCATTATTTGTGGATTTCATTTTTCATCTCTGACGCCTCGTTTAGTGTGGTTTTGTAGATGCTGCAGCCATTTCATTTATGTTGAGGTGCAGTCAGTTCTTCATGCCATTCCATTCTCATTCTATTTCTATGAAAATCCATTTTGAAGACCGCACAATTCAATGCCGTTGCTTGTGTTTGTGCTTTTTTGCTGTGCATTTTCGTCTCGGAATTATGCTGAGCTGCTTGTTTACTTTGAGGATTTCAATAAGTGCCATAAATATTTATTTACTCAACTTCTACTTCTTTTGTTGCTGTCTGTTCTTATTAGCGCATTTGACATTCAATAACTGAGTGGATTGTATGAAAGGATGAATTAGATAAACAGCTGACACTTCACAAGCTGATAAGGAACTGATTCCTGAAAAGCTCATGGAGTTCATGTCGACTTAAGTCTGTGGCTGCTTTTTGTCGAATCTTGTCTGGAGTTAGAGTCAAGTAGCTTTGGGGCTGAATTTTCGGACATTTCTAGGTTCGACTCTTAAAAGCATCATGTTCTGTCCTCCACCTAAGCAATTCTAGTAAGTATCCCTAAAGTCACATAAAAATCAATCATAATTCAGTCCATCCTTAAAATTTCCGATTTCCAAAAATATCCTTTCATTTCCATGACAAAAGGAACAAGCAGCACAAAGACATTTTTTTCTTCCATCCCTTCCTTCATTACATCATCCATTCATTTGCTATGTCCCACATTTATCATATCGGATATTTCTCAATACATATATAATAGCACATGCCATTACAGCATGGAATAATCAGCAAATGATGATGATAATTTCGTTTTTATTTCTTCACTTACACTCAATGACATGCATTCAACAATACAGTAATGTATGGCAATGGCAATGGAATTGGAAGCAGTTCTTCTTATATTTATCCATGATTATATCAAGTCTTCATCTCATTTCATTTTAAATGCTACTGCTGCTGCTCAAGATGAAAATGAAATTTATGTGAGAGATTGTGTGAAGCAGAAATGGCATCAGTAGTGGCAGCAAGAACAGCAACAACAAAAAAATGGAAATAGACAAAAGAGAATGATAATCTCAATAAGAAAATCTTGATAAATTGTGCCTCACATTAAGTAAATGTCATTTGAATAATTTCTGTTTATATTCGTGCCATTCAAACTACAACCAGTACACATTTATATCCAACCATACTCAATTCTTGTGCTGTACATTGTTATTGTTATTATCGTTTGGCCCACAAAACTTCGACTTTTAGTAATTCTTCTAGATTTTTTTATACTGTAGCAATTTCTGTGAGGATGGATGGGAGGAATCTGTGGTCAGATTGGTCATGAACTTTTGTGGTTGAGGCATGCAATTTTTTAAGGAATTTGAAGGAAGAGTCTACTTGAGGAATTGATTTGGGAGAATGTTTGGGGATAAATTTGTGGTATTTATTTGGATATTTTTACAGGATCTTGTGCATGTAAAGGTCGTTAAGTCATTACATTCAGATATGAAGGGTAGGAAGTGCAGTGGTGGATAACCTGTGTGCCGAGGTACACTAGTGTGGAGTCAAAATTGCTTGAAATGTCATGAACTGCATTTCGTGTGCGAATTCAGTCGAAGCTTACCATCAAGCTGTGTCATGACAAATAATAGGTTGTCCACCACTGTTCTAGAGCTAGCTAAGTGTAAGAAGGGCTGTATAGTGGCTAAAAAGCCAACTTGTCATCCTGTTGACTGAAAAACTTCAAAATGACTTGAAGTCATGTTGACAGGCAGCTTGGAAGTCGAGTAGATCACTGAAGAGTCTGAATATGAAGCATGAAGCTAGTTTCATGCCAATGTGGTGACAAGTTCCATGCCAAACCTAATCATTGGTAGATTTAGTCTGTGTGACACCATTTAAGATAATAAGAACAGCTACCACCCTTAAAATGCGCCTATGACCGCCAAAAACAGCCCATACCTTCCCATACTCAATATTTTCCCAAACTCAAGCATTTTTCTTCCTTTTCCTTCTTCTTATTTCCATTCAATTGAATGATATTTGATAAATCTCGATGCGTACAATCTGTGTGAGTTTATGTATCCATCATGATTGTTTGCTTTGTGTCCATTGATCTCAATTCTTACTGATTTTTCCTCATTTTTCATGTGTGGAATAGATTTTTTTTTGTGGTAAGCTGTGCCATCGAATAAGCACAACAATGAATGTGAGAGAGGGAAAGTTTCCCTTTCAATATTAATAATAAAGGTCAATCCATTAATGAACATTTCTTTTTTTTTGTGCTGAATTGGAAAAAATAAAATTATTGAATGAGCACAATATATCCACTAACATATGGCATATAATTTCAATTATTGAATGAGAAACTTTTTTTTTCTTATTTTTTTTGGAGATTTTTGACATCGAAAAATATTCTCATATGCTTGAAGAATCTGAAGTAATATTTCATTTTGGATAGGGTGATGTTTAGGTATGATGTAACATTGAAAGTTGACATTTTTGACTTTTAATATTCACAAATTTCAGTTTTTAACGGTTTTGTAAAATTCAAAAATTTTATCGGTTTTTTAAAATTCAAAATTTTAACGGTTTTGAAGTATAAAAATTTTCAACGGTTTTGTAAATTTAAAAATTCTACCGGTTTTGTGAATATCAAAATTTGAACGGTTTTGTAAGAATCAATCGGTTTTGTAGAATTCAAAAATTGTAACGGTTTTGTAAAATTCAAAAATTTCAACGGTTTTGCAAGTTTGAATCAGGAATGGCTTTGTAGAATTCAAATTTTTAACGGTTTTTAAGATTTGATCAGAAAAACTTGAAGTGATGTAACTGGAATTGACGACCCGCAACATCCAGATGACCCCAAAAAAGGTGACACGGGAAACAAACACATTCTCATTTTCATGATATTCGCAATGTGATATCGTCTAATGAAGTAAATCTATCATCTTTGTGCTTTTCCATTTTTCATTCTGTTTCAGTCATGGCAATTCATTTGAGTGCTTTTTTTTTGGGATGTATGCGAGCGAAATGAAATGCTGACTAAGTCGATGGAAGCTTTAAGTAATTTTAAATACTTTTAAATCCCCCTCAATAAAGCATCAACAAAAATCCTTTCTCCTTAATTTAAGCAATTCAAAGCCAAAAATAAACTTTTCAATTTCATTTTTCATTTAGAAACAATGACAACGTAAACATTGAGGGAATTGAAAACTAATCCATACAGCATGTACAGTAGATTGAATTTCTCCAGCAACAACAGCAACAACAAAAAGTTATTCACAAAAAGTTTGATGTCTCATGAGATTTTTTTCCATGGGAACTTTGAGTCTGGAGAATTTAATGTAATGATGGCAGATTTAAGCTACAGTAATACTTTGTCATTGTTTACTTCAAGTCTCAGCATTTGTATAAAATAAGTTAATGAATTGATTGCGAGGTAAGAGATGGGGGTAATGAAGGGAGCTGTGTATTGAAGCGTTCTGTGGGAGTCATAGCGATATAACTTTAAGGATTTAGATTGGCATCTTTTGATATTTGCTGTTTCTAAACAAGATTCAAGGCCTATTTTGAGGCGGGTTTCAAGTTTTCCTATATAGAGAAGGAGTTTGGAGAAATTAAACCCCAATCCCTTCTTTCCTGAGACCTGTTCCCCGGTATAGATCTATCTCTTTTTCTTCCCATACCTACCCCTATCTACCACCACCTACCTACCCCTACCTACTATTTCCTACCCTTTTCTACCTTTACCTAACCCTTCACTAACACTTGGTGCATATTTTCGGAGGATACCTTAGAGGTAATCGTGGGTGTGGGGATGTACCTTGGGTAGGGGTAGGTGTGTACCAAGAAAAGGCCCCAGAATACTCTCTTGTTGAGTATACTTAAGAGCACCCTCATTTAAGTGAGTCTGGACAATGTCTTTTAGGGTTTACTATCAAAATGTACCTAAAACAGCCGATACAATGAACAAGTCAGTTACGGTTCCTAACAAGCGAATAGTATGATGTACTAAATTGCCACTACGGTACTTAACTGCGATCTATTTGCCTGTCAAGAGCCGACTCAAGGCCCCCAACAAGCAAAGAGACCGCTGTTAGGTACCGTAGTGGCCTTTTTGCTCCAGGAGAGCATGATCTTTGCCTGTTATAGGTCATTGTGGCGTTTGGGGTACACATCGACATAGTAGTGTCCTAGACAATTATGTTGTTCAGCAAGAGATTAGACAATTGTAGCCTCAACAGCTTAGAAAGAAGTAAAAGAGCTCATGCATGGACAGTCAGGATAAATAAACATCCGAAAATTCTTTCAAAACAATCCAAAATCTCAATTTCTAAATGACATAACTCATTAACAACCCCCAGCCTTATGCGACACTAACATTATTGTCAAGTGTAAGTTTTCAAGCACATTAATAGCTTTTTATTGACGCTTTTAACTTTTGTAACATTATTTAACTTCATAACGCTCACTCAAAGCTTGTAAAGCTGTTTAATATAATCGACAAGGTAATGATTAAAACTCTCATAATAATTCAGTCTGATGACTTTGCCTTCAAAGCAAAATCCGAAATAAGGCACGGAAATAATTTTTTTCATTTAATGAGGAAAGCGAGTTGGAAAATTTCAAGAAGCAGTGCATGCATTAAAAGTAATTAAAACTTCAAAGTTAGCTGTTTATGTGCATCAAGTATGAAATCATTAAGCTTTACTTCTCATCACAGCATAATCAGCATAGACAGTGTCAGTTGACTAGCCAAGCTAATCTCTAATGAAATTATTGAAATCATTTAACACATCTTTCACCGGATGTCGACTTTAATTAATATAAATTTTGTTGGATGTGATGAATGATGTAAAAAAATTCCAATGACTGTGCAAAATTAATCATTTGAGTAATTAGATGGTGATAAATGTCATTTTGTGGATGTAATGAATTTTTCTACAAGCTGTGACATTAGGTTGATGTTGGATTAAAGAGACTGACTTTAAGCTAAATAAAGCTGATGGGAGTTGGAGTGGGTCGGTGGCGGAATGGCTTCGTTCTTTGGGATTTGATGATTGAATAGTTATCTAGCGGTCATGGATTCGAGACTCGGCAGAGACAATTTTTCAAATGTCCTTTTTCGAAGCACATGCACTGCAAATGCTGCTTACAGTCTCCGTTTGTAGACTAAAAGGAGTATTGAGGTCAAAGAAGTGATTCGGATCAAACTGCAAACTGTGTAGATCTAGGTTTGATCTGTGTAGATTAACCCTGATACGAATTTATCGCGAAGGTCTGGATCTTTCACCTGTGGTAGGCAGCTTGTTTGCCCGGGGTACTCTAGTTTGGAGGGCAACTTGTGTGCCCGGGGCACTTTTATAGAGGATTACTAACAAGAAGTAATGCGAAAAAAGGATGCCCGCCTCTGAACTAAAGGATCTGTTTGCCATGAGGAGAGGGGCATGAAACCCTCCAAACTGCTTTTTTGGACTATAGAGTTCATAAATTCATTTCCTAGCCAGAAAGTCAGTAATACTAAAGTTTCACCAAACCCATAAGATACGTAGAATACACAACAATTACCAGACAAACTGACATTTGGTACCTCTTTACCCCATTTCCTTACATCCACAACTATTCATATTAAAACTATTATTCCCATTTCTCCATTCCCACTATTTTTTTTCATATTCTCTAATTTAAATGAAAAACTTTCTATTTACTTGCCATAATGATAGCAATAAGAGTGAATTCAGTGCACATGAAAGCAACGCACAGCATAAGCAACCTAACAGGTAGGGGCAACAAATAATGCCAGAATTAATGAGAAAAATTCTTTGAAGTATCAAAAAAAGTATAAAAAGTTGGAAACAATGAAGGAATACATGAAATTCTTGCTGTTATTTGCTATCTATGTATTTACTTGTTGGGAAAGCTATGGATGTAAAAAGTAGAGGAAATATGAAGTATGTATCTAACAGATGATGATGATGCTATTGCAGATGCCCGGAAGGAATGAACAATATTAAATACAACTGTGCTTCTTTTTTTTTCAATCTACATCTACATCTATCTATGGATCTTACCACGTACATTAAATTTTCCGTTTTAAATTAAAAATAACTGGCATCGTTCCATTGTTTATTGAGCTTTACCACCTACATCTTCTTCTTCTTCATCGGTTGTTCTGCTCACTCAATTTAATGGGCAAAGCTCTTTAAGCTTCGTACAAACAAGATGCAATGTTTTTCCGCTTGCCCCCGTCGCTTTCCGTCCTGACCCCCTTGGGTAAATATTTTGTCAGATTCTATTTCGTGGAATTCTTGATGGAATTTTGATTAAAAAGTTGTCATGGACTGAGAGTCGAGTTGGTGGGTTGTCATGCTATATTGCTATTTATACTGTATGTTGTCATTTTTAGGAACACGGCATGAAATTGTTAATTCAGTACCAAGAAGTTATGATGTTGACCATTTTGGACGTTATTAAATAACAACTAGAAGATATGACTTAATAGTCAAACATTTTAATGAGGCAAGAAGACATTCACTTCTAATTTTGGACTTGTATGAATCACGACTGCTGGGAAACGAATTATGGATGTCATTGTTCGAATGGAAGCCAAAATCTCAGAATCTTTAGAAGTTCATGACATTTGGATGGCCACTTAAGACAGGAGTTGGTTCTATTCCATTCAATTCTTTCCGAGCGATACAAGATTTCACTAAGAAGTCAAATAGCTAACCCGAACAACACAACGCATTAGCTAAGACACCGCAATGCTGCCGAATTAACGGTAAGACACAAAGTTGTCCCAATTGCATCTTAAAGGCTAGTTTAGACCAATTTTCACGGCAGAAAACGTGGGTTGCCGCATTGTGTCACTGGGGTGACCTTCCCCACTGAATGTCGCTTAAGTGACCTTTCCTACCTTGTGTAAATTGGTAAACTTCCTTTTTTACGCCGCTCGGGATAAAAACCAATTCAACATTCATCATCAAAAACCAATTGCAATATCCTCTAAAGCAATTCTAACAAAATTTCCCCACGGACATCCTTCACCTGTTATTTTGTTTTATTATTGTTATTTCTGTTATTATAATATCCATTTATGGCACAAAAAGCTTTTCATCTCTCTCTTCTTAAAAAATATTCCTTTTTTACCTCTCGCATTGATGGCTTTACTCATTTATCCTTTCATTTTATACGATGGCACGATTATAAGTTTCTGCTGAACACCTTTTTGCCTCAAAGAATCAAGGAAAGTTTTTTTTTATTCAAATTTTACGCAGCACATACAACACAAAAAAAAGGGACAGCGGATGAGAAAAGCTTTTATACACATAAAGCATCAAAATTGGAATAGAAGATGTAATAAGAAATGAAAGGTGAAAAGGATTCCTTTACCTGTAGAAGGCCACAATCTACTTTTATATCATATGTGCGCGTACACAACATGTGTGCATCTTTAGGATGTATGTGAAGGATCACAAAGAAAATAAGAGGGATTTAAATTTTTTTTTTGCTTCCTTCTTTCCATTCGATTTATTCTTCTTTATTTTTATTTCTTCTTTAACTGCTTGTTTGCACAATAGTAAATGGATGAAAGAAATGGAAATAAGAAGTTGTGGGGTAGTAAGATTTAGTTGGGGTTTAGAGCGATTTTTTGAAAATTCTTATTGCAATTTCTTGTTTTTTAAAGCTAGTGCTGTCCAAATATTTATACCACGGCACATCTTGGTAGTAAGTCACGGCCAAAACCCCACAAGGCATGACCATTCATAAGACAAATGACATTTTCAAGCATTTTTTGAGGATCATAATTTGGACAACTCTGTCTTATACAATAAAATTGTATTTAGAGACTTAGGAACATGCAGAAGAACACAAAATCTGAAAAGACTTTGAGTTTTGAATCGAAAAAGAACCTAAAATAATAGTTAACGACTTTTTGAAATTTGAATTATATTTCGTTAAGTTTGTAAAAAAACCTGAAGCCAACTTCAAGTTGATCGGAATATTTTAATCCGGAAATTCAGTAAAAAACGCATTTTCAGTAATTTTAGCGAGTTTTAATTAATTTAAGTGGATTTAAAGTCTAAAAATGTAAAGAAAGTAACACAAATGTTCGAAGAATCTTAGCAACAAGGAAACAGAGTAAGTTTAAACGTGAAAATCCAATAAATAGAGCAAATTTGTTAATGCAATATTATTTACAGAGTTAAACATCATCGCGTGATATTTTTGATTCTTTTGTAAGATCCAAGAAGGTTTGAACGTCTTCGAATGATTGTTTTGGTTCTAGTTTAAGATCCAGGGAAGAACTAATGCTATTTTTAGCACAATATGATTGAGAATTGGAATACGTTTGAAGCTTAGGTAAGTATTTTACTCTGTTTCTAAGTGAAAGTTAACAATTTACAAATTACTGTGCTTAAGCCTTTTTAAATGATGATTAATTTGAGGAATAATCGTTACTAAGTTAATAAAAGAAATTTTCCAAAATGTGTCCAAAACCTACCCAAATTTCCAAAAAATCAACTACGTGTTGCCAAAAATAAAATAATCTAACATAAAAGGCAGTAATAGTAGTAGTAAAAAAAACGCTTTTTTAAAACCAAAACAGATGTAAAAAAACTTTCGAAAAAATACTTGATCCTTAAGACTAAAAACAAAGCGATCTAAAAAGAAGTAAATAATAAACCTTAAAAAAACTTTTTAAAAAAACGCTTTTACCTTAAAAAACAAAATGATCCAAAAACATAAGTGTTAAAAAATGCTCTAAAAAAGGAGAAAATAAAATAAATCTACGCTTTATAAAATTTGGAAATATAAATATTTCTTGAGAAAACCAGAAATGTAACTCAAAAATTTTCCCAAAATATAGCAATGTAGTACAAGAACTCAACGACTAAAAAAGCGTGAGGCGTAAACGAAAGATTAATTTAGTTCTTAAGTTTGTGATTTGACCGCCCCACGCTTTTTTAGTCGATGAGTTCTTGTACTACATTGCTATATTTTGGGAAAATTTTTGAGTTACATTTCTGGTTTTCTCAAGAAATATTTATATTTCCAAATTTTATAAAGCGTAGATTTATTTTATTTTCTCCTTTTTTAGAGCATTTTTTAACACTTATGTTTTTGGATCATTTTGTTTTTTAAGGTAAAAGCGTTTTTTTTAAAAAAGTTTTTTTAAGGTTTATTATTTACTTCTTTTTAGATCGCTTTGTTTTTAGTCTTAAGGATCAAGTATTTTTTCGCAAGTATTTTTTACATCTGTTTTGGTTTTTTAAAAAAGCGTTTTTTTTAAAAAGTTTTTTTTAATTTATTTTATTTACTTCTTTTTAGTCAAATCACTAAATAGTTTATTTTAATCGATTGTTGGAATGATTGTTGATATAGATTACAGGTGTTGTCGGACTGTTCATAGATCACAGGGGTTGTCGGATCTCGCTTCGCTCGTCCGATTGTTCATGGATCACAGGGGTATTAGTTGTAGGAAAATTTTCACGCCTTCACTCGCTTCGCTCCGTTCAGGTCGCAAAAATTTGTGAGCTTCGCTCAACCAAGTCTGAACTTCGTTCGAACTAATTAGATTCGAGCTTCGCTCGGATCACAGGCGTTGTCGGATTTCGCTTCGCTCGTCCGACTGTTCATAGATCACAGGGGTTGTCGGATCTCGCTTCGCTCGTCCGACTGTTCATGGATCACAGGGGTATTAGTTTAGAATTAGAACGTCTCCACTTCGCTTTGCTTCGTTCGCCTGACTATTATTAGGTCACAGGAGTGTCGGACTCCACTTCGCTTCGCTTCGTTCGCCCGACTATTATTAGGTCACAGGAGTGTCGGACTCCACTTCGCTTCGCTTCGTTCGCCCGACTATTATTAGGTCACAGGAGTGTCGGACTCCACTTCGCTTCGCTTCGTTCGCCCGACTATTATTAGGTCACAGGAGTGTCGGACTCCACTTCGCTTCGCTTCGTTCGCCCGACTATTATTAGGTCACAGGAGTGTCGGACTCCACTTCGCTTCGCTTCGTTCGCCCGACTATTATTAGGTCACAGGAGTGTCGGACTCCACTTCGCTTCGCTTCGTTCGCCCGACTATTATTAGGTCACAGGAGTGTCGGACTCCACTTCGCTTCGCTTCGTTCGCCCGACTATTATTAGGTCACAGGAGTGTCGGACTCCACTTCGCTTCGCTTCGTTCGCCCGACTATTATTAGGTCACAGGAGTGTCGGACTCCACTTCGCTTCGCTTCGTTCGCCCGACTATTATTAGGTCACAGGAGTGTCGGACTCCACTTCGCTTCGCTTCGTTCGCCCGACTATTATTAGGTCACAGGAGTGTCGGACTCCACTTCGCTTCGCTTCGTTCGCCCGATTATTATTAGGTCAAAGGAGTGTCGGACTCCACTTAGCTTTGCTTCGTTCGAAATTTTATACAAAAACTCCAAAAAATACTGTCTTTTAGTCTTGTGAAGTATAGTCAAATTTGTATTGAAACCTTACAACAGTCTTTTTTGCAATCCAAGATCATTTACATGCAGTATAACAAGATCCAGTAACATCCAGGATCATATACATGCAGTATATCAAGATCCAGTAACATCCAGGATCATATACATGCAGTATAACAAGATCCAGTAACATCCAGGATCATATACATGCAGTATATCAAGATCCAGTAACATCCAGGATCATATACATGCAGTATATCAAGATCCAGTAACATCCAGGATCATATACATGCAGTATAACAAGATCCAGTAACATCCAGGATCATATACATGCAGTATAACAAGATCCAGTAAGATCCAAAATCATACACATGCAGTATAACAAGATCCAGTAACATCCAGGATCATATACATGCAGTAAAACAAGATCCAGTAACATCCAGGATCATAAACATGCAGTATAACAAGATCCAGTAAGATCCAGAATCATACACATGCAGTATAGCAAGATCCAGTAACATCCAGAACCATATTTTTACAGTTTAGTAAGATCCAGTAACATCCAGAGCCATATTTATACAATATTTCAAGATCCAATAACGATTGTTTGAGATTCAAACTGTAACGGTTTTTTGAATTTTGAATTTTTACAAGGAATATCCGTGAGAAAATTATTTATGAATTTTTTTCTCTTTCATAAATATCTTAAAAAGAGATGAATTGTACTTCAACTAATGCTTGGTATTATAAACCAATGCGCAATGAACTATAAAAACTGGTTTTCAGCTTTATTATTAGTCTGGTTCATGCAAATTAAAAATATGCATCATTGACTTTGTATTTTTTCCCATATATAATGTTATTTTATTAATTAAAGCATAATTAAGCATTTTTGTGACACAGAAATGCGAAAATATTGTATTGTCATCGGGAATACACATGTGATAAAAATTTGAGTTCAATTAGGGCAGTAGAAGTGGTCGAAAAATCAATCGCAAGATTTGATCATGACCAACCAACCAACAGAGTAACTCAATAAAAAGCGTTTAAAAAAGAAGGAGATTTGCCCCATGGGGTACAAAAAAGGAAAACGAGTCAAGTTTTGAACGTTTCTTGTAAATTGAGTATCCTTTCAAATTAGTTTTTTTCCTTTGCCTTTTCCTCCTTCCTCTGTTTACTTCTTTCAACACATATATACACAACAAGTATCGATTTCAGCCATTTATCATTCAAGTGTGTCAAATTTGAACAAAAGTGAATTCACAACTAAATATGATTTTTTTTTACAATTTGTCAGGAGTTCCTCTAGCTTTTATGCATGAATGGAAAAATTTAAAAAATGGATATTTATTCTTTTTTGTCTGCGAGCAACAAACAAAAAAATAAATAAAAAATTGGGGATGAAAAATCTCCCCTCCGTACACAACATAAAAAAAATTGCAAAACTTTCGTTTCCGTAAAAATTGTTTTCGGTTCTGTTTTTTTATGCATGAAAAAGTTTTGAAAATGATTTCATTTATAATATAGTTTTTTCTCCTTCTATGTGTAATGCGTGCATCAATGATCAAAGGGGAACAACTATGACACGACTTTAACCATTTCCAGGCTTTATATTTGAAGTGCCATAAGCACTTTCGTGTTCCTTTATGAAAGTATATTTAAATGAAATTCTTTTCTTTTTGCCAGTTTATGAGGAGAGTTTTTGGAAATTTGAGTTGATTAACATTTCATAATTAGGAATGGGGAAGTTAGAGCGACAGGATTTTCAAATGGTTTTTACGTTTACATGCAATTTTACGATAGATTTGACATGAAAGTGTTCGCTTTGATTATAAAGTTTATTACTGAAAATATGCTTAATTAAGTTCTCTGTTAAGCATGGAATTATTTCAAAATTAACTAATTAACTATTTTACAAATTTTCTAGCTTAACGGTTTTGTAGAATTTGAAAATTTACAATGTTGAAAAACTCAAAATTTAACTGTTTTGTAGAACTCAAAACTTAACGGTTTTGTAGAGTTCAAAATTTAACAGTTTTGGGAAATTCAAATTTTAAAGGCTTTTTAGAATTCAAATGTTAACGATTTTGTAGAGTTCAAAATTCAACAATTTTTCCAGATTTTAAGTATTACCATCCAATTAATCAACTCCACTGATTACCCTAATTTCCAATTTGCCACATTTATCATCTTATTTCCATCCAATTACCAACAACTTCTCAGAATTTTCAATTACTATAAATACATTTTCAAGGACAAGCAATATTTCATGTTTCCCCAAAAAACACAAGTCTAAGTGACTGAGGACAAATTATAATTTAAAAAGGAAATTGGCACGAAAGAAGTATAAAATATTGAAAATGACAAGGAATATAAAGAAGAGAAAGTAAAATTTAATGCTGACAGTAACGACATAAAAATTAGATGGAAAGATTGCGATAATAAATAAATTGATAAATAGGAAAAAGGGCTGATTTTGGTAATAAATTTAACAGAATGTAAGAGGATCTGAGTTGGAAGCTTAGAACCTGTTTGTTAAGAGATGCTAGTTCCGAGCTGGGTATTCATTATAAATTGCTTAGTTCGCTGGCTGTACAGATTAGCTGTGGTCCATGGTTTTACTCAATTGACGTCTGAAACAGGCTTTATTGCTAGCTGTCATTTTCCAAATGATAATTCCAAGTGCTACACAGACTCTGTCAAGCTAAGAAGCGTAATAAGATCCATTTGATCAATTCCCACCATCTCCACCCCGACCACCAACCCTGCACATTCAATTACGAAAAGAACAACCTTTTAAAGCCTTAAACATCCTTCCTGTCTATTCAAAAACACGACATACCTTTTAGGTAGCACAAAAATAACGTCAACCCATTCAAAGGATGCTAAAAAAATTTAATTTAGGATAATTTGAGCAAATAAATAAAATTGAAATGAAACAAAAACATTTAGTTTGTGTACCTTTTTTTCAGTCCTGGTTGCTCGTTCTATGCTCGTGCTGAACATCGAAAGCACAGATGTAAGTGAGCTCTTTAAGTTAAATTTGATTAAGGAATGAAAATTTTTATTCGTAGAGAGAAAATAAAAATCCCTCTTCTGTGCATTTCTCTCAACCCTAAAAAATTCCTTAACAATTTAAATGTTTTTTTCTCCTGGTTTTTATATATATTTTAGTTAAAAAGTGCTGTAATACTTTCAGAATCACAACAATTTAATTTTGCTGGTGTTTCCTGAAGGGAGAGGAATGTTGAGCTGAGGTAGAACAGGGTATGTGACTTATGGGGATTGGGGATTCCATTTGGGGTTGTTAATTGGTCGTAAACTTAGCGTTGAATTTAAAAACATTAATAATTTAGAATTAGGATTTTGAAAATTAACGGTCAAAAAATATTTGAATAAGAACGTTAAGAAAATATTTGAAAATAGACGCTCGAAAAATATTTGAAAAATAACGTTCAGAATTTTTTTGAAAATTAACGGCTTGAAAATTATTTGAAATTTAACGGTCAAAATATTTTTGAAAAATAACGGTCACAATTTTTTTGAAAATTAACGGTCAAAATATATGTGAAATTTGAAAATCCAACCTAAAAATTCACAAATTGATGTCTCCAACCATCCTATTTCCCATTTCTAAAATCATCGCCTTTATAAAATAACTTTTTAACATTTTCAACAAACAAATAAAAATTTTTTCATTCCTCCCCGAAAGCTACTTTTGAGGTAAAGTTATTATATCTGCTAAAATGGTTTCTAACAATTCCATTACAATTTTTTTTTGCTCCTTTCATTTCTTTGTGAAAAATATTAAAAAAATTTTTCTCTTTGTAAAACTCACAGCAAAAAAAAAGTATGCGGAATTAAGGGATGTTTTTGGATATTCCAACAAAAAAAGGAAGGGAAAAAAATAATTAAACGCGTAGAAAAATTTTTGTTTAACAAAAAAATCAATTTTTAATGCCTTTTTTCAACTTTTATTTTCCTTTATCTTCTTTGATATTTTTTCTGTTGTAAAAGGAACGGAAAAAATTGATGAAAAATTCTCTCCTTTGAATTAGAATCAAAATAATCTTCTTGATGTGTTATACAAGTTTGATGAATTTTTTTTTTTTTGAAGGGCTTTCGATCAAAGAGATGGATAAAGCATCGATATAGAGATTATTTTTTGAAGTTAGGAGGATTTGAATAATTCAAATTTTAACAGTCATGTGGAATTTAAAAATTTAACGGTTTTGTAGAATTCAAAATTTTAACAGTTTTGTAGAATTCAAAATTTAAACGGTTTTGTAGAATTTAGATTTCAACGATTTTGTAGAATTCAAATTTCAATGATTTTTAGAATTCATAATTTAACTGTTTTGTAGAATTTAAAATTTTAACAATTTTGTAGAATTCAAATTTCAACGATTTTGTGGAATTCAAAATGCAACGGTTTTGTGGAATCCAAAATTTCAACATTTTTGTAGAATTCAAATTTTAACGGTTTTGTAAAATTCAAAATTCTATCGGTTTTGTAGAATTTAAAACTTTTAAGACTCAAAATTAACAGTTTTGTAGAATTCAAATTCTTTATCGGTTTTGTAAAATTCAAAATTTAACGGTTTTGTAACATTCAAAATTTAACGGTATTTTCAGAAATTCAAAATTTAACGGTTTTGTAACATTCAAAATTTACCGGTTTTGTAAGATTCAAAATTCAACGGTCTTGTAGGATTCAAAATTAACGGTTTTGTAGAATTTAAAATTTAACAATTTGGCTACGACGTCATTACCAGACCCAAAGCAATAAATTCATCAATATATTCGAAAATCAAGCCACCGCCCAAGATTAACAATAAACTTTCACAAAAGAACTTCCACAATTATCTCAGAGCACATAACTCAAATATTGACAACTTTTATAATATAATCTTCATGAATGAAAACTTTTAGCTTGTCCAGTCAGACGTCTAGTCAGAATTCAGTGTAATAACCTACATTTCATTTAGAGGCAGGCAAAAAGCTATAGCACAAAAGAAGATAAAAATCTAAAAGGATTTTCTTCTTTCTATTCAGCACAGCTAACATGTTTCCTATAAAAAAATAGAAAATGAAATGAATGAAAACTATAGCCAAAGAGAACTAACACAAAAAAAGGAAATATTTCCTCACTCACTGAACTTTTGCCTGATTCAATCGACAACACATAGAAAATAGAGAAAAAAGAGTCAAAAGGAAGTGGGAAGTGCAGGAAGAAAAATTGTCTGAAAAGTTCAGATAAGAAATGGAGGAAAAAATTGCTGGTAAACGGATATGTTCACATGTATAAATGCATGAGGTATACAAGGGATATAAACATCATTTCTTATGAAATGTATTTGCGCTTGCAATGATAATCTTGTTGCTATGATGCTGAAAAACAAGTTTAATCGTGAGATAAATTGTGTAGGTTGGAGTCATTTTGTGTCTGTTCGTCAAAAGCCTGGCTTGTAGAGACAGGGTCATGCTGCCGGAGCATGATTTATTGTAATTAAGGAGGGAGGGTGGTACTTGGATATTCTTGAAGGGATTCTAGCCAAATGAAGAATGCTGTTCAAAACGAAGGTAGAGAGCATGAAACCAACCCTCCTCCCCTACTCCTCCTCCAACCCTCTACCTCTATTCTTCCCCCTACCCCTACCTCTACTCCTCCCAAAACCCTTCTTCACAAAGTGGCTGAAACTTTTCTATTTGTGGAATTTGTATTAGTATTCAACGAAATGGGGCGGAAGGAGAAGTGGAGTTTGAAACCAATCCAGACACCTTCTTCCACCACCGACTTGGATACATTCCTGATTACATTGCGTCAACCAGACTAGTCTTAGAAACTGATTCTTTTCACTTGCGCAACTTGGGTTAGTCATTCAAGGAGCTTGACTTTATAGCAGTGGTTGACAGTGGTTCTATGTGTTGCAACCGTTTCCACCATGCTGTTTTCTCCTCGGCCACACCACACTAGTGAATGACGTCTAACTTTAGTGTACACTAGTCTATAACTGTATGCCATGTGTACTTTTGGTCAAGATTTACCACAAAGGTGTGCCATGAGAAATAACAGGTTGCTCACCACTGCTTTTAGAGTAAATCATAAAAGTGGGTAAAGTTTGGTCATAATTATTGGTTAAGAAAGACTTAATTAGGAGTTGCATGATGTCAAACTTGGGGGTCGTTCACTTATTACGTTGAAACTAAGAGGGAGAGGATGAGTCAATGTCATTTACAGTTTTGATTGGATTTGATTCTAAAAAAGCTTTAATGGCCTAATAATCCGCACCAAAAAAGACGCTCTAACCCCTACATCCCAACTATATTTTCAATCTTTTCCTAAAATCAGCAACACAATCTTGAAATGAACACACACAAAAAAAAATCCAACATTCATGAAGATAGATACACAAAGTCAGATAGAAGGCAATGATGCTTGTTTCATAGTTATCATGTAGAAAAAAAAGAAATTGGAAACAAAATTAAGAAAATAAAATGCATTCTCATGATTCGTACATCCATACATACATATCATAAAAAAGATAAATAAATAAAGTATCTAGGAAAAAAATATTATCATTTATGCATGCATGCAAGCTATACTTTCTTTGATGATGACACATTGAAAGGAGTTTTCCTTGATATTTTTTATATATATGTACAGGAAATAGAGGAAGAAGTAGTTCATGTGAATTATGCATTATAAATCGTTGTTATGACATGAAAAATAGATTTGAATTCGCAGTCGTTTCAGTAAGGAAAGACTCTTTTTTTTAATGCTATATCCTCTTTTACTCGCTCAATTTATGCATTATTGAAATATTGAAATTGAAAATTTTAGACATTTTTCTCGTATTTTTTTGAAATATATATTTTTGTTATGAAATGGAATTTTTATGCCATTTTTCGAATTGTCAAAAAGAAATATGCTTGACTTGATGTGCTTTGAAATATGAAGTCAACAAACTTTATTTGATAAAAGTTCATTCGTGGCTTTTTTTGTGCAATTTTCTGGTTTTATTGATCGTGAATTTGAGTTTGAAGTGAGCAACTGTTTTGTAGAATTCAAAAAGAACGGCTTTGAAGAGTTCAAAATTTAACGGTTTTGTAGAATTTAAAAATTCACGAATATTCAAAATTCAAAATTAACGACTTTGTAAAATTTAAATTTTAACGGTTTTGTAGAATTCAAAAATCAACGGTTTTGGAAATTTCAAAAATTTACTGATTTTCAAAATTCAAATTTAACGGTTTTGTAAAATTCAAATTTTAACCATTTTGTAAAATTCAAATTTTAACCATTTTGCAAAATTCAAAGTTAACGATTTTTGTAAATACAAATTCAAATGTTTTTCAAAATTCAACAATTTTAAAGCTTCATAAAATCCAGCACAAACAATCTTTTTGTAATCTACATTAAAATCTATTGAAAAACAAGCTTAATATTCCCACGCAAATCCACGCTTCTACATAACTCTCAGCATCAAGATAGAAAGCCATGACATTCAAGATTTATTCACTGCTGCTTTTCTTTGTCATCCTCAAGATTTTTCTTTTTTCTTCTCCTTCATTTCTCAACTTTTTTTTGCCATTGTCTTGAACTTCCCTCATGCGACACGACAAAAAATAGTCTTCTAATCTCATTGTCGATGCCTTTATAATGAAATGAATGGATATAAACTTGACATAGGCAGAATGTTCATCATTTAACCTATTCCTCTTGAAAAATGGACCTTTAAGGTTCAAGGTCATGCGGATGATCCAATAAGTCATCAATCTTCCGTCGTGGTTAGTCAATGGACATTCGTTTTTTGTGTGAAGCTTTAAGTGGAATCTATTGATTTATGGAAATATTTTAAAGATTTTTTTATGAGTGTGTTGCAGCACTAAAATGGAAAAATGTTATTGGAGTATCAGGCACTAAGAAGTATAAGTATAATTGCAATTTTATGTTTGATACATGCTCATAAATATGAAAAAGCTTTGTCAATGCTGAATCGTAGAAATCCATTTAGATCTTTCAAGTTTTTATTATAATTTATTAAAGGGGTGGAGTTAGGAGGTGCTTGATAGGAATTATGGATGTTCCAAATTGGCAATAGCAGCCAATTTAGTTGATAATAACTGTAGGGACGGTGTTATTCAATTTAGCACGAATTTGTTCTAAAATTTTCTTTTTAGTACTAAATTACTGATTTTGGGGAAAATGCAAATTTAAGAGTTTTTAGGCATTTTGCAAGCAAAAACATGTTATATTCATAACTTTGAGCTGTATACTAACTTATGATCGATAATATGACAAGCAATTATGTCCAATAAGTCGGAAATTTGAGAAAAAACCAAAATCAGAGTGTAAACAAAGATTTGAGATTTGAATTTTTAACGGACAAAATTGGTCTTCAGAGCTTTTAAGCAGAGATTAAAGTTAACTCAAGTGGACTCAACTCCATATAGAGTTAAGTGGACCTCGAGCTCTGTTTATAAGGCATCCATCCCCCTCATTCCATCACAATTCCATATTCCATTCCTTAAGTATGCAGCATTTTCCATCGAATAAGTCACTCATCGCAATCTACTATGAAAGTGTTTATGAAATTGCTCCAATTTCTAGCTCTAATGGAAATTTGCATATGAATATGTAGACATCCATTAGCGTAAAATTGCAATTTTAAAATCTTTGTCAAAGGAACTTAAAAAAAAAAAGACTTTTTAGCATAGAAATGAAATTTAATAAAAAATAATATAAGGAATAAGAAAATTTTTGATAAATATGTGACATGCCCTCGACAATTTATCATAAAAGATATATAACTAGAATGTCACATGTGCATTCTTCATTCATAAGATGCACACACATAGGAGAGAAATGCAGATGATAAAGATTTTCACAATTTTCATCATAAATGATTTTCCATGTTCCATGATTGTTGTTGTCGTCGTCTGAGAATGACAACAGCTTTATTAAAGATGAATATTTTCAATCTTTGTCTCTCTTGTGCTCCTTTTTCGTCCTCATCTCGAGCATTCACAATTTCCACTTAATCTTGATTATATTCACACAAAAAAAAGAGAGGAGAATTGAGGAAGACGCAAGGAGGAAATATTTTTAATAGAATTTTTCATCTGCATATCCGGTATATGCACAATCTTTATGCATATAAAGTCTTCTCACCCAATAAACTCATGCTTGAATTATTTTCCTGTGGAAATAAACCTTAAATATTGGATGACGTACGTACGGTAAATTGGAAATTGTTTGATATTCACTTGGGTGAGGACAATCTTAATTTAAATCAGAAAGTAATGATAAATTGCAATTTAACGTACTTTTGAAATTTAAATAAATTTTAGTACAAATTTTGAATTTAGTACAATTTTTTTTTGCAGTTTTGAAGTTCATAGAATAGTAAATTATTGAATTTTAATCGTTTAAAGTCGAAATAATGAGGCTGGATCATTTAAATTATCAAATTACAGCTTGTCAACTACAAGAAGATCAACATTTTGGCTAACAAATAGATGAATTCAATGGATAATTAGAGAAAAATCAAAAAAAATTCAGAATTGGAAAGTTTGTAAAAAAGATTAGAAAATTTGAATCAGGTTGCACGGTAAGCCTTAACTTTTAACACAATCATACTAAATATGAAGCAACAAAGCATATGAATCTAGGAAAAACACATCCTTAAAGCCATAATCGTGATCATAACAAAGGAAAATTAGCAATCTTAGAAAGATCCAGTTTAGATCTCACTGAAGACACTACAAACTCACTTAAACAACCCAATATAGCCTCATCTTGTAGAAGCTAAGGAACTTGAAAACCATTCTCATCTCAAAGCTCATATCTCCAACAAGATTAATCAACAAAAAAGTCTCAATTTTCTCAACAAATTTTCAAACTATTTCATCACTAAATCCTCGAAACATGATAGTGACTAGTTCAGAAGTCATGATACTCAACAGCATCTCGTCTGTCTATACTTCAAACAAGATTGATTAAATTTCCATAAGGTTATCAGTGCCTTAAAGCTCACTTATTTTCAAGATTAAATTTCATTAAAAAATACCAGGAAAATAACATCAAAAGGAATTAAATATGAGTGTGTGTATGTCTACATCATCTAATATTATAGTATGTTTTTTGTGAGTATGAAGAAAATATAACTTTTTATATAATCCAAACATCATCATGGACTGGAAATACATTAAAGTGTTGTGACAAAAATCGATAATTGACAAATTTATATTTCCCATATTGACCATTATCAGTGCTGTTACTGTCTCTTTCAAAGCTATAAAATATGTTGGGGGGCTAAGAGGTGGATTAGGGATGTGGATGAGTCACTATTTCCTGAGTTTTTCATAAAAATCCTCAAAATTGTCAATTTTTTTGAAATTTCTCCTCAAAATCCATAATTAGCTCCATCCTAAGGCGAGAGGGTACATCACCCCCAAACCCCATCCACCTTTGAACACAACCCCATCACCCAAATTCCAAGTACGTCCATTATTGCTTAAATTACACACTCATCCCTTCAAATGTTATAAATTTAATATTTCTATGTCTGTATATCTGTATGGACAATGTTCATTCTATCAATATCCATTATTCCTCTTATTGCTCTAATCTATTTAATATGTTTTTACAGCTCGCTTCAAAAAAAAAAAAAAAATGTCCATAGACGAATGGGTTTTTTGGAGGCAGAGTTGATGATGAAATTATTGTATTTTTGGGGGACAAAAATTTATTTTGCATGCGTTGTGCTGGATGTGAATTTAGTAAATGAGATAGTTTGTATTCTGAGCTGGTTGATTGGGGTGCTTTTTTTATGGATGCATATTCGATTTAGTTACATTTTAGGGGAGATTCAATAAGGAAATGAGTTTTTGGTTGTCGTTAGATGGAGGGTGGACATGACAAAATTGCGATATTATCAAAATGTGTCATTTTTGGAGTTTTTAGTTCCGAAAATCATAAATATCTGATATAAGCACCTTTGAGCTGTTTATAAGTGATGCATATATCCAGATCCTGTTTATAAGTGACGTCATAATCCATACTTTAAGATGAAAATGCTTATGGGAGTGGAAGTGGCTCGATGGCGTAATGGCTTAGTACTTTGGTACCTAGTTATTGCAATACCTACCCTGCGATCTTGAGTTCGAGACTCGGCAGGAGAAATTTTTCATTCGTCCTTTTTCGAACCATTTGTAGTGGAAATGCGGTTAAATGCCTTTTTTTGAGGTTTAAGCTACAGGCAGGAATGCCATTCAAGGAGTGGTTCTGATCCCACTTTAGACTGTTAGCCAATTATTAGCCGCAAATCGCCCTTGTGGGATCTATGGATCTTAATGATTTGAAATTTAAAACAAGTTGGGGTGGAAGGATGTGGATAATGAGTAGGATTTAATAGATCCCCAAAAATCATCGAATTCCCCCTTATTTTTCAAAATGACCAACCCTGTATCCACTCAATACTTTTCATCTCTGCCTCATATAACAAATACATTTAATAATTTTTCAAGTATATCCTTTTATGTTTTTTTCATCAAATGTTTGTAACACAGGACAGGGAGGCTGGGCTGTATCACATGTAATATTTGATCAATTTTCTGACACTCATTCAATCGTATGATTTTCATTTTTATGATTTTACTTCTCATTTTCCTTTTGTGTTGTGCTCCGTTCAAAGTCCATTTAACAACACAAAAATTGTTGTATTAAATTTAACCATTTTCTGTAAATGGCTATAAGAAGAATTGAAAGGAAATGATGTGGAGTGGTATGAAAAAGGAGGATATCAAATTGTGCAAGTTTTAAATAACAATTTATATCCAAACTTTCACGTGCTGTTATGTGAAATGTTATGGAATTCTTTAATGACAGTTGGTTCATGCCATGCAGGATGGACGTAAAGAAAGTGGAAATCATGATTTTTAGAGAAAAGCAGTTTTTGATGGGAAACGGTTGGATGCTTGTAATCCTTAAGAAATGTCCTTCAACGAAAGCAGATTTGAAAAAATTATTTTGTACCCAAAATGAGATTAGAATATTGTTGGTAATGGTCACTTAGACGACGATTGAGACACGTGGGAGATACGTGTTATCAAAGGAGAATTACAAAGCGTGATTTAAGCTGTTTTGGGTATTAAGGACAATATGAGAGCTTTTGGAGTATCAAACAAATCATTAGGAGAGTAAGAGCATGCTGTCAGGGATCTCAAGATTGATGCCAGTTCTCAGTTTTGACTGTTACCTTATTGGCAGGTCTTGGAATGCAACCAGAAGGAAGGAGGGGTCAATTTTGAGTTTTTTTGAAAGCTTCTGGACAAAATTACACTTCAGACCTTTTAGCACAGAATCCATCAAAAGCAGCAACATTACTTAACATTTTCCATCAATGAAAGCCATAAACAGCTTTAATACAGCCTTAATTCTCCTTACGATCAAAAAAATTCATTACAATCTCATTTCAAACCACACCAACCACTCCAAAAAAAAGTATAATTTCCATAGCAACCCCAACGAAGTATTGAGTTAGAAGAGGCTATTAGAAAGTTCAAAAGCTTCTTTTTTTATGCTGTACATTAATGTTTTCATTTAATTTTCCATTTGTTTGCTCATCAAATACAGTGTGTATCGATTTTTTTCCGAAATGAAAATTCAAATATTTAAGGATGTACGTTTATTGATTTTGTGTGGCTGCTAAGGTAATGACTTGATAATTAAACAGTTCTGTCAATACAATTAGTAATGTAAAGTTTCTAAGTAATTTGTGGAGTGACTATTTAATTGGGGTTATTCTGGCATGATATCTATTAAGGATTGGAATTTTGAGGCATCTTCCTTAATGGCACCTTCTGAAGGAATATCGGAGAACATTGTAGCATCCAGACAGAGATGATGAGCTCAAAGTAGCTTGAGAGATAGCAGTAGTAGTAAAAGCACAAATACACATAAAAGAACTAGTTCAGTATCTTGAGGAACGAGCGCTTGTAGCTTAAGTACGAGCAATATAAGCACAAAGAGCTTCAGATCCTCAACTGCTGAATATCAGAGCTCGACTGTTTTTTCGCTGTTTTAGTCATATTAAGTCAGTTTATGTGATTTGTGACATAGCTATTGTGGCTTGGTATATTGCAGCTTGGGAATAGTAAGCCCATGTCATGCCTTCTATCAGTACTCAATAGATAGATTTTGTCCAATTTCCACAAATTTATTGAGACTATAAGTACATGAAACTTCATAACTATAAACCAGAAACTATAAGCAATCTCATTTTACATCCGACGTGATTTATGCACTATCCTCAAGAATAATTCCATCTTCCCTTCAAGCAAAAGTCATGCTCACATGATGTTACGGAATAAAATCATCATACACATTACGTCTAATTTATCGAGACATTTCCCTCATCAAATAATTCCCTATAAAAGTTCCATAATCAAGAGATTCTGAGGAAAAATGTTTTTGTATGAGCAATCGAACATGAAAGGCAAAAAAAGGCATCCCTTCATACGCACACATAGTATTTACGTTTCGATATTATGTTGAATATCAGCAAAATTTAATCAAAACATTTATGAAATGAAAATAAGTTTATGTACATCGTTGTATCTGCTGTGAATTGTGTGGTATCTATTGAGTCTGAGTGTGCCGTGTGAGTGAGTGAGAGAGAAAGATGGATATAAAGTATCAAAATCAGAAATTACCAATTTTCTAAAAACCAATTCCATAAAGTGAGATGGAAATAAGAGCTATATATTTGCGGATAGAAAATATTCTTTGTTTCCGTACTTGTGAATGGAATGAGATGTGAGCTTGGATAAGTGGAGGGTGGATGAAAATTAATGTAGATAGTTTGAGAAAAAAAACTTTATACATTTGAGAGCATAAAGGAGAATATTTTCTGATCGTAAGGATTGGACGGTAGCGGTGGGAGGAGGGAATTACATGAACGAATTGTCTTTTGTTGGTAGGGGTGGACTTAAGACTGTTTATGACTAAGAAGATCTGATTTCTTTGTCAAAATCTCGTATTTCAACGGCAAAAGCTCAGATTACTTTGTTTAATGTTCGTGTTTATTCGTTAAAAGCTCGGATTTCTTCGTTTAAATTTCGGATTTCTTCGTCAAAAGTTCGGATTTCTAAGATAAAAGCTCAGATTTCTTCGTCAAAAGCTCAGATTTATTCGTTTAATGTTTGGATTTCTACGACAAAAGTTCGGATTTTTTCGTTTAATATTCGGGTTTATTCGTCAAAAGCTTGGATTTCGTCAAAAGCTCGAATTTCTACTTTAATAGTCAGGATTTAATTGTTAAATGTATGGATTTCTATGCTGATATCATCCATGACGTACAAACTATTTCTATGCAGCATCCTCCCAAAACAAAATAATTCATTCCCAGTCCCCCAACAAATTGCCACAATTCAAAAAAGCCAGAATAAATTTAAAAAATTTTCAACCATAACAACGAGAGTTATTTACTAATTCAGTAATGAAGTGGCACCATGACTGAACATAAATTAGACCACAAAATAGCAGCTTTGTTATCGTAATTATCTGACAATTGTTTTAAGCTTTTCAGGATAAAGTATATACATGAGATAATGGTCCGATTTATTTACGGTTGAAAACCCAAAAATGAGCATTTAATTTTGTAAAAGTTATTTCCATCTCATAAACTCAAAGAAAAAATTGTGGATATCGTGCCGCATACAGGAAACTTTCGACAATATTTCAGTGTCAATGCCTTGACGTTGGCTCTCTTCCTGTACTTTATGCTGTAAAAACAAATCGTTTATAGTTAGTTAAATAGCTCTTTACACAGAGTTAGTTCTATATGGATTCATTATATCCATAAAGCATAAAAAACTGTTGTTGGAAGCAAAAAGATTCACGCTATAATATGTACAATATTTGTATATGCCATACATACTTCCTATCTAAATATGAACGGCAAAAATTAGGAACTTTATATGTGGCTGTTATTGTTATTGTAAAGTGAAAGTTTTGCGGTTGAAGCTTCGAGTCCTCCCTCAATTTTACTCTACTTTTTTAGTTGTATATATATATGCTAGTTCCTTTATTTCTCTCTATGTCTATATGTGAGTGCGGTTGAAGAAAATTTATGAATGTTCGTTATCTCAAGCTGTGTGCTTATGAGAAATTAATTCCATTTATAAAATGTTTCTTCCCAGTTAATACATTAAATAATTATGCAATATCATGTGCAGTCATAATCATTCATATGCAATTTTTCATTCTATGTTCTCTCATTTTGGGTCTTTTATGTGCTGCGTTCTTTTTGGTCGTATGGAGTTGGATATGAGGGAATATATCCTTAAGGGATGTCAGATGAAGTTGCTGTGGTACTGTAGTCAATATTATAGGTTATATGGTTTTATAGGTTAGTATTAGTATGCCCCAGGGGTCTAGGGGACAGGGGCTTAGAGACAGCTTTGAGTTGTGCATCCCCTCCTCTATCGACTGTCGGCTCTATTTTCCGAAGTCAGGTCGGTGTAAAAAAACCGGGATTGGTATTATTATTTTCCTCATCTTGTGGTTGACCCAAAAGTCAGCATAGGAAACATTGTACCTAAGTTTATTCTTTGAATTTGCCATCTTACTTTCAATTGTTCGTTGCTGAACCTAAGTCAGCACAGACAATTAAAATATATACATTCAAACCTTTTTGGAACCTTGTATCTTGTGCTATGGCTTTATTTGCTAACAAACTTTGTAAAATTGAACAAATTATGAAATGTTTTACATGGCATCATATTAAATACTTTTCAGTCATAGAGCGAGTTCAGCACAGAATATTGCTGAATCTTAACTAAAACTCTCAACAAAAAGTTATTCCAAACTGCTCAATTTAATCACTACAAGTTTTCTCCTGCTTCCACTCACATTCAAATGAATAACTTTTTCACTCCTATCGTCGTGTCATTTACTATTCAAAAAGGAACGCTTTTATGTCTTCATGTGTATAAATAAACAAGCAGCATCTCATATATGCATGCACTCATTCCAGTGATCCATTTATCAAAGCAGAAATGAAAATATAAATGAATAAATGAATGAAAAATATAGTAAGCATATAGTCATAGGATGTTTGGAATTATAAATCAAGTATCATTGCTGATGCTATATGCAAGAGCATAACAACAAAAGAATCGAGTCTAAATACATTTTCCAAAATGAGACTGCAAAAATGCCTTTCAGCTTTTTGCCAGCCATTAAAAAAAAAGTGCCATTGTTATGTGCGACGACGGGAATGAAAAGGAATAGGAGAGAAAAAAAAACAATACACAATCACTTGTTTTGTTTCATTATTTTGCTTTTTCTGCCATTCAATTATGTCTTATTTTTGGGGGTTTTGGTGTGTCTCGAGGGGACGTTTTGTGGATATCGGAAGTAAAACTATATTTATATTCAGATATTTGAGCATTGAACGGGATGAAAATTGGAAATATTTGAAATATTGGTCAAAATATAGAAAATTAACGGTCAAAAAATATTAACGGCCAAAAATATTTGAAAAATAACGGTCAAATAATATTTGAAAACTAACGGTCAAAAAAAAATAACTGTCAAAATAAGTTTGAAAATTAACGGTCAAAATAATTTGAAAATTGGAAAAGTCGAAAGTAATTCAACAATTTTCCCGCCATTCAGATCCTCTAGCTTACTTCATCCATTCACAAAAAAAAAGCTGAAAGAGTATGTGTCTTATTATTTCTGAAGCTCTTATGCCTGCAAGAGAGATAAACAACATACGAAACATACAAGCATACTCAATGTATTAAATACGTAAATAAGAAGGGGTTGGAGGAAGTGAAATAGGAACAATAATAAAAAAATAAGCGAACACAAAACAAGTAAAAGACAAATGAGTGTATTTTGGTAGATATGAATGTAGAAAATTTCATCACGATGACGGCAGAATTAAAATAAAAATTTTTTTTGTGCCTTCTTCATTAAAAAAATGTTGCTGCTAAAAAAAGTTATTTTTAAGCTACTTTACACAAAATTTATGCTTGCCTGCTAGCATCTCTTGTATGTGGTTTTTTGAAATGAAAATTAAGTCGAGCATAAACAAAAAAGTTTAAAGGCAGAATGGAAAAAAATATACAAATTTTTTGTTGTTTTCTGATGGAGAAATTAAATATAGCAAAAATGTTATCTCAACATTAAACATTCTAAATTGGTTTAGGATATTAGGCATCAAGGGGTAAGCAGTTGGATGGGAAGTACAATTGAGTTAAATTCATAGATTAAAGCTGATTTAAAGTTTATTCTGATTTTCCAGAATTCATTTCAAATTTTGAATGAAATTTTCTGCTGACGCTTGTGAAGTATGTAATTTCAATCTATTTTCAACCAATCCGACGTCTTTGAGGTCATTTGGACTAAAAAAATCTATGCAAGTTATATTTCAAAAAATGACAATTTCATCTGGACGAGATTCGAACTCAAGATCGATGGGTTGTATTTTTCAAAATTCTGATATTCCAGTTATTAGACCACTACTCCATCAAGATACAATAAAATCAATGTCAAATCCAACAAAATTCCAATAAAAATGCAACAAAATCATCAAAAACCCACAAAAAAGCTCAGCAAAATCCCAAACATTTACCTGCTCTTAACTCTTAAATCCCCCTTAAATCCAAAATACCAAATCTCAAAAAAAATTTCAAGTATTTACAAACATTGTTCCGATGCAGAAAAGCTGAACAAACAGTTTATATGTTACATAAAGGTTTTGTTGATTCTTGCTGGAAGGATCATTTATAATATGTACGAATTTTCATAAAGGAAATTGAAAAATAAAAGTAACTTGTTTGTTCCTTGAACGTAATCGAAGAATGTTTTTCTCGAAAAAATTGATCCTTTCTAGAAGTGCTTCAAGGGTACTTAAAAAGGTCAAACTCTTGAGGTTACCTAAACAGTTTAAAAGGATTGTTTACGTGTATGGATGATAAAACCGCTGGTAATCGATAAGTAGGTATTCATAGAAATATTTAAAAAATAAGTGGGATTTAAATGTTCTATGGAAATATACCCGAGCAGCAATATTTATAATTGTGTACCGAAATCATTAATCATGTAGCCATTGGGGTACCCAATTTCGTCAACACAGCGTATTTCCGTCAACACAGGGTATTGTCGTCAATACAACCAATTGCCGTCAAAACAGCAACTAAGCGACTACCTGGCATCAACAATGCGCTACTCGGAACACACCTTAATGCCATTTCAAACCACGTGGCATTCCTACATCCATTACATAATCGTCAACTTCTGAATATCAACAACATCAACTTGCCTTCCCAAAATTTCAAATTAATAAAGCAACTTCTAAGGCACAAATAATTATTTTGAACAGCATCATCAAGTCTTGGTATCTTAGAACATTGATATCACTACCTTGACAACGACATCGAGCCTTATTATTTAGACTCATTACGGTGAAAAATTTTTCAATAGCAAATAAATCAGAGTCAATTATTATAATTGAGGCAAATATTTTCGCGAACGTCTTCAATTAGGTAGAAAATAAGCTACTCGAAAAAAAAAAAAATAATTTCAATTACATGCCAAAATAAATATAAATATACTTCTTAGAGTCTATTAGAGACATGGAAATGGTAATGATGCCAATTTGTTTGAGAGAAAAAAATCAAAGGGAAGTTAAGTGATACATTAACCCATTGGAGTATGTAGGATGTCAATAGTAACCGAGTAATTTTTAAATAATTGGACGTTTAAAATTTCTAATCATGAAGACAAAGTGGAGGAAGTAGAGACTTAATTGAAATATTGATGAGATATGGATGTTAACCCTCTTTGGTTGTCAGCACCCCTTCCCAAAACCAAGCCTATCCCGAGCAACATAACGTCCATGCGAGAGCCATATTAACAGTAAGATTCGAAGTATCCCTGAGGACATCGGGATAGATGATATCAAGTCATTTCGCCGACAATACTTGTAGCTCACCGCATTGTGCCGCTTGGTCTCTCTTGAAACCCCTCAATAGGGGGTCATTGACGTTTCATAATAGTCAAAGAGACTGCTTTTAAGTTCCGTAGTAATCTTTTTGCACTGTTATAAGCATGTTCTTTGACCTGGTTAGCAAGCTTCTCTGTTCCCTCTTTGCAAAAGTCTACGTTCTTGCTTTAATGTTCTCTAAACTTCTGCTAATCCTTTAAAAATTCTTAAAGCGGCATATAGATTGAAGCTATTTAAGACACTCAACTAATTTATCCTTCCTAATAGATAAATGTCTTCCTATTTGAATAACAAATGTGAGATGAGTTTTTTACTAAGCAACAACATCCTTGAACAACACCTTGCATAATAGATAATAGTAATCAGATATCAATTCCAATTGACCTGGTTGAGTTAATATCGACCATAATTGCACCTTTAAAGAGCTAAAGAGAGTTATTATAGAGGCAATTTGATAGTTTCCAGCGTGATGCTTAAGGAAGTAAATGTAACACAATATGATAATAATATAGGTGCTTACGATGGATTTCCCATGAAAAAAGGCATGTAGTTTCAAAAATTGCCTAAATTCTAGATCAGGTGACTGTGTCAAGCACCTGAAACTCTTTAAAAATGTCGAGATACTTAACATCAAACAGAAGATTCTTAGAATCTTTTTATCCCATAACACCATAAAGTGCTCAATTCCTGTTTGATGAAGCAGCATAAATATCACTTACAGTCACCATGGGAACCAAGATTCAACAGAATCAGCTTTAAAGATGTTTCTTAATTGGATAGATTTTAAATTTAATGATGATATTGACAATTTAAAGTCAAATTGTATATTCCACTTAAAGTCATCATGGATGTTGCTTATTTGTTGATATTCGATAAGCTCATCGAATCAGCATCGCCGTCAATGAAATAATTCTCATCTTACCGGATGCCATGGATACACGATGAAAAATTATAAAAAAAAAGACTACATCTATTCAGAAAAAAATGTTAAACATATACACAGCATAGCTGCTTATCATTCCCACCTCAATTGTTATTTTATTCATTATAATCCATTTTGTATGCATCACTTGATGTCTGAATTATAAACCATTTTTGAAATCGGCTTTAAATATTAAAATACATCAGTGAAGCATGTTCTGATGAGAAGGAAATAAAGAAAAATCTGAATGATGACGAGAGAATGAGTGATAGATACACAAATGTGTATGATTGAGATGTGAGATCTTTTCATGTACAACATGAAGTTATACATGCCTGGTTGATTTATATGCATGAAATTTTTAGTTTTTGGATGAATAGAAAGTGTTATTAAACATTTAATCGTGATTTTTCGTGATTTTAATAATCATTTTTGAGGTATGGACGGGAATATGTCTTTAAACATTGATTTATGCTTCAAATCATTTTCATGAATTTAACGGTCATTTTAAATTCAAGAGAGAGATGCATAATTTTTGCATCAGTATTAGTACAAAAAAGCTTATTTTGGCATTATTTCTATTTAACGGACTTTTCAAATTTGAAAAAGGGACGACAAATATTTTGCATCACTTTTTCGCATCAGTTTTAGTACAAAAAAGCTCATTTTGGTTGAATTTCAATTTAACGGACATTTTAAATTTGAAATAGAAATGCAAGTTTTTTTGCATCATTTTTCGCATCTCTTATCATTCAAAAATGCCCACTTTGAATAAATTTATCAATAAACAATTAATTTCCGACGTCAAAACATACTCAAAGCTTACTTCCGATAGTAATCCTTAAGTACAACACAACAAAAGCTCATCATTTCAATAGAAAACAATGAAATGCCTGAACATAACAAAACAATATCATCTATTATTATTAAGTTGACGAGAGGAACTAGAGAAACAATCTTGATTAAGTGATGAAAAGGTCTTTCTACTTACCGCCTTCATCTGTCATGACACCGATATTTGTTGCTGGTCCGATCCCTTCAGGATTAAATACATGAATTGATATCAGATATTGTGTATAAGTATCAAGATCGTGAATTTCATGACTCTGTAAAGAGAATAAGAATAGAAAATAAAAATGAGTATAAAGTCATACAAGACATCATGAAAGTCATTCTCATGTTTGTCTTCCCTTTAAGGCTTTTATTATTTTCGCATACATGCCTTTTCAGCCTTACACTTAAGCAGATATAAATAATGAAATACAATAATGGAACCGGATGAGATACAGAATGAGAGAGAGAGAGTCACTTTTTATGCTCGGCTGTCAGAGTCGAAGGAAGTTAAGAGGATTAATCTACTCACAGATTACAGGGGCCAACGAAAATAAATTAAAAGCATCTATGTTGATATCGTCCATGGAAGAAGTGGTGATTAGTTGCTAGGTTGCATGTTTGTCGTGCTAAAGAGCATACTGAGAGATGATTTTCGGGATATAACCTCAATGTTTTGGAATAATAGGGATTTTTGGTATGGATTGAGCTGATTCAATTTTGCCGTAATGGATAGATGACTGTATCCTATTAGGTGTACCACTGAACTCTACTATCACTATGTTCTATAATGTGTATCTCTACTCCCTAGGTTTGTGTAACACTACACTAGGTATGTCACAATACCCTGCTATGTGTACCACTATGCCCTACTAGGTGTTTCACTTTGCTATTCTAAGTGTACCACTATACTATATCACTACACACCACTAGACTATACCTACTATATACCATACTTAGTAACCACTGTACCCTATTAGGTATTCCATTGTACCCTTCTAGTGTCTTTAAACCCTAGCATACCATGCGCATGCTTAGACCTTAGACACTGGTTCCTGTCCCTAAACCCAACCAAATCTAAGTTTGTCTCTTTAGCAATTTGGTTCCAGAAACTCGAAAAAAAATGCATTTCAGCTTTAAACTTCCGGATACTCAGTCCCCAACATGCCTACATCCTTCTTAGTATCACATGAAAAAAATGGAAAATTCCCCATTCAAAAAAGACGGAAGAAATGAAGCAAAAGTTGAGCCACGAAACATATTTTTCAGTATGCTTACTGAAGAATAAAGATAGAAATAAAAAATTTGCTGTGCACAGCATGCGAGTAAGCAACACGAGCATTAGTTCCAAGTCATATGGAAGTAGAAAAAAAAATATCAGAGATACGAGAAATTCCTTCTTTTCCTACATGATGGTTGCATGCTGGCGTGTAGAATAAAAAAAATGATAAAATGTTGCTTCCCATTACACTATTCATCACCGATATTTGCAGTTTATTATCATCTGACTCACTTCTCATGGGATGTAGTTTCCATTATGCTGAAGAAAATTGAAGAAAAACCATAAACCATAATGGAAAAGTTTAGGAGATAAGTTTGAAAATTGAGGGAAAAATGCATCAAAGTATGAAGAGATACGATGAAAAATTATGTAAGTTTGGAACTTAAACGATGTCGATATGCTTAAATTGTTCTAAATTTATGGGTGGAATATTTTTAATTGCCATAAAGTTCATGATTTATGAAGGAAAAGTTTATTAGCGCATTATAGCGAAACATTAAACGGAAATTTTTAAAAAATTTGAATTTTTTATGTCCGTTAAAATGTAATTTGAATATTTAAAGGAAATAATCAAGAAACTCTAATGTAAAAGTTGAAAATTCATTAAAATCTCCTCAATCCTGAATAATTAATCAACAATTTTCCCTAAGAAGTTGAAATTTAGATTAAAATTCTTCAAGCAGAAAAATCAGCGCGTTATGTCAATAAAAAAGTTGTTCGAGCGCATTATGTAAACGAAAATAATTCAAAAATTCCGTTAAAAAAGTAATAAAATTTTAATGTTTTTAAAATGAAATTGTGTCAATCTCAATCTACAAATGTACACAATTAAATGTACATTCGCAAACATTCCCTCTGCCCCCAAACACATCCGCATTCTTCACTACTTCCATTTACTCTTCATGAACGGAGAAAATAAAAAAAAATTTCAAATTAAACTTTAAATACTTTAAATGATGTTTTTCTTCTCTCTTAACAACTTTTCCTCTTTTTTTATATTATATTCTTGTTCTGTTCTTCCTTGTCTGATGTTACTTGAATGATTCCTTAAGGCAATGAAATGGTGGCTTTAGCAATCAAATGAAAGTTGAACATGCAATCACTTTTCTTGCTTCCTTCCATCTCAACTTAAATATTTCTTTTTTTCTCATTTTCTTTACTGAAGAGAATGGTAACTAGGAGGGGTTGGAGGGAATGTGGAAGGTGGAAACGCAACGGTTGAAAAATATTTGAAAAATAACGGTCATTGAAATTTTGAAAATAATAGTCAAAACTGTTTGAAAAATAATTCAAAATTTTGAAAATAACGGTCAAGAAATATTTGAAAAATGATCAAAGTCAAGAAAAATTTGAATGTTTGAAAATGGTTAAAAATTTGAATTTTAGAAAACCGTTAAAAATTTGAATCACAAAAAACCGTTAAAAATTTGAATTTTTGAAAAGTCATTGAAATATTTGAAAAACAGCAATGATGCAAGATAGACAAACAGACAAAGAACAACCATCAGCATCTCATCGAACCAAAATTGCACCAAAAGAAGTGGACATGAAGAAGATAGAAAAGTTTTTGGCTTCCGTTCAATAACAACAAACATTTTTAACATTTCTTCTTTCTATGGATTGTGCTGTAAATTTGTGAGAAATTGAAACGAGTTGGATTGTTGTACATCGAGCATAGAGAAAAAAAGAGATTGCCAATTGCAATAAAACACCAAAAGGCATTTAATTTACTACTCGTTTTCCACTTGGCTCTATTTTTTTCCGTACCACTTTTTGAGTAAGAATAAGGAATTGTTGTAGAATGGAAATGGAAGGACGTAAATTTTTACGACTTTCTTGAGTGGAATTGAAAATTTGTTTATGAATTTTGTAACTGAATTTTTTATCTGATTAAATTTTCATTTTCTTAGATTGCGGATGCGATAGTAAGTTTGTAGTTTAGATTCTTCTGTTTCAGTGTGATTTAATGGATGCTATGCAACATAAATGTTCTGGAAAGGAAGATGTTTTAGTAAAATCGTGCATTTTACGTTGCAACTCAAGCTTTCAGAACGTCAAAGAATTTCAGAATCAGTAAAAAATTGAAATTTTGAAAACCGTTACAAATTTGAATTTTTGAAAGTAAAAATTTGAATTTGGAAAACCGTTAAAAATATGAATTTTTGAAAACCGTTTTTCAAATCTTGAACTTCAAAAATGGTTAAAATTTTGAATTTCATAAATTGGTTAAAAAAAGTCGTTAAAATTTTGAATTTCAAAAGGTCGTTCAAAATTTGAATTCCAAAAAGCCGTTAAAAATTTAAATTCCAATAAACCGTTAAAAATTTGAATTTTAAAATTGGTTTCTGACTTCAAAATCCGCAAAAATACCAATTACATCCATCAAACTATCAATAACCCAAGTCATCATCACTCATCTGCCAAAAAAAAGGAAATACAAACACGACATCAATTTTTCCAGTTGATTAAACAATAAAACCCATATCCATTTAAATTGCAAACCAAACATGACAGACTTAATGAATTTATCCATCCAGATATAATCAAACAAGCACAGTAATACTTACTTCAACGCTGCTATCACGAACAAAAATTTCATTAATATTTTCCGGCTTCACATCACGGGCATGATATGTGATCCTATAGCCGAGAAATTCACCATAAATTGTATCAAGTGGAGGTGGTTTCCATGACAAATAGATTGAGCTTGATGAAGTATTGTGTGCGGTCGTTATAGTTGGCTTTCCTGCTGGCACTAGAAATACAGAATAAGAGACAATAAATGTAGTAAATTGAATAATTTTACTTGATTGTGCTTCGTATAGGAAGCAAGGAAATTGTAAATACCAAATTAAATTCCATTTCGAAGAGATTTTCATGCTTCATTTTATTTTTTTAAACCCTTTTATTGAATAAAATAGTGCAGGAGTTCGTTTTAGTGTCATTTCTGCCCATCTGAGTGAGTCAGACGTCAGCACTGTTTTAACGGTTCTTCAAAATTCAAATTTTCAACGATTTTTTAAAATTTAAATTTTAACGGTTTTTTCAAAATTTGAACTTTTAACGGTTTTGTAAAATTTGAATTTCCAAAAACCGTTAAAATTTGATTTTCAAAAACCATTAAAATTCAAATTTCAAAAAATCGTTAAAATTCAAATTTCAAAAACCCTTTAAAATTCAAATTTTAAAAATCCGTTAAATCCAATCAGACAAATGCGCTCAGTTCCCCAAGTCAAAGCCTTTCTATTATTTTCAGCATCAAATGGAATTTTTCTCATTTTCTTCATCTTCCTTAAATGGATTGTTTGCACAATCAGGAGATTCTTTCCGTTCTTCCTTCTTTCTACAAACTTTTTCTGCTTGTTTTTATTCCATCCAAAAAAAAATGAGAAATAAAAATTGTTTAACAAGACAGTTTTTGATTAGTGTACATTTACAGTTTGACTGCTTTCATCCCCTCATTTCATTCACTCTAAAAATTGTTTTTATTTCTTATGTTCAGCAAATTCTTTACAATTCGTTGTGATGGTGAATATCGGGGAGTTTTTCAAGGAAGACAGATTCTGCAGTGAGACGGAAAATTCAAACTATTTTTTGTAATTGTTTACTCGTTGATAGTTTTGTTTTTATTGTGAATGGAATTGGATTGCTTATTGGAAGTTTTATGAAGGATTTTTGGCGGAGAATTTGATGATTTTTTTGGGAATTTGGTTAGATATTGCTGCAGTTGTTGCTAGAATTTAACATTATTTATCTGATCCATATAGAAATTTCGTTAATCTGTTGAAAATCTGACTCCAGATCCGTGTGATTCAGACTTGGTACTCTATTTAAATCTGGCTCCATGTCAGTGTCACTCCAGTCTGGTATCGGATTTTGAACTGATTAACCAACTTATGGTATTCGAATGACTTAACCCCTAACAAAGGATAGGACTAACCCCTAACAAGTAGATTTTAATGTACCTTAGTGGACTTTTTGTACCATGAAATCATGATCTTTGCCTGTTGCTATTCTAATTTGCCATATGTGCCGTATTTTGTCATTGGTATCAAACAACATTGTTGGTCAAATTGACTGAGCATTAGCGTTGATGATTCTGGGTTCTGAGTTCAAGTCTCAGATTGTTGATGAATCTAGGTTCAAGTCCCAGATCAGATAAATGTAATAAATCATAGCACTAATTTAGGACTAACCAAGAATTCAAGACTAAAATGTTGCTTTATTGACTTATTCGGACTTTAGAGTAATCCCATCCAGGGGAGGTATTAAGGGACGTTTTTTAGGATAAACCCTTCTTTCCTTTCTCATAATAAACTAATATGGACAAATTGTAATTTGAATTGCAATAGTTTTTCGAGAATGTTGAGGTTCGACCCTAACCCGACCCCCTTACCTGCTCATCCTCCTCCTCCCTACTCCTTGGATACACTTCTGAGATCGACTTCGCATAATCGTAATAAACTAGAGATAAGACAATACTATACGCTATAGTAATTCCAAGAAAGTAGATCAAGGTCTCAATGAGCATTCCATGATGTTTTTAATATGCAAAGCAAAAGTTCTTTTAAATCTCCAATAAAATAGCACATTAAGAAGATTGCAGGCTAAATATCAGTACAGACACTCCAACTTAACCCCTTTAATTGCCATCAATAAATTCACCAACCCCAAAACGATCTGAAACATTCAAAAACATTGACTTTTTGGCATATTTTCCTCCACTTTTCTTTGTTCCTTCATTCTTTATGAAATGTTTGACAATTTATGAAATTTTTTATTCCGCTATTTCTGCTATCATTGCCATAAACTATCTGCTGATTCCATAGAAAAAATTTTTAAAACATTTTTCTCATGTTATTTTTTTTTTTACTCTAATGGAAAGAAAAACTGTTTGTTCAACTTTTAATGCAATTTCTCCTTCCATCTCCAATACTTATCTACGGGTTTTAAATTACAGAAATTTATCGACTGATTGATAATAAAAAGCGAGAGGAAGCGAAAAAAAAAAATATTTTCAGCTGATGCGCCAAATATGTCGAAAAATAAAGTTTTTAAAATTGTCTCGTGTTTCTTGTGCGACGAAATACAATGAGGGAGATGGAAAGGACATTAATAATTGTTCCTTCAGAGGTTTGTGGACTTGAAGTTATTAAATGTCATTTGATGAATTTTAATTGGAAAAGTTGGAAATTGTCTGGAGAAAAGTTTTGGGAAATTTAAAGACCTTTAACTGACTCATGAGTCAAGCAGGTTGATATAGTTCTAAAAGGAAGTTAAGGTCTGATTCCATGCAACCGAACACAGAAAACGCCTTTTGTACGCACATTGTGCGCTTTGTGTACACACATTGTGCGCTTTTGTGGGTACATTGTGCGCTTTGTGTACCCACATTGTGCGCTTTTGTGCGTGCATTGTGCGCTTTTTTTACGACCATTACACGCCCTTTGTGCGCCCACTTGTCTAAAACTGGCTCTATCGCTGCCAGGCCTCTCTTTAAGAATCACGTAATTTCCAAACATTCCCAATATCCACATCACTCACTTTCCAACCAATCTTGCCGAATAATCTCTCTCTACCAAAAATTACTATAATCCACAAGCCAACAAAAGCATCAATTTAACTTTTTTTAATCATTTAAAATATTTACATTCAGTCTCGGTCTGCTGTTTCTACTCTTCATTACAAGTAATATTATCTATACAATAGCTTATAGCTACTATTTCTCTCGATTGGCTTGTGTAATTATTTGCTAATTAATCATACAAAGTTTAAATTTTTCCAATTAAGCACAATTTTTCATCCCATCTCGACCATAAATTTGTGGCGCCATTTAAATAAATGTTTGCAAAGTGCCAAGGGATGGACACTCTTGTTTATTAAGGTATCCATTACCAAAAGTTAGTCATGAAATTATCCACAAAATCTCATAAGCGTCCATCCCCACCAAAATGTATGGAAAACAAAGATGAAAAACTTTTGTTGCCGTAAAAAACTTTTTATTCCTCATTGAGGATGAATTTATTGGAAGTTAATTACAAATTCATGATTGAAAAGTAATCGATAATTTTTGAGTTAATGAATATTAATGTGAAGTCGTTGAATGGCTGATGCTAATTGGAATTGTGCGTGAATGTAAAATGTGATGTTGTGACAGATGGTACTTGATTTACAGCACAACATGGAATTGATTGTTTTGGTGTCTGATGTTGGATTTAATGGAAAGTGTGAATGATGGATATTGACTGAATATCAACGGTTTTCAACGACTTTTCAGAATTCAAATTGTATTTGTAACGGTTTTCAAAAATTCAAATTTTGAAACGGTTTTCAAAAATTCAAATATTCAATTTTCTTACAGAATTCAAAGTTTTCAACGGATTCCTAAAATTGAAACTTTGTAACTTTCAAACTAAATTCAAATTTTTAACGGTTCTTAAAAATTCAAATTTTTACTTTCCTTAAATCTAAGTTTTTGATGTTCTAACAAATTCCAAATTTAATAGATTTTTAAATTCCATTCCTTAAAAACTCATTCCTTAGTCCATTTAAATTCATCTGCTGTAACTAAACCAAATTCATCCCCAAACAAAAGAATGAATTTCCAAACAAACAATAACCAAGAAATCCTATAAATCACATAAAAATTTGCTCCCCCTAACAAATCGACTGTGTTTATTCATTCACTGCACATCAATGCTTCCAGATGAAAATTAAAGTTTTTAAAAATTCATTCAAAGAGCAATAAAAAAATTCCTTATTTTTATTGTAAAGAACGAAAAATTTAATCCCAATGTAAATCAATTTCTATCCGCAATCATGTAGTAGGTAGCAGTAAAGTGGCAGAGAGAGAGAGAATAAAACATTGCCATGTAAACGAGGCAGGCAAATGAATTTTAATGGTATTTCAAAATGGAAAAATTCTTCCACAAACAATTGTTGAAAACTCTCAAGTGCTTGTGATGTTCTTCTCATTGTGTGCAGTTTTGTTCGTTTTTCATATGATAAAGGGAATATCATGTGCTTATTGATTTTGGGGCTTATGCGCATTTTTTTGAAATTTGAATTTTAACGGTTTTTAGAAGTTTGAATTTTTTTGAAATTGAAAATAGAAATTTTAACGGTTTTTAGAAATTTGAAGTATTTTTTACAAAAATTCAATTCTTAACTGTTTTTTGGAATTTGAATTTCTTTGAGATTGAAAATTGAACGGTTTTTTTGAAATTTGTCTAAATTAAAATTTCAAATTTTTCTAGGTTTTTAGAAATTTGAAATTTTTTGAAATTGAAAATTGAAATTTTAACGGTTTTTTGAAATTGAAAGTATTTTTATTAATTATTATTAAACGCTTTTTATTGACTTACTCTGTTGGTTGGTTGGTTGGTTGGTTGGTTGGTTGGTCATGATCAAATCTTGCGATCGATTTTTCGACCACTTCTACTGCTCTAATTGAACTCAAATTTTTATCACATGTGTATTCCCGATGACAATACAATATTTTCGCATTTCAGTATCACAAAAATGCTTAATTATGCTTTAATTATTATAATAACATTATATATGGGAAAAAATCCAAAGTCAACGATGCATATTTTTAATTTGCATGAACTAGACTAATAATAAAGTTGAAAACCAGTTTTTATAGTTCATTGCGCATTGAATTATAATACCAAGCATTAGTTAAAGTACAAATCATCTCTTTTTAAGATATTTATGAAAGAGAAAAAAAAATCATAAGTAATTTTCTCACGGATATTCCTAGTAAAAATTCAAAATTCAAAAAACCGTTACAGTTTGAATCTCAAACAATCGTTATTGGATCTTGAAATATTGTATAAATATGGTTCTGGGTGTTACTGGATCTTGTTGTACTGTATGTATATGATCCTGGATGTTACTGGATCTTGATATACTGCATGTATATGATCCTGGATGTTACTGGATCTTGTCATACTGCATGTATATGATCCTGATGTTACTGGATCTTGATATACTGCATGTATATGATCCTGGATGTTACTCGATCTTGTTATACTGCATGTATATGATCCTGGATGTTACTGGATCTTGTTATACTGTATGTATATGATCCTGGATGTTCCTTGATCTTGATATACTGCATGTATATGATCCTGGATGTTACTGGATCTTGTTATACTGCATGTATATGATCCTGGATGTTACTGGATCTTGTCATACTGCATGTATATGATCCTGGATGTTACTGGATCTTGATATACTGCATGTATATGATACTGGATGTTACTGGATCTTGTTATACTGCATGTATATGATCCTGGATCTTACTGTATCTTGTTATACTGCATGTATATGATCCTGGATGTTACTGGATCTTGTCATACTGCATGTATATGATCCTGGATGTTACTGGATCTTGTTATACTGCATGTATATGATCCTGGATGTTACTGGATCTTGTTGTACTGTATGTAAATGATCCTGGATGTTACTGGATCGTGATATACTGCATGTATATGATCCTGGGTGTTACTGGATCTTGTTATACTGTATGTATATGATCCTGGATGTTACTGGATCTTGATATACTGCATGTATATGATCCTGGATGTTACTCGATCTTGTTATACTGCATGTATATGATCCTGGATGTTACTGGATCTTGTTATACTGTATGTATATGATCCTGGATGTTCCTTGATCTTGATATACTGCATGTATATGATCCTGGATGTTACTGGATCTTGTTATACTGCATGTATATGATCCTGGATGTTACTGGATCTTGTTATACTGCATGTATATGATCCTGGATGTTACTGGATCTTGTTATACTGCATGTATATGATCCTGGATGTTACTGGATCTTGTCATACTGCATGTATATGATCCTGGATGTTACTGGATCTTGTTATACTGCATGTATATGATTCTGGATCTTACTGGATCTTGTTATACTGCATGTATATGATCCTGGATGTTACTGGATCTTGTTATACTGCATGTATATGATCCTGGATGTTACTGGATCTTGTTATACTGCATGTATATGATCCTGGATGTTACTGGATCTTGTTATACTGCATGTATATGATCCTGGATCTTACTGGATCTTGTTATACTGCATGTACTGGATCTTGTTATACTGCATGTATATGATCCTGGATGTTACTGGATCTTGTTATACTGCATGTATATGATCCTGGATGTTACTGGATCTTGTCATACTGCATGTATATGATCCTGGATGTTACTGGATCTTGATATACTGCATGTAAATGATCTTGGATTGCAAAAAAAGACTGTTGTAAGGTTTCAATACAAATTTGACTATACTTCACAAGACTAAAAGACAGTATGTTTTGGACTTCTTTGACCTAATAACAGTCGGGCGAACGAAGCGAAGCGAAGTGGAGTCCGACACTCCTGTGACCTAATAATAGTCGGGCGAACGAAGCGAAGCGAAGTGGAGTCCGACACTCCTGTGACCTAATAATAGTCGGGCGAACGAAGCGAAGCGAAGTGGAGTCCGACACTCCTGTGACCTAATAATAGTCAGGCGAACGAAGCGAAGCGAAGTGGAGACGTTCGAGCGAAGCTCAAACATAAACAATTCGAACGAAGTTCGGACTTGGTTGAGCGAAGCTCACAACTAATACCCCTGTGATCTATGAACAGTCGGACGAGCGAAGCGAGATCCGACAACCCCTGTGATCTATGAACAGTCGGACGAGCGAAGCGAAATCCGACTACGCCTGTGATCCGAGCGAAGCTCGAACTTAATTAGTTCGAACGAAGTTCGGACTTGGTTGAGCGAAGCTCACAAATTTTTGCGACCTGAACGGAGCGAAGCGAGTGAAGGCGTGAAAATTTTCCTACAACTAATACCCCTGTGATCTATGAACAGTCGGACGAGCGAAGCGAGATCCGACAACACCTGTAATCTATGAACAGTCGGACGCGCGAAGCGAGATCCGACTACGCCTGTGATCCGAGCGAAGCTCGAACTTAATTAGTTCGAACGAAGTTCGGACTTGGTTGAGCGAAGCTCATAAATTTTTGCGACCTGAACGGAGCGAAGCGAGTGAAGGCGTGAAAATTTTCCCACAACTAATGTTCTGTGATCTAAAAACAGTCGGACGAGCGAAGCGAAATCCGACAACACCTGCTATTTATATCAACAATCATTCCAACAATCGATTAAAATAAATTATTTAGTGATTTGACTAAAAAGAAGTAAATAAAATAAATTAAAAAAACTTTTTAAAAAAACGCTTTTTTAAAAAACCAAAACAGATGTAAAAAAACTTGCGAAAAAATACTTGATCCTTAAGACTAAAAACAAGCGATCTAAAAGAAGTTAATAATAAACCTTAAAAAACTTTTAAAAAAACGCTTTTACAAAATGATCCAAAAACATAAATGTTAAAAAATGCTCTAAAAAGGAGAAAATAAAATAAATCGACGCTTTATAAAATTTGGAAATATAAATATTTCTTGAGACAACCAAAAATTTAACTCAAAATTTTCCCAAAATATAACGTTGTACAAGAACTCAACGACTAAAAAAGCGTGGGGCGTAAACAAAAGATTAATTTAGTTCTTAAGTTTGTAATTTGACCGCCCCACGCTTTTTTAGTCGTTGAGTTCTTGTACAACGTTGCTATATTTTGGGAAAATTTTTGAGTTAAATTTTTGGTTGTCTCAAGAAATATTTATATTTCCAAATTTTATAAAGCGTAGATTTATTTTATTTTCTCCTTTTTTAGAGCATTTTTTTAACATTTATGTTTTTGGATCATTTTGTTTTTTACGTAAAAGCGTTTTTTTTAAAAAGTTTTTTTAAGGTTTATTATTAACTTTTTAGATCGCTTTGTTTTTAGTCTTAAGGATCAAGTATTTTTTCGCAAGTTTTTTTTTTACATGTGTTTTGGTTTTTTTAAAAAAGCGTTTTTTTTAAAAAAGTTTTTTTTTAATTTATTTTTAAATTGGAAATTCAAATTTTAACGGTTTTTAGAAATTGAAAATTCAGACTTTAATGATTTTAAAGAATTCAAATTTTAACGGTTTTTTTGAATTTTAATTTTTTAAAACTGAAAATTAAAATTTCAAACATTTTTCTAAATTTTGGATTATTAAGACATCTACCCAGCCAAACTAGTTATTTCCCAAAAATTCCAATTTTCATAGATAATACGCTTAAAAGGGAAAAAGACTGTACAAGAGGGGAAGCGTCATGAGTAATCAAAAGAATTTATTTGTATTTTATGAAAATTGTAAATTCATATTTTTCCATTACAATGATTTTTTTTTGTGCTTTTGAAAATTTGCATTCTTAAATCTCTCAGACTTTCTCTCTCATCTAAATGCCTTTCCCCTTCTTCTATTTTTTGGTATTTTTTTCATCATCTCATATTTCATATCTATTCTGTTTTTATTGTTGTTGCTATTGCTACTGCTCTTGTTTGGGGTTCAAATCGACAACACACAAAAATATTCAAATGGATGGAAAAATTTGTTTCTAAGGTCGGCATCAGTGAAGTGGATAATCTGTGCTTTGATGTTTCTTTTGAAATTTAAAGTTGAATTTTTTTTTCTAATCATAAAATTTGGATATGGAAGTATAAGAGGATGCAGTTAAGCTGAAATGGGTCAATAGTTCAGAAGAGAAGTGATTAGTTGAATGATAATTGGCAATAATTTTCCAAGTGTCGTAAGTTCGAATCCTTCTAAATGCAAATTTCCTGAAATAGAAAAGGCATAAGACCGGCCTTAGGTGTGGGCGCTGGAATTTAAAAAAAAGTCCAGCTTTGGTCCAGCCCAAGAGACGGTTGTTAATCCGACCTGGGTTGGATATTTCACTTATTCTAGGCTTCCAAGTGTCTTTCAGATTGGTTTCACACTTACAGCTCACTACATCCAAATGTAGATTGCTAAAAGAATATTGCCACGTGTGTGATTCGAATCCTACTTTCTCTAGCCTACAAATTGGACAGGCTAGAACATTACTCTAACATATTCATTTGGACAAGCTAGCTTTATGTCTATTATGAAGCAGATTGTAAAATTCAGACTATAATCAAGAAAATGAGCAGGATACCAAACAAATTAGCCAACTAGACTTTATACCTACTTTTCATACCATTTTAGGCAGTGTTGTCCAAACTGAGAGCCGTGACACTCTAGTGTATCGCGGAAATATCGTGAACCGCATCATGTGGGGTGTTTTGGTCCTGGCTAACCACCAAATTATACCGTTGCACAAGAAAATTTGAGCAACTTAGATTCTAAGGGAAGTAGACCTTGAAGTCGACTCGTATTTTGTATGGAAACGACTAAAATCGATTTTACTCGACATAAAATTCGAGTTGACTTCGAGCTCTGAAGAGGAAAGTCAAAGATCACAGTTTACCTCCTCATCCACCAAATTAAGCAACTAAATCCAAAATAGTAAGCAAAAAGTCTCTAAATTATTTCAAAATCTTCACAAAAAAATCTACAATAAATCCCCACTTAATTGAATCTAAATTCACTTTAAAACAATCAAAAATATTCAGAACCTCTAACAACCCCTTAAACAACAACTCTTTTCCTACGTCTGTTTACTGTACATTTCTCATCTTTTACTCTTGATTTCATCTCCATCTTCACTCTTTTTGTGTTTGCATATTATGCAAAATAGTTCCGAGCTTTTTATCGGCTTTAAATATTTTTCATTCCTTTCTCCATTCTCCATGCAATAAGTATGTGCATATATAGGGATGGAGATGAGATGAAAATTTGTTCTCTTAGCAAATCGGGGTTGTTAAAAAACGGAATGAAATGAAAATTTCATCTTACAAATTTTCACATACGAGAGAGTCTGCTTAACGCGTCTTGTGACTTTTCTTACGTTTTAATATCGTCTGGATGGTTGGAATTTTTGTAATGGGAGTTTTGGGGATGTCGAATGGCAGACTGGGTGTGGTGGTTTAAGTGAATTAAGTGATGGGAAATTGGATTGGAAGCGCTTATTTAAGAAAGTTAAGGAATTGTCTTATGGCACGCAATATTGTGATTGCAGACGAAAGAGGTATGCCAGGGGGTATTCAAGGAAGGGGTGGGGTGTTAGGGTCAACCACCCCAGCTTTTTTGAAGAAAATCTTCAATTTTCTAGGTTAATTCGTGACAGAAACTGTAAACCCACCCCACATCCAATCTAGCTTCCTCTCCTCAGGTAAGTGGGTATCTCAGGTATGTTAAAGGTTTTTGGGGGATACTTCCAATTTCATGACACACCAATATCTTTTGAATTGAAAGATGCAATGACAAAACTACAACTTCTCTCATATCCTCCATACTTTCCATATTGACCCTCCTCCCCCTAATCTAACTACCTAATGCTGCAAATGAACGACTCCTTCAAGCGGTAGGCCAAAGATCTTATGGAAAGAAGCTGTCAATAGAGATCACACTTGGAATTGGTAATTGGCAAGGGGTAGCCAGTGAAAGAAACCAGCTTCAGGCGTCGACTGAGGGAGGTCATGGATCACACTTGATCTGTGCGGCTAGTGAAGTACGTCTCTTTAGTATGTCACGAAGTCATTGTCTACTATACTTCAAGCAACACTTATATAATCTCCTTAAATTTTGTATCAGCTTAAATCGTACAAAAATCTGCATTTACTACAAAAATGCGTTTATATCCCTTCCATATTTAATCTTATCAACTTACACAGCTTATCCTCTTCACATTTACTTCCTCTCGTTCATTCTTCTATCATCATATCATTTCAAATATTATTTTTTTGTTGTGTATATTCCATAGTGTGATACAAAGGAATGAAAATTGAGAGTTTATGCCATACACACAAAAAAGGAAGACTAAGACATGAATGTTGGGTAGGGTAAGGATTATGACAATTGTATAAAGCAGGGAGCACACAAGAATTTTTCATATTTTTTTATGTGATAACAGCACAAAAAATTTCTTTAGTGTGGAATATTTAATAACATGCGTGAGTATTTTGGGTATGTGAGAATGTGAAAGGAGTGAGAATCCTTAATATCATTTTTTTGGGGTAGTTATGAGACGGATATGAATTTTTTTTCGTGTAGGGTTACGATAAAGTGATACGTAAATGGCATAATGCAGTGGTGGGCAACCTGTGTGCTGCGAGGCACCTTGCTGGCAAGATTTACATGTAGCATACAATTCATGGCATTCCCAACCATTTTTTGACGTACCGCAGCACACAGGTTGTCCACCACTGCCATAAAGTAAACTTTTAACAATAAAAATTTGTTCTTTTTAAAGTCAGGCACAACAACAGCAAGAAGACATAAGAATGCCATTGACGGTATAATTCTGTGATAACGAATCATAAGCATAAATCATGTGGGGAGCATAATTTCTATCATAAATGAGAGATAAAAAGAACGTAAAAAAATTAAGAAAATGTGTGGAATTTAAATTTTTTCAAAAAGTTGCAGCTATCAGGAAGGGATGGAAATTGTTGGATTTAATTTTTCATATTCTATGCTGATTAAAAAAGAATTTTTGCATGCAAATTTGATTTTAAATTGCTGCGAAAATAATTTGAATTTTTCACGATGTAAAGGGCAATTGCAATGAAATTCAAATGCGTGCTTCTCATTCCAATTTTTGGAATTTAGGAATTCTTCTTGACAGAGGCAGTGACTTTAGATTGCGAATTAGAGGATGTTATCTAGCGTGCTGTTGTTATGATGATTAGTTCTGCTATAAAGATAATTTAGCAATAATTTTGTCCCCTGATAACGAAACAAAGAGGCACAAGACATTGAAAAGTGTGTAAAATGTGAGTTAAGGCTGGTGTGGCACAGTCGTCCCCAGACTTTGAAGAATTCCCCTGTAGTATTGGTCTGACTCAAGTCTAGATCTCGATTTCAGTCTCAGTCTCGATTTCAGTCTCAGTCTCAATACCCATCTTAGTCTCAGTCTAAATCTCAGTCTCGGTCCGATTCATTTCTCGGTCTCAATTCGAGTCTCAGTCTCGATTACAGTCTCGGTCTCGATCCCAGCCACGATCTCGATCCCAGTCTCGGTCTCAATCAAAGTTCGGTCCCAATCCCAGTCTCGGTTTCGATCCCAGTCTGAGTCTTGATCCCATTCCCGGTCTTGGTCCCATTCCCGGTCTCGATCCCAGTCTCAGTCTCGATCCCACCCTCAGTATCGATCCTAGGCTTGGTCTCAATCCCAGTCTCGGTCTTGATCCCAATCTCAGTCTCGTTCCCAAATCTTGGTTTCGATCCCGATGTCGGTCCCAGTTCTGCTTTCAGTCTTCAAAATTCGTTCAAAAAGCCCCAGTAGAGGTGCCTCGACATCGAAAACTCAAAGTTAGTCACATCATCCAACTCAAGCTTACCTTACTCACAACCTTACTCCTTACAACAATTTAAAACCTTCCGCGAATCCAGCTTTAAATTCAACCACAGCCAATCTAATTTCCCAATTTCTAACAAATCCATCCAATAAATTAACCTCTTCAGACACATTTTCCACGATTATCATATCCATTTACCATTAACTCTATCATCATTTATCCGAAACCTATCAATATCTGACATCATATAGCATATCATTATTACATCTAATCATAAAATGTACAACAAAAATTCCCATTTACTATTATGTAGAATCGATATGAAAATTCCAATCTTTATTATCATTCACATCTGTACATATATAGCAGTAATGAAAATAGACGTATCTCGTCTGAGTACAGTCTCGTATCAATAACATCGCGAATATATATATGTATGCAAAAATATTTGTCTTTATGCTTGATATGCAAGCTTGTTATTATTAGACATTATTGTCAATATTATGAGGCTATAGACATGCGAATGGCTTGTCTAGATTGCTAAATTGTTGAAAAATGATTTTGTTTTAATGTTGGAATGTCTGTGGAGCAGACGAGAGTCTATTTTTGGTAATATGGTGACAGCTGGATGTCATCAAAGGGGGTTGAGTCACAATGTTGCAATTTTGACAGGGTATATGATTGGAAAGGGGCAGACATTATTGCAGTCATGGGCAACATGTGTGCCGGGAGATACAAAGGCAGTGGTGGACAACCTGTGTACAGTTACACACAAGAGCAGTTCTAGGCAACCTGTGAGTCCCGACACAGTAGGGTAGTGGTGAGCAACATGTGTGCTGTGACATATTAGAGCAGAGGTGGACAACCTGTGTGATACGACACACTAGAGCAATCGTGGGCAAATTGTGTGCTGCTATACACTATTTCAGTTGTAGACAACCTGTGTGTCACGAAAAATTAGGACAGTGGTTGGAAACCTGTGTGTCGCGATCCACTATTATCCCACTTATATTTTTTGGAAATACCATGAACCGTATGTCATGTGAGATTCCGGTTCAAGACTAACCACTATGATGTGCCGTGAATAAAAGGTTGAGCACCACTTCATTGTTGAAAAATCGTACATTTTGACTTAAAAACCCCTTTTCCCTACCAGGACGCTCCTAATCCCCAAAAATTCATTAAAGCTTCACAAAAATCCAAACTTAAAGATAAATCTCTCAGATTTCTCAGAAGTAATAAACATCTACAAAAAGCATGAAAAGTCTTGGAACCACAAATCCCAGAATATTCACATAAATTACAATTTCCATTCATTTAACCTTACTTCGCAATAACATTCTATCTTATTAATAAATAATTTCCCCGAACTATCATCATCAAGCGTATAATAAGAATGTCTTCATGATGAAAAGAATCTCCTGATTATAATCCATCAGCATCATCCCTCCATCTCATTTATTATTCAATTTATTTCAACAACTTACTCTTCATCACATTCAATGCTTCAAATGTATTCATCATTAGAACTTACCTTCTCTTAATGTAACTATGTAATAAGACTCTTTTGAAGGCGGACTTATTCCTAAACTATTAACAGCAAGAACACGAAAACTGTAGATCGTAAACGGCATCAATTCTGTCATCTGATAAGACGTGATGCTGCTATTTGTATGAATTTGTGACAGTTGGTCCCATTCACCACTCTCGCCGATCCTGAATGTATATATGTGTAGTCGTGCAACGATTAATGATAATGATGGCAGCATAAAATTTTTCGGATGGTTTTGAAAAGAGACAAAAATAAAAGGAACAAAAAAAAATGAGATAAATTGTTAAGCATTAATATCGCGAGAACGGCAGTGATTTATGTAAATTAATTAAATCGTAAACAATTGATAATGGAAACGCTCACAATAACATCAACAACATCATGATTTAGATTTTTTGAGGAGCATATTTTACATAGGTAGATGTCGATAATGTTTTTATGTCTGGTTGTCTAGTTTTGATTAAGGTTCTTAATTATTTTGATTAAGGATACTCATCGATTCGCGGCTAATGATTGTTTAACGAGTGAGGGTGCGCCAGACCTCTGCACTCAATAGAACTACAGTTTATAGTGGGATCAGCACCACTCCTTTGATGACATTACTGCCTGTAGCCTTCAAAGGGAGGCTGTGAGCGTGAAAAAGGACACGTGAAAAAATTTCCCTTGCCGAGTCTCGAACCCATGATCAATAAATCGGTGTTGAAATAATTATGTACCAAAGCACTAAACCATTCCGCCACCGAGCCATTTCGACTCAGTTCGTTGCCTGGGGTTAAAATGCTCTAGTTGAATCCAAAAGTCCCTTCCTATCCAAATTCCAGATCCCTGGAATGCCATTGCCCATGTACTCATAAAGTAACGTTCTTTGGGTAGGTTATAGGTGAGTTGGGATTGATAAGTCTGTAATTATATGATAAGCCCTATGTCCTAATTATACCAAGCAACTGTCCCATAATTCACATCAATTTCAATCCAATGCAATAAAAATGCGCCTTCATCAATCTCATCCAACCGATGTCAATTCAACTAATACTTTCATACTTGAATGAGACGTTGAGGATGGTACTGAATTGAGAGGAAGTGTTTTTCTTTACAGTAGAATAACTTTTTGAAAAATGAGTTAAATTATTTGCAGGCGATATACAGAGACTATTTTGTGCTATTGTATTTAATAGGAATTATTTTAGCTTCTAGGCTTTATACAGGAAATGGAAATTTAACCAGATTCTTTTTTGTTGTTGTAAAAAAATTTAATAAACTTGTAGCAAAATTTATTGTTTTTTAGTAGAAAAGGATAGGAAAAACTTTTCATGTCTTGTATCTCCAAATTTTTATTAGACCAGAAATTCTTGCTACACGTTTTCTAATTATTTTTGGGGAAATGGTAAGCAGGGGATGTTGTACAATATCTTGTAGTATTTTATGATCATAAAAATTTGTAGTTTTATTGGCTTTTTTTGTTCTTTTTTTGGGATAAATTGGAGCTTTAAAAATTTGTCTGAAATTGTGATTTATGGTTGGATATACTGGTTGCATGTCTTTTGGGGTTGTTAACTTATAAAGTCAGTTATAATGCTCTGAGGGAGAAAAAGGTTGGAGGAGGAGGATGGGGTGTTGTTGGTGACATTGTTACTCCTCAAACTCTGAGAACTACGTTAATCAACCAATATATGGGGTTGCGGAAGTGGGGATTCGAAAAGTCGATTTTGTGTGACGTTACACGTGAATGGTCACATTGGGAATGAGAATAGTTGCTGCTCGAATTCCCCATCCTCTAGTGAACAACAATACATAATATCTAGTTCATGACAAGATTTTACAATTTGGTAAATCGATCCAAAATGTGACGTCAAGAAAGCATGACTTTATTAACTGAATTCGGCATCAAGTCTGAGTCATGCCAGGCTTGGGTTGGATTTTTGATCGATTAATCCAGTGATGGGTAACCATTTATTTTTCGCGGCAAATCTTGGTGATAATTCTCAATCGAAATCACACTCGATTCATGCTCCAAGAGCAACATGGCGTAGGACGGCAATGAAGGAATGCAAGTTAGATGTCAAAACTTAGAATTTTTACAAGCTTTGTGATTCGGTCAGCTATAGGGTCAGATGGAAAACATTTTATAGCAACCATGGATCCAAGTCAAAGCTGAAACCATGCTCTACATTTCTGAGAGATTTTGGTGACACAATGGTCAATGGCGGCACTCAGGTTGTCACCACTAAATTAACCAATGGACACTATTCGGTCAAGATTTGTAACTTCTAATAAGAACATTAGAACCTTATTTTTAGTTCCTTAATTAACCTCAACCATAGCATTGACAGAACATAGCCAGAACTCAACATTTGCACACTTAAGCCTCCATTAGCTCTACTAATTAGTTCTCCGAACTCAAACTCAAATGAATCATCCTAAACACCACTCAATTTATCACCACAAAAACACTCCAGCACCTACTCAACATCCATCAACCTCTTCACATATTCCAAGAAAGAAAGAAATAAATCTATAATTACTATCCCAACCACAACGCACTTATAGCACTCTACAACAACAACTAAAATATAAAAAGGATCCCCATGAAACGTATTTACTCAAATAAGACTCAATTAATTTTCCTTATGAATCAATTAATTAATATTTTATTGATTACACTCAAAATGTTAACAGAATACCATTTTCTGAATTAATGAGCTATGATATTTACATTTACATTTTCCCACAAAATTATTTACAAATTAAGCTGATGGCAAACGAAAAAATTTTTTTTGAGACGAACTTCTAATTAATTCGGTGAGTAAATATTTTAGGATGTAAGGATTTGTGTGTGTATGTATGTATATTTTCTTAGTATTAAGTTTTATCTCAGTATGATGGTAATTAAAGTTTTGTGATTAAGATTTTGTGGAATGAATCTTAAAGAGTGAAAAGTTTTCCATTTGTTGATTTATTAACTAGATTATAGACACTATAGTGACACTAGGAAGGGTTTTGTGCACTTAATAGGGATAGGTAGAGCTAAATATGTTTCAATAGAGTTAAGTGACACTATACAATGGTTAATAACGGTAAGTAGATCCTAATGACACTGAGTAAGTCTTAATGACACCCAGTAGAGCTCAATCACCTTAGGTAGATCTCAATGAGACTAGGAAGAACTTATTGACACTAAGTAAAGCTAATTACACTAGGTAGATACTAATGACAGTAAGTAGAGGCTAATGACACTAGGTAGAGCTTAATGACACTAGGAAAAAGCTAATGACACTAGGTAGAAGCTAATGACACTAGGTAGAGCTAAATGACACAAGGTAGAGCTTCATGACACTAGGTAGAAGCTAATGACACTAGGTAGAGGCTAATGACATAAGTAGAGCTAAATGACACTAGGTAGAGGCTAATGACACTAGGTAGAGCTGCTTAAGACTAGGTAGAGCTTAAAGACACTAGGTAGAGCTTAATGACACTAGGTAGAGGCTAATGACACTAGGTAGAAGCTAATGACAGTATGTAGAAGCTAATGACAGTATGTAGAAGCTAATGACACTAAGTAGAGCCTAATCACCCTAGGTAGATCTCAATGACACTAAGTAAAACTTAATAAACATAGGTAGAGTCTAATGACACCAGGTAGATGCTAATGACACTTTGTAGAGGATTATGACACAGGTAATGACAGGTAGAGCTAAATGATACTTAGTATAGACTGATAACACTACTTAGAGGAAGAAAAGCCATTCTCAAGTCATGTAAATTTCCATGGAGAGTTTAACAAGCTTTAGCTTTAACTTTTCTTTATATCCATCAGCACATTTGGTGTCAAACTCTTGAAACTTTATTCTTTAAAAGACTAACTTGATGCTAAATGCTTTTAAAAAGAAAACTTTTTTCATATTTTATCAACGAGAAGAAGTTTCAAGTCTCTTCATAATCCCATCTTTACTCAGATGTAGCATTGAAAATGTTTGAAGGCCGTCGTAAGCTAAGAAAACAATTAAAATGAAATAAAAAAATTCGAGCATAAAAATTAATCTAAATTTTATGATAAAAAAAAAATTAAATATATTTTAAATCAGGCTGAAAAACGTCAAGAACAATAAAAGTTAATACTTGAAATAATTTTATTATTTTTCATTCCTCGAGCACAAATTGAACATTTTGTTGTTGCCTATCCTCATTAAAATTTCAAAAATTGCAAATTGATAAAGAAGTTTAAAAAAAAAGAATTTAAATAAATTTGCAATAAAATCATGATTTATTTTATCATGAGAAAGCATAATAATGTTTTCCATTCATGCACGAGTTGATATGATCAATTCAATATGAATAACATTTTCCTTTTTTTTTTATTTTCAATGTTTGAATGTTCAATATACTGTGAAAATTGAAAAATTTTGCGTTTCATTAATGAAAATCAATCCGAGTGAATGCTTGAATAAATTTCAAATGTAGGAGAGATGTAAAGGAATTGAAATGCCTTATGAGTATATGAGTTATGAATGGAAATATATAAAAATTGTTTGGAGGAGGAAGTGAATGTGTAGGCAAATTATGATGACGCATTTTTCACAGACCTGTGCTCATAAATTGCATATGGTGTGAATGTAAAGTGGTTCTATATATACATTTTGATATTTATTGTGGTGAATTGTATTTTTAGAGTAAATGCATTTATGCTAAACTTAAGTTGATTAAACAAATTTTGAGATAAATTGAGCAAAATTTGAAGAAAAAACTGAGCAACTTTAAGCAATTTTGAGCAAAACTGAGCAAATTTGATAAAAATTGAGCAAATTTTATAAAAATTTAGCAAATTTTGACAAAGCTTTACAAAAACTGAGCAAATTTTGACAATGCTTGGACAAAACTGAGCAAATTTTGACAGGCTTAACATAAACTGAGCAAATTTTGACAATCTTGACAAAACTGAGCAAATTTTGACAAAGCTTGACAAAAACTGAGCAAATTTAGACAAAGCTTGACAAAAACTGAGCAAATTTTGACAAAGCTTGACAAAACTGAACAAATATTGACGAAAACTGAGCAAATTTTGACAAAAGCAAATTTTGACAAAACTTGACAAAACTGAGCAAATTTTGAACTCCTCAACTCAATTCCAAAATCTATTTAAAACACCTCCTAACATCCCATCCAGCCACTCACCAAACTTCAATCCATTCAACTCATCATCTAAAAATCAAGCTACTAAATCAAATTTTATTCCCAAAGCCCTCAAAAATTTCATTTCTATTTTACGTCTGTTGCTCATTTCGTCTCTCGAATGATAATTTATGGCAAGACATCAACTGCTTTTGATTTATGGATTCCAATTTGAATTAAAGCGAGCTTTTCCTAAAGATTGATTGGATTTGTTGAATTTCGCACGGTTTTATAATGTGACAAGTTTTAAAAGGACAATGTCTTGGTTTTGGTGTAGAACTGATTAATGGGTGAGCTTATTGATGGGAAATGTGTTGGTTACTGATGGTGTCATTACTGGTTGAATGACAAAATGGCGGAAAGCATAAGCTTGGGGTGTCGGTGTGGTGTTTTATCGTAGTTCAAAATTGGAGCTAGTTCGTCACCAAAATGCAATGTGTCTTACTGACATCATTTGGGAGTGGCGAGGATCGAAATGGAGCCAAGAATTTTCAATCTTAGTTTTGATGAATCTCCGAGACTGAACGAGACCGGAAAGTCTTGATGTCGGTATCTTGAACCCTTCATACAAAAGCGTAGTCAGTAGGGGGTTTGGTCACCCTAAACCTACTTCCTATCTAAACAGACAGAAAAAAACTCACCCCTACCTAATAGTCCCAAAATTTCTAAAGCTTTGCCAGTTGTGGTAACCTGTGTGTCGTGGAACACAGCGATTTCAATCGTGGCTTGACATCAATTCGTGCCATAGCACAAAAAGGTTTCCTACATCTGATCTAAGCTAAAATCAACATTTGTTCAATGTTACGCCTAACCCCTCCCATTATTAATTCAAAGTGCCACTAATTCCGATCGGAAATTCCAATCGAAGATGAACAAAAAAAATTATCTTATTGATTTTCATCAGCGCTTCAATTGCTATTGCCAATTTACTTTTTATTTCCCCGTTATTGAATAAAAATTCCTCCACTAATGATCCAATAAAAATTTTCTTCCTCATCACATCTCGACACAAGAGTGAGGATGTGGGGTGGTGGAATAAGGATGAGGGGAATTAAAGTCATTCACATTAAATAGCATAAAAATTTGACCCATAAAAAGTCCAATTGAATTGAAAAAAAAAAAGGAATTACAGAAAATTGCGAGGAAATAAAAACGTACGTACGGACGGACGAAAAAAAAAGATTGAGTGCCTGGGCAATCGACAAAACCACTTTAAAAGTAATTAAGCTCCAATTCAGGACATCACGAAATTATGTTATCATCACAAAAAAAATTGCATTGCGGAATAAAAGTTTTTCAGAGCATATACAAAAGTGCTGTATATTCACAACTTTTTTTCATCCTCAAACAGTCACATTCATACTCATTTATGTTTAATGTTGCATATCGTGTGCACGATTACCGTGAGGGTAAAGTCGGTAATGCTACTTTTGGCCCATCATGTGTTTTTTTGCATGTCTTGTTTAATGTTGCTGATATTTATTGAGGAGATGGGGGTGGTTAGTGTTGGCATGTTGAAATATGCGGATGGCTTATTAGTTTTTGGCTATGCTTAATGGTCCAGTTTGTGAAATTTCTAGCTGCATCACTCATTATCTTTTATAACATCTTATGTTGGCCAATTCTTAGTTTCCGTAATTTAACTGATTTACTTAAGGAGCCGAAGTATCCCGAAGGTGGGACTCGAACCCAGGAGCTCAAATTTGACATCAATTTTCGTCACCTATAGCTTGCTAAGTGAGTGATCAGTGCACAACGTTGGCTGAAGGATTCAAACCTAAGAGTTCAAATCTAAGACTCATTTTCGTGACATGTTTCCTCTAGGTGAGGTATCAAGCCACTTGTGCTTCTTAGCATACCACTAAACTTCCCGAAATCACTAAGTCAGTGGATGGGATTCGAACATAGGAGTTCAACTTCTTTCACCAACTTTCGTGACCTGCACTGTGCTAACTGAGCTATCTAGGTACTTTTGCATCCTCACATTCTACTACAGTTCCTCCTAATAATCAAATCTATTGTGGGATTCGAACCTAGGATTTCAAATTCAACACCAGTTCTTATGGCCTGCACCATGCCAAATGAGCTATCAAGGCACTGTTCTTACTTGACATTCACGTACATTTTCCTCAATTCTAGTGAAACATCTCCTAAATAAATGTCCAACATGCTTCTACCAACAGACCAACCCCAGCATACAAAACGTGATATCCAAATGATTTTACGACACTCTTCAAACCTTTGTGCCTTGATTCTCCTGAATTATGAATTGCAATAAAACTTTTTCTGTCTTTTTATCCACTCATTTTACATCCATGCACAGCACTTCAACATCCTCTCTGTATGTGTTCCTGTTTAATGCTTCAATTTAACAAATTTACTTTTACACAAAAAATGACGAGTGGCAATAAAGCACAAGGTAAATGCAAGAAGGAAATAAATGGAATTAAAATGATTAGATGTGAGACAGGAGATGATTACTACTCATCTATGATTATGCTTATGCATGTATATGCATAGATGGGATAGATAATAAGGAACATTTACATTCATCATGATTTCTCGTTGTTGATACGATTTTTATGACATCATCATTGCTGCATGCTGAATATTAAACTTCTTCTTTCATTATTTAATGTATTTTATGGGGGAAATGCGAGATTTTATGTGCTTTAGGATTAGATGCGGAATTAAATGATGAATTTAGGTGCTGAAATATTTTTTTGGTTGTTGATGAAAATTTAATCCTGATTTTGGCTGTGAATTGAAGTGGAAATTTGGGATTTATGTATTTTGGTTTAAGCTGTTTGACTAACTGCTGATGCTGCAGACATTTCCGAACGGTAATTATTTAGAATATTGTTCAAGTGATGACTAAGCGTGGCATAAATAAATTATTGCAGCAAACTAGTTTTAAGCCTTTTGGCCTAAACAAGGAGAAGTAGCTATACTTGAAAGGTCCATACAGGATTCCTATAACAAAGTCGTTTTCTGATTCTTCTAGCATTTTAGCACTCGAATGGCTGACAAAATGCCAATTTACAGCAATATACTGCTCGGCAGGGGCATAATTAGAGATTGTTTGAGGAGGTAGGAGAGTTTGACTTAAATATATCGGATATTCAAAAAAACTTTCAATATGCACAAATTTTAACCCATTTTCACTTACTCATACCAACAATACACAGAAACTATGTCATTGGATCTGTAAAACCAGTAAACTTTGACATAAAACTAATTCCGATACAGATTTACTTCTTCCGGCAAGTTTCACATAAACCGTACAAAAAACATAAACTAGACCACGGATTAAGGATGTTACGAAAATCTGTGACAAAAATTTTACAATTCCCACAAATTCTCATGAAATATTCAATTTCCATCCGATACACAAAATCACTGCCAGCAATTGTATCCAACAAATGTTCAAAAACTCACCTCGTTTCCAATATATAATCTACAACTTGTTCATTTTTAGGATCTTGAATCATCGACCAAGATAAATTTACAGTTCGTGAAGTAAAGCTCGTTATCATCGGACGATTAGGTGCCTCCGGGACATCATGTACGATAAAATCTATAACATCGGTTGATGCTTTCTCATTTACATGACATGTGTATTCACCACGATCGTTTAATTGGACTGGATGCAAATGAAGACTGAAATTTTTTGCATTTAAAAATCTCTGCGGAAATAAAAAAATTTATGTAAATTGATAAGAAATTGCTTGCTTGCTGTCAACAGAAGTTGACATGAGATTGAGTTGGTAATGATGGTGGGGATATAGAGCAGTGATGGGCAAACTGTGTGTCGAGGCACAATTATTTGTAAATGTCATAAACTGATCGGGGCTTACCACCAAGGAGTGCCGTGGCTCAAAAACTTGGACAACCTGAATATTAGAAGGAATGAAGAGGATAGAATGAGGGCAGGAGGGTTGACGAAAATACGTTAGAACTGGTTAGATTGAAAGAACTGTGTACTGAGCACTGTTGAAAAAGAAGGTTTAAGTGTGCTTTGTGCCACGCTTCTAACAATTCCTGTTGGCTTAGTTGTTAAGAACATGCGACCGAAAGTCAGAGAACGAAGGTTCGAGTCCCATACGGACTATATTGAGGAAAGTGTCCTTTTTCTCCTAGAACCTTCGAAGAAGTGAACAGAACTAGACTTCGACTGGACATTAACATGTCCTTAGCAAGGTAAGTGATAAGGATTGGAGTGAAAAAATCTGTCAAAGGAGGTAAAGAAGCTACCTTGAGGAAGTAGTTGAGAATAGAAAAGAATAATCAGGGTAAAAGCAGCAAAAAAGTAAAAGATGATGTAAATGTATCAGTTGTGGTTCATTGAATCTAATTATGTCTAATTTTCGATCCGAGGAAGGATCCTGTCCACAAAAATGAGGAAGACATGATCATCCCCACACAAAAATCCACCACTCCATACACATCATAATAAACTCAACACTTACCCTCTTATTCTGATGCTCCTGTGCCTTTCCATCAGGATATTTGACGATTATTGTCTGGCTCAATTTCCAGGTTAATTTATCAATTCGTGATATAGACTTTTCATTGAGTGCATCGCACGGTAACGTCACATTTGTTCCAGCTCGTGCAACAATTCTTTTCAATGGACGTTTTTCAGCTTCTGTGTGAATGAGCAGCAAATTTATTTCCATCGTCATCGTCATCGTCGTCGACAGTCCCGGGAGGGTGGCATGTAAAAAAAAAAGAGATAAAAAAGAAGGAACAGAAATGAATGAATGTGCAAAATATGGTCTGAAAAATGACTTTGAAATATTTGTGCAAATCATTAATGCATCGCCATGCGCTACTATCATGTACATGGGGACGTACATGTTTGAATGAATTTTTATTTCATGTCTACTGCAAATATTCTGTTTTTTTTGTGTGATATCGAAATATGCACGGGCATAAAAGTTTATACTGCGGCTTATTGTCTAATGGAGTAATCCACGCTGTCAAGTTTCTGATCTGATAGAATTTTTTTCGGGTACAGGGAATTAGTGAGGATATTGTGTGCATTTTTGGTTATATTTTATGTAAATTTGAAGTGTTTATAATCTATTGTAGCCTAGTTTTAGGATGGCTTGTGCTAGTTTGAACAGCTTTTATTGATTTTTGGATATTTTTAGATCTATTTCATGATATTTTGGTGCTGCAATGTTTAAGATAGGAGAGTCAGTGTTGTAATTTGGGTATAAAGGGCTTACATTCAAATTTAATCTGATTCCTGATGCAATCTCAGAAAGCACACGTGTCCTAAAATTCAAAATCCAATTCAACTCAGGCTTGAGGGCGGATTTCATCGAATCTGATTTGATATCAGAAGTCATGATGCTTTGAGGCTGATCTTCGACTAATCATGTCGTGTGCCTTTTGAAATTGTTCCTGATTTCAAGCTTCAATGCACTATTAGCAGCAATTGACCCGAATTGCAATAATGGCAATACCATTAGATTCTGGTTCATGTTAATGAGAAACTGTTGAAACAGACCCAAACAGACACGGCATATGCATCTTTACTTAATCTGCCTGATCTCGGTTCTCTAAATAGCTTCTTAATATACATTGAATGTAATCTTGAATCATTTTAGACAATTTAACAGTTTGATCGTGAATTTACCTATTTTTGGTACAATTTCCAAGTTAACTTGAGCTTAGACTTAACTCAAACTACTGTCTATACACCACTGCACAAGTTTCTTGCACTTTAAAGCTTAAAACTTAATGAAAATCCAGAAAATTCAATATTTCAATTTAATTTCAACAAATTCCAAAGCCTACTCGCATTTTTTTCTTTTAAATCGTAACTCCTTTGATGATCATTTCAAGCATCAAATATGCGCTCCAATAACCCTAAAAACCACTCCAACTTCTCCATCATATTCAGTGCACTGCTGGCTCACCCACTTGCCTAATGCAAAAACACATCTCTTTCGCTTGTTGTTAGTCCAATGTAATAAATTTTTTATGAAATGCTTTTTTCATTTATGGAGATTTTTTAATGACTTTTTTCATCTTCTCCCCTCATCCCCTCCAGTCAGCATTGTCGCTCTTTGTGTGTGCCTTGCATTTTTATCATCCCTTATACCTTCTTTATTTCAAACTGCTATTTTTTCCACCCTGCAGCTTTTTTACATTCTATGACACTCTAGGTTGGCTGCGAGTGTGTCTGAATGAGATGTGCATGAAGTAAATTCCAACAATTTTTTTTTGTTCTCCCTTGAGATATTTCCAGCCCGCCTACCATCGTGGTTCCATTCGAGTTGATACATGTCTGCAAGCGATTTTTATGCAGTGTTATGTGTTTTTTTTTTTTGCTGTCCATTCTCAAAAGGCAAAACATGAAATGCTTTTTACTTCCGTCAAAAATGGCTTTTTAGTGGATGAGAAGCAAGTAGGCATTGGAATGGATGGGATACGTAAGCGCATGTTTGATGGACAAAATAACGGTAGAAATTGTTTTGAATTTCAAAAATAACAGTCAAAATTATTTTGAATTTCAAAAAAAGTAACGGTCAAAATTATTTTGAATTTAAAAATAACGGTCCAAATTATTTTGAATTTCAAAAATAACGGTCAAAATTATTTTGAATTTCAAAAATAACGGTCAAAATTATTTTGAAATTCAAAAATAACGGTCAAATTTATTTTGAAATTCAAAAATAACGGTCAAAATTGTTTTCAATTTCAACGTTAAACAAATTCGCAGACAGACAGACACAATCGAACATCAGAGCCTCCTTCCAATATTTCAAATTAGCTCAAAAGTTTCTTTTTATGTTTCATGTTCACAGGAACTTTTTTAATTGCAGTATATTTATGGGTACCACTTAAAAATGCTCGTAATGTAGTTATGGGAATTGAAAAAATGGCTTGAATGCGCTGAAATTTATGTTAACGACTGGAATGAGAGAAAGTCAGGCAGTGATTAGTGGAAATGGAATAATTGCGTTTTTGTGTAATTTTTGGCATTTAGCTACTCGGTGGAAAATTTCGTAGGAAGTTTGTAGCTGTTAATATCAATAATTATACATGAAAATAAACAAACTTTTGCATATTTTACAGCTAAACTTTAAGTAATTATTAGCTCTAATCATGCGAAGGAGCTGTCTGTGCTTACCTCATTTAATATTATTTTATACAAATTTAATTCTTTTTGTTTTTATTAACTTTTATGAGTGATTCCTCTAAACGATTGTTGTACTTAATTTATTCCTCAAAGGTAAATAAAATGTTTATTGCTGTGAAACAAATCCAAAAGAGTTTTTATTTCCTTTTACTCATTTTAATGGATGAAGTTGTAGATATAATCAGTGACAGGCTGTGTTTTGAATTGAAGTGGATTAATGTTTTGAAAATCATTTAAATCTTAGCGTGCTTTGAGAATTTTTTGAATTTTTTTGACAGTTCAGCATTTTTTGAATTTGACAGTTATTTTTTGAATAATTTTGACCGTAATTTTTTGAATAATTTTTGACCGTTATTTTTTAAAGAATTTTGTTATTTTTTGAAAGAATTTTGACCGTTATTTTTTGAATAATTTTGGACCGTTATTTTTTGAATAATTTTGACTGTTATTTTTTGAAAAATTTTAACCGTTATTTTTTGAATAATTTTGACCGTTATTTCAATAATTTTGACCGTTATTTTTGATGCTATTAATTTAAAAATCCTAAAATGAACAACTTGTTCCTCCATCCAAAAGCAGCATCAACAAAATCCCTTGAAATTGCTCATTTTTCTCATAATCCATTATCCAATCATCTATAAAAAGAATACATTAAAATGCCTAAATTTAGAGCATCGTCTATATTATGCGATTAATATTTGATGATACAACAGAAATAAAGCAAATAGATCCGAAAATATCCGAAATTCTTTTTTTCAAGTTCTAAACAGCCCAAAGTTAAAAATAACAAATTTTTTTCTAGATCAATGAGAAACTTCCGTTCCTAAATATTTACCGAGTGGAATCGAGATAAAAGAGAAATTAAATCCACAGCAATCGACCTTCTGTAGATTTTAAAGACATAAAAAAAACTGTTCGAAAACCATCAATTATGGCTCCAAAAATAAGAAAAACTCCATTACGCAATTTCAATAATTGAAATTCAATGAGAGAATTTCCATGGAAATCCAAAGAACCATTACTAACGGTAATCATCATTACATTTTATTAGAATAATTTAGAATTGACTCTAAGTACCTCATTGTATTGTGACTTGGCTCATTCCAAATTTCATATTTAGAAAACGTTTTATACTCTCTTAATGATCACGCGAAAATAACAGAGAAAGTAAAAGAAAACAAATAACAAGTAAGGAAGATCATTTGACTGGATAAAACGCATTTTTCGAGATATGAAATAACGGTCAAAAAATGTTTGAACAATAACGATCAAAAAATGTTTGAAAAATAACGGTCAGAAAATATTTGAAAAATAATGTCAAAAATATTTGAAAAATAATGGTCAAAATATTTTGAAAAATAACTGTCGAAAAATATATGAAAAATAACGGTTAAAAATATTTAAAAAACGGTCAATGAAATTTGAAAACTAACGGTCAAAAAGTGTTTGAAAAATAACGGTCAAAAAATATTTGAATGTTTTTCGACTGTTTGGTGAGCATAGTAACAGATGAAGACAAATGGGAGACTGAGGTATCGAAGTTAGTGGACAAGCAGCCACAAAAAGCAATCTGCCACCTCTCTTAGAATATATGTATAAAAAGTTAACGTCACAAAGCTCTTGGTCGAGTGAATTTATGGAAATTTCCTGTTTTCTTCCTTCTTCCCCCGCAACTTGCCTCCATTATATATGTATGGATATAAACAGCTTAATATTTCAATGACTTTATTCACGCCAGAAAAATATTTTTTCTTTTCTTGATTCTCTTTCTCAAGCCTCTATTTTTATCCGCTTGACATCTTGCTTTATTCGATTATCGCGCACAATTAAACAGCAAAAATGGAGATTTATGCTCCTCTCGTTCACAATTTTTTTTTTCTTTCCATTCTTTTCAGTTCCGTTTCCATATAACTTTTTTTTATGTTTATTCAATAAGGATCCAATTTATCATGCAAGAAGATTCGAGATTTTTTGTGCAATTTTTTGTGCAAATTAAATGTGGTTTGTGACGTTTTGAGTGGAAAATTGGATTACTGATGGCTAATGGGGTGACTTTATTGCTTTGATAGGGGAAATGAGCAATTATAGAATCTTCAGTAGCTAGTCATATGTAAGGAAGATTGCAAAAAGTGAAATTTGGGATCCTTTGGACTGATAGACTAGGCATCAATGCAAAATAGAGAAAGAAGTACTTCCTTTGTTTGAAGAAGTAGGTTCTAATCTCAAATCTCTTGATATTGTTGCAGTAGAGCTCATGTCGAGACGAACTCAATTTTACGAGTCAAACTTCAACTATACGACTTTGAGCTTCTAAACCCCATGGATGAGAGGGGTTTAATCCAGCTCCCTCCCCTCCTGGATGCACTCCTGTGTAGACATCAGATCCAATTCTCCTATTCATCATGTCATTAAATGCCTCAATCAAGTTTACTTTAGTTAAGATCCTTAATGTATCCCTACCCTAGGACAAATTCAGTGGGATCCCACCTAAAAGCAGGATTTACCGAACGTTGTGAATATTTCATATTAACCCTTTTGCGTATTTCCACTCAATTTCAACGACAAGTCAAACAAGTCGCATCTTTATCCTAAATCGAATGAAATGTTTATTGAAATTCCATTTCATCATACAGCATAGAACAGTGCTGTCCAAACTTTTTTGCACCAAAGCACAACTTCATGGCAATCCACCACCAAGACTGTACATGACACTAGTATCCCGCAGCACATAGCTTAGACAACACTGACAAAAGACCATCCAAATCATGTAAAAGATGAAGCACAGGACATAACAGATATTTATTAGGTTTTATTGATTTACGGATGACAGTCGCTATATTTAGATGACAAAGAAGACTGGATGTTGACTTTTGATGGACATCGATAAAAATCCAATGAACTTTTCATGTTTTATTGATGCCTAAGGCAATGATACTATGAATTATGAAGCTTATTGGATGTTAAAGTTGTCAATGCAAATCTCACCTTAATTATTTAAAATGGCGCTTCTTTAAAATCACAAAAAATGCGTCCACATTCACTAAATCATCCCAAGACACAACTTTGCACATTCCTAAGAACTTTATGCTTTATCTCATCTTTCTTCATTGTAATACAAGTCAAGAGAAACGACATTTTACAGCACAAAAAATTGTGACTAGGGAGCCATTATCGCTTCGTCTTTATTGTATTTGTCTATACGTACATTCGACTTGTAAGTCATTTAATTTTTCCCAAACATTTTGCCGAAACATTATGCCAGATTTATTGTCCTACTAATAAATTTAATGTTCCTACTCATCCGCGCGACGAATCTTTCTTTTACTTTTTCTAATCTAATCTTCTTCTTCTTTTGAGGAGGGTTTGATTGTTGGTGAGGTTTTGTGTTTGATGGAGAGGAGGGGGAGTTAATGTGGACATTATTACCAAGCATGCAAAGAGCGAGTCTGCATGCAAGAGTAGGTCAAGCTTAGAACAACGCTCACGAGCATACTCATTTAGTATATTTAAAGATCACTAAAGAACATGCTCTTTGTCAGATTGGCAGGCATCATTGTGGAGGCGACTTCCACTTTTGTTTGGGGAAGTCTATATTGAAGCCCAGCTGCCAGTAATGGCCCGTCTCTGCTTATTGTTCGTTAGGGATTGTAGAGCGATGATGCTGCATATATTAAGATAATATGATGATTGTGAATTATAGTTAAATATACTTATATGGACTAATCCATAAGGGACTTGATTCAAATATGTTGTGATAACTTGAAAGACACAGGTTCAAATCCTGGCAGTCTTAAATTTGTACATTATTTACTCTTAAGATACTTCGACTGCTTAATAAACGTTAGTTGGTAAGTAACTTGAAGGCAACATGTTCGAATCTTGTCTTTCCTGAAATTGTGTTCTATCTGGCTGTTTAGATGCTTAATGGACGTAATTAAGACAAAATTAGAGACCTAGACAAAATTGGATTGAGAAACAGGCCAGAAGAGCTTTTAAATTGTCATTACAAATAACTTATTAGTACCTTAGCAGACTAAGACAGTTGACTTGAAAACACCACATCATTTACGAACAGATTCATTTCATGACTTCTTCTTATCTCCTTGTTTCCTCAAAGGACAGAACATAATATTGGTTGGGGGTGTAAAAGATGCCAAAGTAGGCAGATACAACCCACTCTCTACATCTATAGACATTCAATATTGAATAAAAGAAAATTTATTTCCAAAAGATTCAGGCAGGCAAAAAAATATATTGAAGATTGAATTTCAGCGCGAGAGTATAAAAAAAAAAGTTAATTAAATCATCACAGACGGAAATCTCGTTTTGGCTGTTATTGCAGCATTAATTTTGTTCTCCTTTTTTTGTGTGATATTTTATTCATAACTTGAAGGCATGAAAAATATTTCGTAGAAATGTTACTGATTTGAGGAACTCGTTTAGAGAAAATTGCTGTAACTGCTTGAGGAAAAATCAATTTTTGTTCATTACATGAGTAATAAAAGAAATATTGTGACATTTTTTTTCACGTTCGAGCTTTGAGTCACGAATTCAATGACTTCTTCTTACTTACTTATAGATTCCTTTTGGAATGGGAAAATTTATGAATTTTTTTTTGTAAAAGGGATGGAATTTGTTGATAATTTTGGTTATATTGGAGCGAGTTAGCAAGCATGATTACTGCCGATGATGGAAAGAGGATCAGAGGAGACCCAGAGGGACTGATAGAGATCGTGGGAGATTAAGAGAGACTGAGAGAGACTGGAAAAGAGATCTGAGAGACTCTGAGAAACCGTGAGAGACTGAAAGAGACCAAGAGAGACTGAAAGAAACCGAGAGAGACTGAAAGAGACTGAGAGAGACTGATAGAGACCAAGAGAGACCAAGAGAGACTGAGAGAGACCAAGAGAGACCAAAAGAGATTAAAAGAGACCAAGAGAGACTAAGAGAGAACAAGAGAGAACAAGAGAGATCGAAAGAGACTGAGAGAGAATAAGAGAGACCAAGAGAGAACAAGAGAGACTGAGAGAGACCAAGAAAAGCCGAGAGAGACTAAGAAAGGCCATGAGGCAGTCAGAGACCAAGAATCAAATTGCCAGAGCAGCTTAAAACATCCCAATACAGTCAGCATCCCTTGACTTCCCTCAAACTTCAAATGCTTTCCGATAATATAATGAATTACCTGACAATTTTTTTTTTTTTGTAAGAACAAGTTTAACACAATAAATTTCAAGTATTTAAATGTACACCTTGAAGTCACAACAATGTCTTCCTTCTAACCTGTCATGTACCTTTCGTAAAATTTATTCATCGAAAAAAAAGTGCCTTAAAAATTAATTTAAATTTTCGTACACCAAGAAAACTCAAATAAGAGGAATTTTTCTTGTTTCCATCAATAAAAGTTCATTAGAGCATAAAAAGCAACGTCACCTGTCAGATTGAGGTCGAATAATGGAAGGTTGAACAACGAAGCAGACATTCAACCCCTCAAGGTGATGCCGAAAAGATAAAATAAAAAATTATCTTCTTCTTCATCATTGTTCCTTGTACTTGCTTTTTCTTCCTTCCATTCTATACATTATTGAATAATAGCGCGACAATGATTGTGGTTACGACATTGACAGTGAAGAATATACACAAAGTAGATGTGAAGATGGGGAGCTATATACAGAATTATTCACGGATAAATTTTTTTTTTTGTATTCTTCTTACTCGGGGATGTAGAAAAGCTGATTGTAGAGCAGATGAAACCGACAAGAAGTTTGTGGTTCATACACGTCGAGAAATGAGCGAAGAGAAGTGAGAATGAACGATGAATTAAGGAAAAAGAATCTGCTTGGGGATCCTTGGGGTGATTTTTTGTGAATTTTTCAAACTTCAGGAACAACAAGATTCGAACTTGAAATGATAAAAACATCAAGATTCGACCTTGAAATGACAAGAACAACAAGATTCGAACTTAAAATGACAGGAACAACAAGATTCGAACTCGAAATGACAAGAACAACAAGATTCGAACTCGAAATGATAAAAACATCAAGATTCAAACTCGAAATGACAAGAACAACAAGATTCGAACTCGAAATGACAAGAACAGCAAGATTCGAACTCCAAATGGCAAGAACAACAAAATTCGAACTCGAAATGACAAGAACAACAAGATTCAAACTCGAAATTGTAAGAACAACAAGATTCGAACTCGAATTGGCAAGAACAACAAGATTCGAACTCGAATTGACAAGAACAACGAGATTCGAACTCGAAATTGTAAGAACAACATGATTCGAACTCAAAATGAAATATCAAAAATCTTGAGCAAATAAAAATCTGCCAAAATCACAACAAGGAATGCGATTAGAAGCAAAAACCTGTCATGGTGTAAGCAAAAAAAAAGCATTTAAAGAAGAAGATAAATTCATGACGAGAGCGAGAAAAAAAGTTAAACGAACGAAAAAAAAAAGTATCTTCGCCCCTCGTTATGTCCCGTATTTTTATCTCCTTATATTTACTTGAATGGTTATTGTTGCGGCCCATTCTCAACATTATAATGCCTTTCTTTTTCTTTTGTAACGCACAAAAATAAGCAATAGGAATGTATTCAAAAACTAGCTTAAAAGCAATCGATGTGAAACCTAAAAAGAAAATAAGGAAGCTTAACATACACAAAATTTATTGAATCGACACACAAGAAGGAAGGCATAAGCAGGAGAAGATTTGCGTGAAACGTTAAATGAAATTATAATTCACCAGCACACCAAATTTATTGCGAATGCTGTAAATTTCATCCCGATATGTGTCTCGTAGCTTTCTTGTGTACGCGCGTACGTAAATATATTTCACAGCAACAGAAAGAGGAGGCATAAATAAACTGACTGTAAAAGTATAATTTTCCTTACAAGGAAATTGTGTTTTGTATTCAAAAAAAGTTATTTACGGCTTCTTGGAACCAGATAAAAGGCATGTCGTGCAACTTTGATTTTCTATTCATATACATGATGTATTCGGATGAATTCTTAACAGAATTGGAATTTTATGATAAAATGCTTCTTGGAAATATGTCGATAAAGGCTGATTCAATAATGCTGGCATGAAAGAGCTAATGTCTGAGTTAGAACTACCTTGACAACTGAATGTATCAAAGAGATTCTCAACCTACGCATAGTCTGGCTAATAATTGAACTGTCTGCAATAAACTATTCTAATAATATCGAATTAAATCATGGTGGATGAACAATATGAATGCATTAATTAAGGATAAACTGGCTTTTATGTGGTTAAATTGGTATGATGCGTGTGACTAGAAATAAGAACAAAGTACCCAAATATGGATAGACTTTTCCTAGGATCAAACCCGAGTCGTTAGGTGCGGTTGCTAAAAATGCTATAACTACTGCGCCACTGCTGGATTTAATCAAATGGCCAAGATATACGACTAGTCAATAACTCATACGATGACCATTCTTGAAGATTTGAGTTCGAATCCAGAATATAGCTCAATTGCTCAATTTCGGACTAACAGCTTCTTAATGACTATTTGTATATCAAGTACTAAGTCGATTAATCTCGTGTAAATGCGACTAAGAATTGAGACTTAGCTCGGACTTAGTGCATGAGTAACCTGATGACTTGTCGTCCTTAGAGCGGGTTGACACCAAACCCACCCGACTCCAAATCCCTCTCTCTGGCTCCTTGATACTCCCTTACACTATCTCTAATCTCAAAATCACAATTCTGGCACCATTCAAGGATTCATTCCAATGATCATCTAATCATCCTCAAACCCACCACTCAAAAATCACCCCTTATCAGCTAATCCACATCCAAATTAAATCCCAATTCCACCTAAGATTTTTCTCTATTTAATTTCCTTAATTGCCTTATCTCCAATAAAAATACCTACGACACAAAAAATTAATTTAATTAAAATCATTATCATAAATCCTAACCAAAAAAAACACAAGTTCTTGCACGAAATCCTCCCCAAGTCGCTCAATTCACATGAATATTGTATATCTTAGATTTTTGCCTCAGCCACTCACTTAATACAAAATCTTGTTAGCAATTGAATCCCCTTTGTGTGCCAATCTAGGCAAACGATACAAAAATAAGGAGGTAGAGCAACAACAAGGGGCAATATAGAAAAAATTCGATTGGAATGTGTGCTGAAAGAATGCGCTCTTCCTGTATGTGTCTATCTTCTTCTTCGTATTCACATTCCAAGCTTCCCCCATGTCAATTTCTCTATTATGGCCCTTTTTGCTTCTCTTCACCCAGAAATATCTTTGTCTATCCTAATTGTGTATGAGAATACGCAATGTACAGCAATAGCAACAATGATGATGATGATGATGTTTATGTAGCCCAGAGAAGACATATCAAGGAAAAAATTTGCTTGCACGGCATTTATTGACTTTTTTTGTTTACTCGCCTTTTTAAATGGCAACATCACATACAGTCGAAGAAAAAGTAAGAGAGATATGATAATAAGTATGTATGTACGCATGGAAGTAGTTGAGGAACATTGGGGTGGATTAAATAAGTTCTCCAGTAGAGATGATTTTGAAGATAAAGATTATGGTAAATTGCTGTGGATGTTTTCATTTTGTCTTATTGTTTGGTCAGGAATGGAGGGGTTTTGGAGATGGGATGGTGAGTTTGTGAATTTGAGGAGAATCAATAAAGTGGAGCAGTGGAGGAATTGTCAGCCTACTGTAGTAACCTAGATTGTCATCTACACAAACGATCCTGGTTTGATTCCTAAGAATATTTGCAGTTCTGGTCACTTAACTTGGGACTATGTAAGTCAACGATTTTATGTGGAGCTTGTTGTGTCTAAGCACAGTGGAATCTGGGTATAAGTCATATAAAGGCGAATCTGCTAGTGCAAAGTAAGGCTTCTATGGCCGTCTTGTTAGACAATGACCCAATATCCATATCACTCTTTTGTGAGTGTCGTAGGTTCGATTCTTACCAGATTCCGATTTTTCAATCATAACGTAGAATCTTGTCGATATGTCCCGGATTCGAACCTCATCCTTAGAGATAATGAAACATCTAGTCATGAATTCGACTTTATTAACTCAATAAGTTCAGCATAACCATAGATACTAAAGAATCCTTTCAATTCCTCTTATATCCTCTCATCAAAGACTCCCTAAAATGCTCCCTCATCCAACCCAACCACATAATACTCATGTTACTCACTCATATCCTCCAACCCAACTCACATTGTTATTTTCCATTTCAAGTTGATTCTTCTGTTAGTAATTGAGAATGTAACTTTTTGATTTTTACGACTCAATGGCATTAAATAAATTTTTTTGCCATACATCCCGAAACTAACAAGAATTGACGTGTTAAAGAAGAAGATCAGAAATTTAACATGACATTCCTCTCACATCCATTTATGTCTATCAAATTAGTTAGTTATAAAATATTTCGGCATCACATACAATAACATTTTTGTTCCTCTATTGTCTTGCAACCCCTCGTAAATTTCAGCATAGATAGTTGTTGCAAATAATGTATATATAAAGGATGTAGGACTCCCTCGTTAAATGCCATTCAGATTTTTTTCACTTTCATTATTTTCATCTTACCGCCTTTTGTTCCTGCTTATCATCTTGACATCAATAATGAACAATTTTCTCATTTATTCTCGGATGTTCTGCATCCTTTTCAATCAAACGAGATGTCATGTTGTATGTGATATTATTATATCCCATATTTATGGAGGTAAAGTTGTTTTTAAAGACTAGGGGTGGAAATTTTTGATGCAGAGTTGGATATGCTTGGGTGAATTTGAGTTACTGAATGAATGGTTCGGTGATCGATCCACAACCTGTGTTGATCAGTGCTGTCCAAACTGTGTCATGGCACATCTTGGTGATAAATCACTGCTCAAACCAAACACGGTATGCAATTAATGGCATTTCCAGGTACAGTTTGGTACTGATATAGGTAATACGGCACGGTATAGTACTGGTAAGGTACATGTACCGATGAACCTAACTTACCGTATGTGTAGTGCAGAGCTGTGACGTATCGAACCTTCTCGTGCCGTATGCCGTAACCTAGTATTCTCACTAACCAGCTTAGATTTTAGTGTAACCTTAAGTAAGTCCATATTTCAAAGAATCATCCAATTAATCACTTTCAGCACAACCAACACTGACCAAAAACATATTTTAAATCCTCAAGGTGTTGATACTTGTTGAAGACTAAGAGAAAATATTTGCTAATGTCGTAAATGTTAAGGGCACATAAACAATTTCTGTATTGTCAAGAATGGACACTTGACTTCAGTGGGATTACTTGTATGGAGATGATGGTGATGATAGGTGAATGACCGTTGTGATGAGTATTGTTATGGCTACACAGATTGATGTTCAGAATGCTTTTTGTGTGAGGTAGAAAATTTGATATTTAAAAAGGAATTTTGTTATTGTTGCCTTGTCAATCTGCCTACGATTGCCGATGCTGATATTTTTTAAGGTTACACTCTTGAGTAGTTTGGAATTTTATTGAAATCGTCTTTGAAATTTGTTTGAAGACTTCTTTATAGATTAATTAAATTTCATGGGAAATGGAATGGAAAATATTTTTATGTTGAAATGAATTGATTCTTCTGTGAAGGACACGACCATTTTATGTGATTTTTAATTTATTGAGTGGGAAGTTTAGGGCAAGAAATTCGATTTTTAGCTATAACAGTTCAAGGTTGAAGTTGATTTGGATGTGAATAAGAGTTCATTCAAATAGACGGCATTTAGAGAAACTATGGGAAGTGGGCAACCTGTGTGCCGTGATCCAAAAAAGGTTGCCCAGTACTGTTTTAGAGTCTAGACGTCATTCAAACTAAACAAAAAAGAACAATAGGTAGGTCCACGATAATACACATTTTATTCAAATAAGTACGTTTAAATAGGATTCGAACTTCATAAAACTACTTAATTTAAAGCAGTTAAAATTTCTTCACATTATTTTGTACTGAAAACTAATATTTTGCATTATTTTAAGCAAAGTTTGAAGTCGATACAGTTGATTGAGTCTCAATTCAGTCATAATGCTCAATAATCCATCCAACCTTAATGGTCATCATGGTGATTTTAAATTTTTTTATGGATTGGAACAATTAGAGGGTTTTTTACAATTTTTCACGATAATCCCTAGAAAATTGAAGAATTTTGTCCCAAAAAGAGGGGTTTGACCCCCAACCTCCTCCCTCCCTGACTACACTTCTCAAAATCCTTCCAAAAACAACAAAAACACATCAGACGCATTTAAATATTTCATTAGCTCAAAAAAACATTCAGCTCCATTTAATGCACATTAAAATTTTTTCACAAAAAGCCACAAACAAGAAAGAAAAAAATAAAAAAAAATTAATTAAAATAAAAAAAATTCTCTGTCAGTTCCAATGACCTCTTGTATAAATATTTCCATCTTCAACGTCCTCCCTTCTTCCCCGTCTCCCAAAAAAACTGCAGAATGAAGGAAATGCAAATAAAAAAAAAAAAAAATTAGACCACAACGAGCAGATGGAAAGTACATGAAATTAGAATTAGTAAGTGGATGTATGTAGACATAATTTTGCCATAAAATGGATGAAAATACCACAGATCTAATAATGTGAAAGTCATTTGGGGATTAAAGACATGAAGGAATGAAGAACCGCTCAATCAAAACTTTTCATCCTGCACATACGGCATGTGTGCATGTCTGAAAATGGAAATGAAGTGGAAATGTTAAAATTGAGATTTTTATGTTGTGTTTGCTAATGTAATTAGGATAGAAAAAAGTCTATATTATATAAAAAAGGGGAAGTCAACTTTTGACGGATGAATTGGTGAATGAAAGTCGATAATGAAAGGATTTTCGTGTTTGTGGTTGGGTTTTGGGATTTTTGAGGGTGTTGAAATGAATCATAATCAGCTTTAGTTTTGTGGATTTACTTTATAAATTACATGAATTTGTTGGTTTTTCAGATTTTTGGAATATTTACACTTGTTAAAATAAATTTTAAAAATTGAATTATTTTAAATTTATTTTTTTTTTTTTAAATTTAAAAAATTATTTAATTTTAAGTTTTTAAATTCAAAAATTTTCTAAATCAACAAATTTAAAATTCAAAAATTTGAAATTCAGTAATTTAAAATTCAATAATTTAAATTTCAATAATTTAAAATTCAAAAATTTTTAAATTCTGATTTTTAATTTCTTTAAAATCTTTTAGCTACCCGTTATAAATTTACAAAGTCTTGTGAATATTGAAATCCTCACTGCGCAAAAAATGTTAATAATAAAAATTCCCAATAAATTCCATAAACATTTAAATTAAAGGTTCTCAAGTTACTCAGCTTCACTTGACAGCAACACAATCCACCCATCTCCAACAAAAAAACAAAAATTATCGAATTTCATTTCAAACCCATTTCAATTTATGTGATTGTGGAGAAGAAAAAAATAACAATGGAAGTGGTTAAAATTTCAATATTAATTAATGAAAATTTAATTTGAGATAAATTACCTAATTTAAATAATTGATGATTGAATTTTAATGAAAAAATTTGATTTAAATTTTTATTAACAAAAACTACAAAAAGGCTTCTTTTTTTATCTGCATAATAATGAATATTCGGATTTTTTCAATTATTCGAAATGATTATTTTTTTGTTATTGTACAAAAAAAAAGAGGAAAAATAAAATTAAAAATAATTTCGATAAAAATCCGGCAATTGCAATGAAGAAACAAAAATAATTTAATTTAATTTCCACTCGTTTTTATGTTCAATTGGAGAGGATGCAATGAAAAAAATGTTTGAATGCAAAACGGGGAAGAAGAAATCAAAATTGATAATTTACTTGTGTGAAGTTAGAGAAATTTTTGATTTCATACTTCAAGTAATGTTAAATGTCAATTTAAATTTAGATTAAAAATGAAAATGATAAAAAATTCTCAAATTTCATGGTTCAAATCCTATTAGATTTCAATTTTTTGCTGCTTAGTCTTCCTTCACTTTTTTTTTGCTTAAAATTTTATTAAACGTCATAGTTTCGATTCCGAAGACCCTGTGGGGTTGATTTATATAAATGAACTGAATCATCAACCTTTTGTCAAAGGTAGAATCTGATTAAAGTTGGCTTAAACAATTTTAAATTTGTATGAAATCTTATACTTCACAAGATCAGCAGAAAAAATTTCATGTAAATTTTGAATAAATTTTTTTATCGTATTTAAGTGGGATTTAACTTCACTTTTTACTTTTATGCAGCAACATCATTTCCTGTAGACAGGATTCATTTAAACTCAATCCATTAATAGACACTAAGTAAGTAGACTCGAATTCAACAATTTTGAGCAGTATACCCAAAACATTTCTGAATTAGAATGAAATACAAGCATTAATCCAAAATATCAAGTATGTAGTGCCACAGTCCACACTTTGTACAGCACTGATTTAAATCAATTTTCACAAAAATTCAATTTTTTTCTACAAATTTCCTTTAATTTAATTTGCAGTACAAAACTATTTGCATAATTTATGAACGCCTCTTCCTTTAATAGTAAATCATGTACGAACACAATTTCCATACATATTTATTGCAACATTTATCCCCTCACTCATCGTATCCTATTAAGAATGAACAAGACACAGAAATAAAAAAAAATTGCAATAATTTTATTCCTTGCAACATTAAGCATTCCATTCCCCTTAGAATGTGTACCGTTCTGCTGTCAACTGTGCATTCCATCTAAATCCATTTCAATTAGCGCTCTTCTCCCTTCCATTCGGATATAAATGTTGATATTAAAACTGCACGCTACAATAAGTTTTTGCTCGTTTCACTCAATCATAATCATAGACGTGGAAATAAAATAAAAAAAAAGAAGTAAGAAGTAACGATGAAATTGAGACGATGAACGATAAAAATTATTCTTCGACCCCCATTGAAATAGCTATGGGATGAGGATGTTAGGGATGAATGAGAAGAGTATATTGTGATGTGTTTTTGTTGACGTCGTAATCTCAATTGGATATCTAGATACAGAGTATAAACTCAGGAATGAATGAAGTGAAAGATGTTTGTGATTATCAGGGATTAATGCTTGTATGAGTGCTTTCCATTCAAATTTTTTGTTAATAATTGTTCGTGCTGTGCATGATGCTGATTGCTGATTAAAAATTATTTTGATTGGATAAAAATGGAAGCAAAAAAGAAAAAAAATGATAAGAGAAAATATATTTAAATTTATCACAGGATTCGAACCTCAGTTTTATTCTACTTTCAAGAAATTTATAATTTTAATCTTAAAAAAATTGCAATTCTTCGAATATATGTAATAGAAATTGAACTTGATGGTCAATTATCACAATTTGAGTCACTCGAGGCATAAAGCGGTCACTAAGGCACCACTGAAGTCTTTTAAAGACAACGACAATTTGGTGAGAAATTGGTCTTGGATTTAAAAAATTCAAAAAAAAAAACTTTCCACACTCAAATTTCGTTTTCAAGCACAAACATTAATTCCAGGATTCGAACCTACAACTAATCAAATTTGATTCAATTCCCAAAATCTTATTTTTTACAATTTAAAATGCAGCAAAAAACCCACTTGAATAAATTAAAAATTCCAACATCTTCCTCAATCGATCCTCAAAAAAACAAAATTTACAGCATTCAATTAATTTTCGTCCCCAAGCAAATATTCATAACACTTAAACAATCGAGTACTAATCCCTGTCTATTTTTATAAGTGGATTGTCCATTTCTTATCTTCATCTTCATCTTCTTGTGTCTATTCCTAGTACATTATTTCTCCCCAAGTATGGCCGTCGAGTGCTTAAACAACAGACGAAGGTCCACGGTCATACAGAAACAAAGGCAATGATGACGATGAGATAAAAGGACGAAGAGTATAAGCTTAATGAATGATTCAATGTTGCACAATAATAGTAAAAATTGATTTTATCTTTCTTCCTATTAAATTCGGTCGTGGATGTTCATCGAAGTGGGAAAAAAGAGCAGCAAGAGAAGCAGAAAAAGGGTCGATAGACGATATAAAAAAAAAGCGACGACGATTCATAAGTTAATGACACTTTCTAGTAGAAAGGAAAAAGAAGCTCGTCCATTTGAATTTCAAATTTCATTATGGTAGTTGAATGGGAAATTATGGTTGTGGACTTCAATGCTGCTCTTTTTTTTTGGGCAACAGGAATAAATGTTTATTTTTTTGGTCAAATTCAATGGCAAACAAGTGACATAACTGCCACAGACCCGGATGGATCCTTTTAATCAAATTAAATTAATTTGTGTTTCCGCTGGAATGAATTGGACGTGGATATGGTCGGGTATTCATTTGGATGTGCTAGTACATATTGTGAAATATTTTTGAACAGTTTAGCTGCTATTGATGGCTTCTGTCATTTAGTTCTTCTTTTATCCTTCTGTCCCTTCTATCCCTACTGTCTCTTCTGTCTCTTCTGTCCCTTCTGTCCCTTCTGTCTCTTCTGTCCCTTCTGTCTCTTCTGTCTCTTCTGTCCCTTCTGTCTCTTCTGTCCCTTCTGTCCCTTCTGTCTCTTCTGTCTCTTCTGTCTCTTCTGTCTCTTCTGTCTCTTCTGTCTCTTCTGTCTCTTCTGTCTCTTCTGTCTCTTCTGTCTCTTCTGTCTCTTCTGTCTCTTCTGTCTCTTCTGTCTCTTCTGTCTCTTCTGTCTCTTCTGTCTCTTCTGTCTCTTCTGTCTCTTCTGTCTCTTCTGTCTCTTCTGTCTCTTCTGTCTCTTCTGTCTCTTCTGTCTCTTCTGTATCTGCCTATTATGTCCCTTCTGTTCCTTTTGTTCCTAATTAATTTTATTAATTTCTTAGAAACTTTCTCTTGTGAAGTATAAAGATTTCATACAAAAGTCATCAATATATCAATAAAATTTTCTCAAAATCAACGAGTTCGAATCTCAATCGAACAAAAGCTTCAAAAATGCTTTCAAGACCACACAACCTTTATTACTTGCTTCTATTTGTTGCGCCACAGTCCCTTTCATATTGATTAATCTTTGAACCGCAGAAATGAATTTAATAATGTAAATGCGAATTGGGTCCTCGGATTTCTCGCTTTTTTGTGTCTCTTTTCTCTTTTATTTCACTTCTGTGCGTTTAATTATTGCAAATTGTTTTGAAGTTTTTTAAGGAAAATTTATTGTAATGGAAGATTGGAGCATTTATTTGAATAAATGTGTAAGGGTTGTTGTCATAAATTCTCAACAGGGTTTTAGTATTTACTCTTTATCTTCTCGTCGACACGTTTCTTTGTCTCCTCTCTGTCGCTGTTTTCATGGATCATAAAAGGTATTGAAGCTGGTACAGGGAGGGGAGAGGATGTAATTAAAAAAGGAACAAAACATGAAACGAAAAATTTTTATTTATGTGAATTTGCACGCAGAATTTTAAATAATTTTAAAGGATTAGTAATTTCTTTTGTTGGATGTAATAATGGCTGGGATGAAGGGTGTAAAAATTAATTTTGTTAAAAGAATTCTTTTGTCATAATTTTGAGGTTGTTGAGTGGAATTAAAGAATTTTAAGAGTTTCGATTTAAATTTGAAAATTTTAAAAAAAATGAAAAAAAGAATTGCCTAAAACCTTAATTTAAGGGAATTGAACCCACGATTGTTCTTTAAAATTTAAGAAATTCCAATTTTAAATTGAAAAAAAAAAAGAATTTGACAAATTGACCACTTTGTGAAGGATTTAATCAGATAATTTTAGGAATTGAACCATCATTGTTGTGTAAATTGTAAGAAAATACAAGTAAGCATTGAAAAAAATTGAAAAAAAAAACTACAAATGTAATTTTTTTAAATTTTGAGATTTGAACCCAAATTGTGCTACAAATTCTAATACGACTCAAATTTACATTTAAATTTAAATTGAAATAACTTTAATTACATATTCCAAAAAATCACATCCCTAAAATTCTTCCCAATTAAATTTACCAGTTCCATTAAAAATCACTTTCAAACCAAATATGAAAAATTAAAATAAATCGCCTTAACTCATTAAGTTCAATTATTCGAAAATTTTTCATGATTAAATCCTCAACATTAAGCCCAGCATACGGCTTGTTTATCCTTCTCCAGCATTGTCCATTGAACATGAAAAACAACATAAAAAAAATTTAAAATGCGACACAGTAAAGGAAGTAGGATTTCGGAAATTTTTAAACTCATTATTTATTTCAGAAAAAAATTCATTATTGTACAATAAATAAATAAATAAATACATTCACGACCAGAATACGGAATATTGCAGTCATGACAATTAAAACCTCATTCAGTGGAAATGTGTTCGTTTATTATGAGATGATGTAGAATTTACTTTGTTCGTGTTTATGGTTTGTTTTGGAAGGTTATGTTTTATTTAGCATATAATAGAATTAAGGTTGAAATTGTAGAATTTTGGGAATTTGCTGGTTTTTGACCTGAATTGAGAGTTTTGGTATTTTTGAATTTTAGAAAATCGTTATTTTTTTTATAATTTCAATTTTCCGTTATTTTTTGAATCTCAAAGGAGAAAAATTTTGAATTCTAGAAAACCGTTATTTTTTGAATCTCAAAAGTTCGTTATTTTTTGAAAAAAAAGTGGAAAACGATAGCCATTCATCTAGTTTCAACTGCAAAGAATTAAATTGTCATTTTTTAATTATTTATCCCATATCAAATATGTACAACATGAACAATAATGCCAATTAAACGAACATATAAAAAATTACAAAATGATTCATTATTTCCAGCAACAAAGCTACTAAGGGAGCATCCGCAAGTCATGTCAATGGAGAAAATGATTTTTTTGGACTTCGGGTACCTAAAATTTGGAAATTGGGGGATAGGGGAGGAGGGTGGAGGATTGTTCATCCATATCCAAAAGGAACCGTTTACCCCAACCTAGTCCCATATCAAGCACCAATCATCAAATATCATACACAATCGATTCCCATTAAAAATATATAATAACAATGAGTCGAGATGAAACATGAGCAAGCATCATTGTCATCATTAATTAGTCGTTTCCGGGTACATGAATATCTACAGCAGTCAAAACGGATGACGGAAGAATACGATGAGACAAAGACATTGAAGAAAGAATCATTAAATCCTAACTATGATGGCAAACAAAGCCAAAAGTCAGCAGTGAGCTTTCTTAATTAAGGTCAACATACACAGGATGAGAAAAGAAGATGAAAATGACAAAAAGGAACGAAAGTTTTGCCTTATTCTGCTCATCGTAATTATGAATAATAGCACCGGAAAAAAGTAAACCTTTTTTTCTATCCTTTGTCCAGTCCTCATCATCACATGGTGCGTTTTTATTATCGATCGATGACCACACACACTCACTTCTTCTTACATATAGAAATAGCGATATTAAATGATGAGCAGTGGTGGGTGATTGAGTTTTATGGCTTTTTTCTTCTTCTTTTGCTTTTTAGTGTGATTGTTAGTTTTATTGAGGGTGTTAAGGAAGGGGGTGACATAAACTTTAGTTAAAGTTTGGTTGTATTGAATTGATAGTTTGTTGTGATGAAGTAGATTTGGACGTGATTTCATTAGTTTTTGGGGGATGGAATTTAATGTAGATTGAAATTAGAAGTAGTTTTCTATTAGGATACTGATTGGATTTAAGATTTGATGCTTAAATGGAGTCTATGATTATTCGATAATTGCAAACTTAACATTTTAACTTAAGGAAGTAGATTTAACAGTTTTAATTGTGAAATAGATGTTTTCATTGAAACAACTTGCATTTGTAACGGTTAAAAAATATTTGAATTAAATAAACTGTTCTAAATCGTACTAAACTGTACTAAGACAAAGTAAACATGTGTTTTTCGAAAGATTAAAGTTTTGAAAGTGATTTTACGCGTGAATAAGGAAATAAGAAGTATTAAAACAGCGTAGATCATCAAGCATCAAGCAACAAGATTAAATAGTGAATAATAGAAGTGTGAAAATAGGATGCTAATGAAAAATCGAGTTGTTTATTGTTTTTGAGGAATAAATTAGAAAATGTGAGTAGATTTATGGTAATATGGAATAGTTTTAAGTACATACAGAGCTTAATACATCGAAAAACAACGATTTCACCAAGTTCAGAGGTGATAAATAATACAAAGCACCAGAAATTACAACAAACTTAATTAAATTAGCTGTAAAATTATTCAAATGATAGATTTCCATAGCAGGATCCATATAATCATCTCCCCTTTCAAAATTACATCATCTCAAAATCGCCTCAATATTTATTTTGCATAATACCCACGAAACTCATTTTCTCACATCCTCTCATTCACGAAATGTCTTTCCATTTCCATTTTTGATCCAAGAAATATGCTCCCTTTCTCACAACCCATCCCTTTCTCTTCCGTTCCATCACTTTCTTCATTTCCTTCTCTCATTCGCTTTAAGACGACCGGAGTGGATGAAGAAAAATGGAAAACAACAATTGTTGTTTGTCTTCGATGATAAAAGTAAACACGAAAATTAAATAAATCATAAATGTTTTTATTTGTTTTTCATGCTTTCTCATGTTTGATGTGTTTTTGCTGTTCTTATTCTTTCATTTCTGGCACTTACTTTATCTCTCGTCTCTTTTTTTGTTTGTCTATCTTTTTTTCACTTTGTCTCGCAATTTCTTTTCTATTTGTGTATGGACTTTCTTTTTGTTACTTTCTGTTTTTTTGGGAGTGTTGTGTTTGGTGGGTTCATTAAGATCGAGAATTCTTTAGTTACTTAAGGAAGAGGAGGGAAATGATTTAAAGTATGTATTAGCTCTTGGATTAGAATTTAATGTGATTTTGCAGATTCATTTTGTAAGGCTTAGCAGGGGCATATTCAAGAGGCAAAATCACGTTTTGACACAATTGAGACTATTCTTAGGTTAGGGTTCTAGCTAAACCTCTGTAGTCGCTAAATTACCCCTTTGATTATGTGTCCGGAAAGTACCCGGCATAGGAATCCGAGACCCTGTCGGTGTGACTCTGACCTGGGATATGATTTATAGAAATCCTTTCTTAGAGCAGACTCAAGAAAGTCTGTACCCAGATTCTTTTACTTTTGTACATCGTGTGCCTTCAAAGGTGCTGCATTCATCATCAATCAAGTTTTTCGTGCAAGCCCCGGGGTAAATCTTGGTACCTGTTTTTGTAGTCATAGTCGAAACATGAAATTTATTGCATTTTGCTGTTCAAAAGCAATGTTTAAGCCATGAATTTCAAGAATACTACTTCCTAAACTACGATTCTCAGCTTCAATTCATTTATCTGTGCCAAAACCACTAGATACAATTTCCAAAACTCCAAACTAAAGCTCAACAAACCAAAAACTTTCTCATTAAACCCAAAAAGCTTCAAACTAAGTAAATAGCCATCTAAAACCCCAAACAACCGACTTAAATGTCACTTCTCATTAAGAATCCCCAAAACAAAGACCAAATTTACAACTTCCCTAATGAAACTTTGTTTTCCATTCAAACAAAAGAAGGCAAAAGGAGAAGAGAATCCGGAAGGAAGCTTAAAAAAGTTCATGAGATTGTGAAACTGGAATTGTGAACATGCAATGGACGACAATTTTTGTTTGTTAAAGTAATTAATTAAGTTAAAGTTGGTGCTAATAAAATGAACATGACATGCAAGTTCCTGTGACGAAAACTTTCATTTTAATGTCAATATTAATTCTGATGAGAAGCTGCTGCTGCTGACTTTAAGGAAGAAAGTTACATTTTGACTAAAATTAGACATCTAAAAAGCCATGTGATGGCCTTGTTTACTTCGAACTTAATATAGCACATAAATCCTCTTAGCCTACCTGCCTGACATTTTGTCACAAAAAATAATTTCCTTCGCTTCCATTAAAAATTCAAGAGGCATTCAAGTTGTCTTTTAAAGAGATTGTCAAGGAAATAAGAGATGGGCCACTTCCATCCACAATGTCTTGCAAATCACTGGCATGCACAACAGCTCCAGTGTCCCTTTTTTATATGCCGTCCGAAAATATAATTTTCTAAAAAAGACATTTTTAAGGATGAGCAAAAAAAGTTTGTTTTCGGAATGTGAATGACGCCACGAAAATACGACGTGGCTATGTCACGTAGGGGATGATCATAAATGACGTCCTTAATTAAGTTGGGTCTACTCATTGGCAGAACTCGAAGTCGACTCAATTCCATATAAAAGTGAGTCAGATTCTTAGTAAATTGACATCATTTATGAACGGAACCACAAAGAAAAATGACTTTCTGTTCTACGAAACTTTAAAGAAGTAAGAATAAGAGGCAATCATAGCCATTTTTTTGGGAAATTTATTTCGCATATAAATAAGGAAAAAAAAGTTTTTTTTTCCATTTCCCACGAAAACATTTTGTAAATGAGCGAATTTCGTGGACATTAAGAATGTTTATGGGAGCACAGAGTGTGTGGGATGAAAGATCAAATGTTTGTCCAATGTCAAGATGTTGGAGAAAAGTTGAGAGATAATACTTGTTGTTGATGAATGTAGGAAAATATGGGGAATTTTGAGGATGTACAATTTGAATTGGAGGAGGTATCCACTGTTTAGTGGAGCTGGAAGTCGACTCGACTCGTATTGATGAGTTGAAAGGGCACCACATAATAAGCGAAAGTCACTGCATTCAATGCTCAGAATCTTACTTTTTATAAGGTTCTATAGCATTGCCCCAGTGAGACTCGAACCCACATCCTATGGTTTCCGGTCGCATGCTTCTACCATTGAGCTACAAGAGCTTGTTCAGTATTGTGGCACAAAACACACTTAAACCTGCTCATTACTTATTGCACAGCTTTAATTGTTATAGCACAAATCAAATGGAATAAAAGCAAATACAGCGTCTAGCCAGCATCACACCAACTCCAAAATTGTCGGATAATTCTCATTTCCTGCGCGTGATATGAACCGTCTCGAGAACCTTACTGCAACTAAGAACTAAGAGCGAAAATGCACTTCACTTCAACTTAAGCTCGAGTGAGACTCGAACCCTCACTCACTCAATCACATGTCAAGTACCCTTACCTACTAAGCTACCAGGGGTTGCTAGGGAGCATGGCGCAACACAAACTTAAACCTTCTTATCTATGCAGTAGTCATTGCACAGTTATTTTAAGCCAAACAGCAATTCCAACAAATATTTCTTATATCCAATCACAATTTTTTAACATATTTAAAACTTCAAAGTCTTCCTTTTCTTCGAATACCTAACCAATCTCATCAATCTTCAAACTCACAATCTCTACAGAAATTTAATAATTCCACATCCAAAGCATTTTCACGAAAAAGGCTTCATTATATTTTTAGCACAATATTGCAGACTCAATTGTTGACAAGTAGACACACTTCACGTATAAAAAGGAAGTCGCACAAGTCGATAATCCCTCAACAATAAATTCAGTTCTTGGTAATAATTTTTATAAATCTGTAAATGACGTCACTGAGAATTAAAGTCCTTTAAAGCCTTGAATTTAAGGGAAGAAAAAAAAAGTTTTTCTTATTCCTTTTTTTGGCTCCTCGTCAATCTCAAGTTGAGCATAAATAATTGGATTTCTCGTTTCTAATTCCACCCGAGAAGCAAAAAGGGGAATTTTCTTATTTTTTTTTATCATTTTTGTTAATTAACAGAAAAGAAAGAAATAACTTTTTATCTCAAGATTGACTTTATTTATCTTTTTGGATAGCACAATCTAAGGATATCCGATGGACATTTTTAAGAAAATAAAAGTGACCCAAAAGACATCTCTTGAATTGAGATGTAATCATTAAGATTTACGAAGTTTTTTGTTTCCTTTGTACTTTTTTTTGTTGGTGCTGGCAGCATCTACTTTAGTAATTAGCACCTCTCGGAAGTGATGTTAAGGAAAGATCCGGAGAGAAATATGCAATAAAAATTTATCAGGTGTTAGGGTCGATAGAATGTGGTAAGATTCTTTAATAAGAGAAGTTTGGTAAGGATGTGGACATTGGTGACTGAAGGAAGCGCATTTTCGAGATTCTCAACCAAATTAAATGTCAAAAAATATTTGAAAAATAACGGTCGGAAAATAATTGAAAATTAACAATCAAAAATTTTTGAAAAAAACCGTTAAAAAATATTTGAAAAATAACGGTCAAAAAATATTTGAAAATATTTTGTCAAAATTAGAACATCAGAGATTCCAACAGTCAAACAGACAGTCAAAGCAGCCACATTTGTGGCTTTAACATTAAAGCAAATCATTTAAAGCTCTTGCCTCGTGGAAAAACCCTATGAATCTTATGTCTGCGTTTCCTTTGTTCTCATTTTATTCCCGCCAACATCGTTATGCGTGTGTATGTGTGTGTGTGGTTGGAATTTTTTCGGCAATATAAATTTTATGGATACGCCGTCGAGGAAGATAAAAACGTGCGATTAAACTAATAAAGTGAAATTGTTTTTTGTGTATTTTTGCGGCTAACCTCGAGCACCGTTTTCATCTCTTATTGTATCCTCTCTCTAATTTGGACTGATTGCTCATCCTCGTTTTATATTCAAGTCATAAGGGGAAAATATGAAATTTTAATTGCACGTTTTAAATTTTTTAAGAGATAATTTGAAATGTTTTAAAGAGTTAAGGCAGTCATTACTATGAGTTATGTTCTACAATTGTATAGATTATCATATTCAAACATAAAATGGAGATATAAAATTCTTCTAAGTCGTAAAGCATACAGCACTCTAACTTTTTTATTCGGCTAAAAAAAATAATCGGCTGTCGAGTTGACGACAAGGATATAAAATTGATGCTGTAAATGGATCTCTTTTCTTTCGAATTTTGGAATCAGAGATAGATAATTGATATTGAAAGGAACTTGGATATCTGATGAAAATTGAATTTTTAAGAATGATGGGAACTAAGGAACTGGCCGTTGAATCTAAAATTTTAAAACATGAAATTTCATTTAAAAATACCAAATTGACTGTTTAACGGTCAAATTAACGGATTTTCAAATTAATTTCAAATTTTTCGAAATAAAGTAGAAAAACTTAACTAGACTTTCAAAATGAAAATTGAAATTGACTATCGAAATGAAAATTCGAAATTGATTTTCGAAAATAAGATCATTTTCGAATTCATAATTTCGAAATTAATTTTCGAATAATTTTCGAAATTAATTTTCGAGTTTAAATTTTGAAATTAATTTTCGAGGTAAAAATTTTGAAATTAATTTTCGAACTAACAATTTCGAAATTAATTTTCGAACTAAAAATTTCGAAATCAATTTTTGAAGAAATTTTCTAAATCAAAATTTGAAAAAATTTTTCGAAGAAATTCGGAAATTTATTTTCGAATTTCAACAATGTCTCGAAATTGTAAATCTAGATTAGATCACAAAGGCCTAACAGATCAACCTACACCTGATCCAAAACTTTAACTTGTTCATTCAACCATTACACAACATCCCTCAAATTCTATAAATAGACTCAAATCTAAAGCACCAACAAAAACTTAAGGTTAGCAAGCTTATTACCATAACTGCCTAGAATAACAATGTCAAAAAACCACTAAAAGGCTATTTTTGAAGCCCACTTAATAAATTATCGTTGATGAATTTTAATAAGCACGTTTCACAACCCACACGTAAATTGAGAACTTTTTATCAATTTTCCATTACTAACCAAACCTAATTTACCACAAAACAGAATCTCATTACCTCTTTAACTCCAATTAATTAAATATTTTCGAGAATACTTACATAAAAATCATAAAAATTTTCTTAATTTTTTGCGCAAATGTTTACAAAACTTCTCATGAACTGGCTGCCTACACAGCATCATCATCAAATTTTATTGAATTATGTAAATATGGCATGATTCCCACGCATTCTTTACATTTCTTATTACTTAATATACCGTTTAAGTCTTTTGGAATAATTTTGATTAAAACCTCCATGCACACACGGATGATGGCATACAGAAAGGATGTAAAGTGCTCAAATATTTACAGATTCAATTGGTTCAGGGGTATGCAACCTGCGTGCAGCGACACACTAGAGCCATGAATCATGAAAGTTAAATCGTATACTGTGCATTTGATTGAAGCTTACCACTAAGGTGGACCCCGAAAAAAAGGTTGTGCACCACTGACTTATCTCATGACATTTTTCCAATAACTCTTTGATTTTTAATCATTTTAAAAATGGCGATATTAATTTTTTTGCGTAATGAAAATTGATATTTCCTGTAATTTACTGTCATCAGTAGTTTGTGGTTGCTGTGCCTGCAACCATGCATCATAAACACGGTTACTCATCTGACAAGGGACAATTTTTTTAATTGTAATGGATGAATGGACGGATATTGAAGTTTGTAATTAGGTAGTTAATAAATGAGTGCATTCAGTGGACTGCAGGAAGCCATTATCAATTTTCACTCATTATGGACAGTAATTAAGTATGGAAGATTTGATTTGGTTTCAGTAATATGAAAATTTATTGAATATTGGCGGTAATTGTTGGTATGAAGGCTTACTTTGATCAGTAAATTGGCTTTCATCAGTAAATTGACATTTATTAAAGTTTTGATAGGTTTATTGAAATTGAGGTCGATTTGTGAATAGATAGAATTGATAGAACAGTATAACATTTGGTATTGGCAAGCATGAGCAATGTCCTGATGCCATTTAATAAATTTTATGATAACAATTGATCTGCCGATGATTTAAAAAAATAAAAATAACGGTCATTTCAAATTTAAATTTTAACAAAAAGTCCAATTGCAGCCAACTTCATGCAAATTTCAAATTTCAAATGACAGTTTGAATTTTTCATTTAAATTTTAATAACTAATTGATAATCGCAGTCAACTTCGCTTGTAATTTTCAATTAAAGCCAACTTCAAGTAATAAAAAATTCAAATTTTGAATGACAGTTACAATTTTTCAGACAAACAAGCAGCAAAACTAATTAATTTACAAAACAATTAACTACAAAAGTCTGCCAGACACGATAAAATCCAATAAAAAGTCAGTCTGAGAATCAATTTTCCACTCAACGATTTTCCCATTTAAGATAGCTTGCATATTTCAACAGCTTAATAGATAATGATCACTAAAATAATTAATTTACTGCATTTTTTTGCTCTCAAAGTTTGTTTTTTGCAATCTCGATGGGAAATTTTTCATTAATCTTGTAAAAGGCAATTTCCGCCTTTATGTAATTATTATCTATAGATAATTCAGCATAAACTTTTCCATTAGCCTTTCATCTCCCAATATAATTTTTTGCTATTCTTAATTAAATGAGCTCAAAAAGCCAGCACAGAAAAATTATTTTTTCGACAGTCTCAGCTTGCTGTGCACTTTCTCAGTCGCTCCTAATTCCCATCTTTACGACCTTCTGCTCATTCGATTTTGCCAAGAAAAAAATAAAAATCCCTAACATCCATTTATAACATAAACACAAATCTTATCAGATTCATAACTTATGAACAATTCCCAAATGAAATTAGAATTGATGCAAGACGAGGAAATGGAAAGCCAGCCTTGTGTGTAGCAAAAAAAGCATAAAAAAGATTTTCTTCTTCTTTGGATTTTCTGCTGGCTGTTACGGCTGATGCCAGTAATAAATAGTGGTTCCAGTAGTAAATTTAAGGGTTAAAAGGATTTTGATCGAGGCAACTTGAGTTTGTTTGGATGACTTTATTTTTTGTGCTTGTCGGATTAAGTTGGAAGAGATTTTTTTGGTACCAAACCAATGTAATCCATATTATCAGATATAGCAACAAATGCTTGGACAGAATAAGCCAGAGGTGGGCAACCTGTATGCCGTCTGAGTTTTCAATCGAGGGTTCCAATCAGGTCCTCTTGAAAATTATCTTAAAGGTGGTGAACCCTTGCCTAACTTCACTATGTACCAACTTCATCATCTCGATGTGTGGACAATCAATCAAATCCATATAATGATGCTGAGTCAAATGAGGCTCTGGTTATCACCATGTCAAGCAAGTCGCCATCCTTAACTACAAACTAAAAACCTATGGATAGTTATGAATCACAATTGATCTATTAGCAAGCAAAAAAGAAAACAATAAATGCTCTCACAGAAAATGTTCTCCATGTGTGCAGCCCATCCTGCATAACTTTCATGATCTTTCGGTCACTTTCCTCAATTTCTTCATCCTCAACAACAATAACAACAAAAAATCTAATATTCTAATCCAATTGTCACACTTAAATTACACAATCATAAAATTCATAAAACTTTTTTTTTTCATTCCTGCACCTTTGCTTTGCTCGAATCTCTAGAGGACAGCTGAGAAAAAATATATATTATTTTTGTGGGGTTCGTTTGTAAATGATGTTTTGTGGGAAATATAGATTGAAGATACTGGTTTCTTATTTTGAAATTCAGAGGTTCTGGACTATTTTGACCAGTTTAAGGTCTAGGGGCGATAGTCAGGTCTAAACGACATCAATTGACATCACCTAACGTACAATTAGCGACATAACTGTCATTTCACTCAAATTTGCTATTGTTAAGGACCAGAGTAGACAGGGCTATATGGTAGAGGATACTTTTTGGATTTTTTGAGTACGGATTTTGATGCCTGACGTCACTTCTGAATGGAGCCTAACATAAAATAGAAGAAAAAAAAGATCCCAAACTTTTTTTCTGTCGGAACCTCCAATATATTCAAAACGAAACGCAACAAACGAAAACTTTTCATTCACTTTCACTTTTCCTCGGCTACAGCCTTTTTTGTTGTTTAGTGAGTTAGGCATAAAAGGCACATAACGAGTATATTTATGTTCCAAGATTGAATGGCACATCACCTTTAAAAATCGTGAAATGTCACCTGAAAGCGACAAATAACAATTTTTCGTCGCATACCTTTTTCACCCAAAAACATTCTTTTTTTGTGTTGGATATATAGCTACGTATGTGCGTTGTGTTGCCATTTTTTTCGTCATCATCTGTTCATAACATATAATATTATTATGTAAGCATAACAAGCACAAAGAATGTCGAATGCTAACAAGAAAGTTTCATTAAATTTCGTTTTCATTTTTTTTTTCTTCTTGTGCCTTTATACTTTATATTTTTTTGTGTATATGTCGCATTTATGTTCAAACATGTATATCGCATCGCATTACATTGGACTTTTAATTTAAAAAGTCATCAAAACGTGAAGGGAAATTTTTGTTGTTGTTGGTTTTGTTCTATTTGAAGTTCTGTGCCTCCCTGCTGCTATGCTGGGGGAAAAAAGTGAAATTTATGTTCCATTTTTTTTGCTGCTGTACTCTATTTTATTTGTATAATTTTTTTTATTTCTACATCCTCCCGAAAATAAAAAGTCTGCTGCTCATGTGAGCAGGAATGAGGAAATAACACAGAGAGAGACGAGTTAGAGGAATTAATGTTGGATGATGAGTTGATTGCGTTTTTGTGTCCATAAATTATTACTATGGGGAGGAGGTAATTAAGAGTTATGAGGGGAAATGACTTAATGGTAGACAGTTTTAGTATTTTTAAAAATTATGATGATTTTGTTAGACAGGAGCATTGTTGGTTTGGTACTTTTAAGACAGGAGCAAGATGCAGAAGTGACTAGTCACTTTTTGCGATTCTGGATGTTTTTAATGCTTTTGACATTTTGATCAGTTTCAGATTGGAATTGATACCTAAATACTCGAAAATAAGGAAATTGGCCAATAATGTCAATCCTTGCTTCAGTTCAATCAAGATTCCACATCAAAGGGCCAAGGGAGAGGAAGGGTATGCTTAAAGATCAATCTCGACTATATTTTTTGGAAAAATTGCTTACGATTTGCTAGGAACTGTTAAATAAAGCCGATTTTCGATGCTAGACAATGTAGATGGGTATATCCTATTCGAGGAAGTAAGAACTAAACATTACCATGCCTTGTCCTGTCTAGTATATCAGTTCTGGCTTTCAATACATGGAATCGAATCAGAATAACACTAATATGCTCTAATCCAGTGGTGGGTAACCTGTGTGTCCCCATTTTTCGGAAATGTCATGAATTGTAGTTGGATGTGTTTTGGTAGAGGCTTACCACCAAATTATGCCACGAAAAATTGCTCACTACTGCTCCAATTCTATCTTATTTCACTAAATCATACCCCAAAAACCTGGCACCCGACCCCTCACAACACAAATCCACCAACAACCCTAAACTGCCAACAATCCATACCCCCATCCACAAAAAATCCACGCTAAGCATTACAATCTCTCTCTCTTTTTATTCTTCATATTTCTGTCAACATTATAGCATACTAGAAAATGTTGATATGACGATGATATGGGTTGTTACTTCCTTTCGTTAACAGAGACATCAAAAATTGAGCTGGTTCCATGGGGTAATGTCATGACTTCATCATTAAGTTTGAAACAAAACAACAAAAAAAACACAAAGTTTCTTTTGAAATGCCAAGCATGTAAGTTCCTTGTTTTGCTTCTTGTTTCTCTGAATGGATGTTTGTATTATTAGACTAGAATATGTGAGTATGTATCATGAAGGACTTATAGTGGCTTATGAATATTAAACAATATTTCTGTAATTAATTCATTGTGTCTCATTAATTAAGTCTTTATGGAAATTATAGTAAGGATGTACTATTCAAATTAATATCAACACATTTCCTCATTAAGGATCTCGTCATTGAAGAGGTAGCATATGATGCTTAAGAGTATATTTTAAAGGAAATTTCTGCTGAATTTAAATAATAAGTTCAAGATAAGTTTGTAGAATATTAATTAGAAAATTTAATAGGAAGTATTTTTGAGTATAAATTTGAATTTCAATTAGGAGAAAAAAATTTATTTTTAAACTTGGGTATAGGAGTAATATTTGTGGGAATTTCGTCAGAATTCAGAGTCAAAGTTCAAACTTCAATAAGGACAATTTGAGAATTTCAAGTAAAATTGGATCATAGATAGTACCAAATTTATCATTCTAAGTAATAGACTCGATTTCCAATCATATAAAGAACTTTGGTAGTTTATTAAATTCAGCTAAATACTCTGACCGGAAATGAGAAAAAAAAAACATGATTTTAAGAATATTGAATCAATACGGATCAATGAGGAATACTGAGTAAATATCCAAAATTAGGCTCCTTGGGTATCACAATCAGTGCATCTCTGGTATCAAAATATAGTAGGAATGAAGAGGTATCGAGCCATGTTCCAGCTGTCAGCTTAACGTGCTGACAGAAAAATTGTACAAATTATGTGATATAGAGCCAGACATCAGATGGAAACCTTTTTGCTAAATCCTAAGTTCCACATGATCAAGAGCCTGGTTAAATTAAGCAAGTAAATAAGAAATGACTAAAATTCTTTCATACTGCTCACAAAACCAAGTTCAATTCCTAACGAAAATTCTAAGGCAAAATTCACAACATTTTTCCCTCCTATCTCTCCAGCAGTTTCAAGTCAGTCGATAAAAAATTGCTTCTGATATTAAAATTTTAAATTTATTTCAATAAATTTCCATCAATTTTTAATTTCAAAAAAGCTCTAAAGCGCGCATTTTATCTAACAACAAAAAAAAGGAAGTAAAATTCCCTCGAATATTTCACAAAGTTTTATACGATAATTAACCCGTCAGATGCCTACCGCATTCACCTCACACTATAGGAAAAATAAATTATCATCACATAATCCTCGCACGGAGCAATTTTGATCAACACATGATGTCTCTAAAGTTCTCGTTTTCAGCATCACAGACTGAGTGGAAAAAAATTTAATTTGCGCTGTTTAAACGCACATGGCAATGCATATTGTCGTTGGATACGACGAAAAAAAAAAAAGCAATAAAATGATGAAATTTATTAAATGTTTTGTTCCTTACCAAGTGTTTTAACAGACTCGCATGATAATCCACATAATAATAATCCAAATAATGACATAAATAAATTCATTGTTCAGAATGATTTTTTTGTTGGTTCCACCAGAAAAAATTCTAACAAAAAAAAGTTTCAATATATATATTTTGTGTTCACTTCCTTATTACCATATTACTTGCACAGAATAATATTCTCTACGCTTCCACAGCGTGCGTTGTTTGAGTGAATGAATAATAAGAAGAAGAAGGCAAACATGCACATATTATGAGAAATGGCAATGTGATGGAATTGATAAGCGACATATTTTGATTATTTCCCAGTACCAGAAAACGCACATCGAATGCCGTACACATCATGTTTTTTGGGGGCACATATATATGCTGATTTTTTGGAAAAGGAAATTTTGAATTCTTTAAACGCAAAACGATTCCAAAATCATTATTGATTCAATGTAAACAAAATGGCACTTTTTGAAGCCTTTTTCTCTGTGCCTTTCTATTTTTGTATTTTGTGCACACACGCGCGATATTATGCACGCTTTTTTGTTTTACTTCACTGATTATTTTCACTAATTTTTCTGTCAGCTTAATTTGTAGCGATGAATGGCTTTGCCTTGAGTTGTTTGCCTTCTCAGTTTGAGTATGTTTGTTCACTTTAACTGTGCTGTTTATGGCTTTTTTTTGTGGAATTTAGTTGGTTTGAATTATTTTGAGTAATTTTCAATATTTCACTTTGATTACTTTGATCATTTAGTCACTTGGTGTTTTTTTCTCAATTTTTTGAGGTTATAAGACTTTAAACCTTATTTTCATTCACTAATTCTAGCTTATTGATGCTCATATATTTATTTTATTGTTTGCTCCGGGGCAAATTATAAGATTCTTCAAAAAACTGAAGAAAATAGTTAATTTTCGATGAATAATGAGATTTGAAAATCGCAAGTGGGAGGTCCGTGAGAAAATGAAATTTCAATCCAAAGTTAATGATGTAAATTTTGAAAATTTGTAAAATTTCACTATTTTAAGCATCACAATTTTTTGTCAATCGTACTAAAAATATCAATTAAAATTGAGGTTAATCCAGAGTCACTAATGTTAATTTTCACAAAATGAATTTCATTACATTTCTCCATAAAATATCGATAATTTTTATGCAAACTTCACTTAGAAAAATCCACAGTCAATCAATCAACCTCAATCTCGAGCATAAAATCATGCAAATTTTCCACAAAATCGTCTCCATAAAATTTCAATTTATTTTCTCCTATAATTTATTTATGTTCCTATCATCAAATATTTATGAGCATCCGACAGAAAATTTTAATTTTAATTTTTGTTCCTCTTCAACTGCCACCGAGTTCAGTACTTGAGATATTACTTGTGAATTGCGTCCCTTATATGCACGCACAGTCATTCAATTTATCACATTTGCCAATTGCAATATTTCTTTATTTACGAGAGTGTGAACCTCCTCGTGCTGAGTGCTCGTTGAGATTTTTTTTTTATATCTCCGTACACAACAAGCACAGTATGAAGATTGAAATTATTATTTCATCATTCAACATTGAAAATGAAATATTGTTTGAGCCTTTTTTTTTAAAGGATGTTATGCTACATCTATGATACTGTAATGTATATTTATGGTTATTTTGGATTCCTACTTTTGCGTGATTTTACACGTGCACAAATTGCCACATTTAAGTGCTTTATGAATATTCTCAACAATAAGCAACCCCGACACGCTGCATAACACTTGTAATCGGATTTAAGTTAATTAAAAATATTATTTTTTGTCACATCCACAACACATATGAATGACATTAACACAGATCCATATGATCCGAAATATCTCAATTTTTATGACAGCATACTCGGTCCCTTCCACTGTCCTCTTAATTCTTTTTTATTTTATTTTTACCGACACACAAAAAAAATTGTTTCTTTTTTCACTCGTACCCGACTTTTGTACTGAGAATTTTAAATTGAGGGTCCTTCCCGCTCAGCATCAATCACATAACTGAATGTTATGCGATAATATAGAGCTGCACAGTAGGGAGAGAGGAACTGAAACATTTGTACAATTTGATGCACTTGACGACAACATTTAGGGGATATTTATTCACTGTTGCACTTTCCAGACAAATGGTGAGCATGCGCAGTGCCAATATAAACAATATAAATATTTTCGTATACAGACAGTCGACGTTTTGCCGGGTTGTTAGGAACAAATTTTGAAGCAACATATTTTTTTTTGTATTTATGCTATGTAATGTTTTCAATTTTATTCCTTAGTATCTTCCTTGATTTTATTTTTTTCTATTTCCATCCTTTGTTTGATCATTATTGAATACATTCAAATGTACTGCTGTAGATTGTTATCGTTATTATTTATTGGATATATTATTTTGTGTTTATTTTTCTTATGGATTGAAATTGAAATTTCACTTTTCATTCAGATTTATGGATTTATTGTTATACGGCTCAGTTGGAGTAGGTTAATTTGATTTGTGGCGATAAGGAATGCTATTTTCTTGAAATGGGGTTGTGTGTAAATGATGTAATTAACTGAATGGGATTTTTGAGAATTAAATGAACCTAAAATTAATGAATTTTGACGAAAATCAACTCATAAATGCTCACAAGGACGTTATTTAGCTATTTTAGGGCTTCTACCTAGTTTTCTCATCAATCTAGAGCAGTTTTGTCCAACATGTGTGTCGTGATCACTAGTGTGTTGCCGAAGCATCTAAGGAATGCAATGAATCGTATACCATGTGCGCTTTTGGTCGGTGCTTACCACCAAGATGTGCCGTAGCCCAAAAAGTTCAGCATCACTGGTCTAGAGCTTGAAGATCACTTCGGCTCTCTACAAATTAATTCAAAATTTTCGTGATTTTTTTTCTGCTGGCTCTTGTGAAGTATAAAAAATATTTTCAATAAAAAATCACAAAACCACAAAATTTCTCACAGAACAAGTCAATATATGTGACATCATTCTTAAACATGCCCCACAATTGCATAAACTAACTTCTAAAAGAAAATTGTAAGTTCATTGTATTAACAATGCAAATAGCATGAAATAAAGTTGTTCAACTTTGACGGGAGCTATATCTATTCTAAATAAATCATAAATGGCAAATATAGGGCAGCAAATCGATTTTTTTCATATTGTTGTTGTTGCTGCTAAAATTGGATGTAGAACTTTGTAATATTTTTTAGATTGTTATATGTATTAGCAAATCCTAAAATAATATTTGATTGCTTGCAGCTATTGCTTTTTAGATAGAAAATTATGGACTTTTTGATAGAAAATTTATTAGGTATGCTAAATTCTCTAAGTAAATTTTAGAATTTTTTTGAGTTTTTGAATTGGTAAACTGACTGGATTTAAATGTAATCAGCATATTTAAGTAGATTTGACCTTTCATTGGGATAGTCGCAGAGGCTGAAGTCGACTTGAGTAAATCGTTTTTGGACGTAAATATAATGTCTTCAATCACTAGTTGAATATCTGAATGCTCTGGTTGTGCATATAGGCTACAATGAATAATATGAGTTTCGAACCAATGATCTAAATTAAAGCAATTCAGAGTAAGATGCTGACACCTAATTCAGTGGGGGTGAAGGTTGACTCCAAATTCAGGAAGAGGTGGACAGAGGATTTAGGGGTCAAACTCCATTTCCACAATTTCTCAAAATTCTTTTTTTCCTAGGGTTTCATTCCGTTGAGATTTTATTATTCCTTAAACAAAGAAAATGTTACCATAGGGACTTTTCTATGGAGCATGGTGACAAGGAAGGCCCAAGGGAACCCCAAGTAAATTTTTGTGTTTCACCTTCTACTTACCAAATGCTCCCCTCTCTTCCTTTCTGGCTACAACCCTGTAACACTTAGATACCGAAACAATGATTCTAAATATCCCAAATCTTAAGCTTAATCCTCTTACATTCATAAACTAACTAGCTTACTTCGCTGGTCGTACAGATGCCCTCAGATGCCTATCGTCTGCCAATTACCAAATGCAATATTGTCTTTATCGACTACTTCCTTCCAATGACAATGTTGCATACTCATTTGCGTACTCATGTGTATACTCAATCAATATGTGAGCATACTCATAAAAATATGCTTTACTTCCATTTATTATCCCAATATCAATACCAAACTAATATTCTAAAACAACTACAATAATTCAAGATTTATTTCTTCCAATAAAGTCCAATAATTGCAGTCTAACTAAAATTTATGGAAATATTTTCAGTATCCATAAAAAAGTACCTGCAATGATTCATGCTTCTCGTTTTCTATCTCAATATTCTACAAAACAAAATGCATAAACAATACATTTTAAGCACCACGAAACATCGATTTTAATTACAATATCTATTATAACATAATAGTTTTGTGAACTGCATGGTCCACACTCATTTGATTTTAAATCGACCTGTGCCTGTGTACATATTTTATCATAAAGATAATATCAAAATTCAACATTATTATCGTACACAAAAGGAGACTCCGGGGCGTAATTGTTAAGGTGTGAGGGGAGGAGGAGGTAGGGGTATATGGAGACATACATACATAGATTGCATAATGTTCATGTAGTACACAAATTTCCGTAATTACTAAAATACAGTTTTGGTTTTCAAACACCAACAACAACAGCAAAATTTAATTGGAAATTTTAGTAAACACAATTGTTGAGTACAATAGAATTTAAATGTAAATGGATGTATGTCTATATGTGTAGCTATACACAAAAAAAATAATCAAGAGAGATATAATATCGATAAAAGTTTATTATTTTAAACTCAGGATGAGAACAGAAACAACAACAACAAAAAAAAATCATGTAAATTGATATTGTTATGTAAGGTAGTTTATGCTACTTCAAGCTGAGTGCATTAATATAATTGAAAAAAAATATATATTTTTGCACTTTTTGGACTTCAGAATTTTATGTTTTAAAGGTGTTGTTGAATTTACGATTGTAGCCTCCTTTTTTGTCACTGTATTCAATAATTTAACTAGTGCAGCAGTCTGCAATTAGTCTAGAATACCGAAATAGACATAATAAACGAGATGAACTGTATCTGTTATTCCCTTTAGCAGATCATTATACATAAGGTCAAGTGATGTCCCAGTTCTTAAAGTAACAACTGTAGATTTCTTAGATGGCAAAAGATCGCGAGGAAGACCGAAGAAGTCCTTAAATAAGGTCTGATTATCAAAATGACATAAGATCAATGCAATGACCAGGAGGACATTTGTGGCCTTTGTGGCATACAAAAAAGCAACAAGACTCTGATGTTAATGAAAATTTCGATATTATTTATGGTCAATGAAATGATCAGCGGTGGACAACCTTTTATTTCAACGGTCACACCTTGGTGGTAAGCAACTGTCGAAACCTTACACCATATTCCTACACGGCACACTAGGCTACTACTGTAGTAGATGTTGCAGGAGATGACCAAAGAAGTAATAAAAACGAGCTGTTGATAGAGACAGAAGCGCATTTGGTATTAAAAATTGGCAAATTGAAACTGATCAGCGATAGAGTCATGGGCTATCCGAGGGAGTCCATGAATCACAATTGAGATCAGGTTCAACCTCTTAGGATTACATGCAATTGAACATAAGCATTTAAAACTATTTTATAGACATTATTAATTAATCACATTAATTTTTGATTTACATGAATTTAGCATACAGCAACTATGAAATACATTCACATCCAAACCATCTGTCCCTGTATAATAGTAATATCAATCAACAGATACTAAGCCAAGAAAATGGAATTAAATTTCTCCAAAAAAAAAAAACTGACAACAATAAACGGAAGCAACAAAAGAAGTGAGAATAAGTTGATGGCTATAATCATGAAGATTAAGTTCACAATTAAATATAAGAAAGGAATACAAAGCACCACACGTACATATTCATCACCCACAATACATATTCACACTCCATCAGGATGAAAAGGAATGGAAAGATGGGAATGAAAAGTTACTTAACATTTTTCATCATTTTCACTCCTTTTTTTGTTGTTGGCATCTCCTGATGAATTTAGCAATCACTAAAATTACTTTCTTTCGCCTCCTTTCCTTCATTATTCATTCCAGTATGGAAACAAAAATTTTTATTCATGAAAATCAAAATGAATTTTTGTGCTTTCTTTCTTCTTCTTAGCATCGACGTCGTTGCTTAGTTCCTTTATTTCCTCTCATCGCACACACAAAACTCAAGTCGATTTCAATTTACGAAATTAAAAATCAACAGCGAATGAATGTAAATTAATTTTTTTTGTTACTCTCTCTGGTTTGGCAATGACGGCAGAGAAAAAAGGTGAGAAAATAATGTGCGGAATTGAATTAAAGGAATCAAACAAAAGGTGCCATTGCCAAAAAGTTTTTAATTAATTTTTTTTATTTTGTATATTCTCAATCTGGAACTTTAAGAATCTTGCATTTAATTGGAAATGAATTTGTTGCAAATTATACATGCTCTATTGTGCTCTTAAGAGGGTTGGGGAATTAAGGGTTTTAGTGATAATTTCAGGGTCGTTCTTATTTTTCGTAACTTAGTTAGCGACTTTTTAATTCCATCCGTAATTGACAATAGGCAAGAGCTTTAGCGAGTTGGGGAGACTGTCGATCCGACTCGGTGACTGACAAAACACTCACTAGACAAAGAGCATGCTCATGAGCATGTTCACAACATAGGGAACGTCAAGTGTTTCACCTTCCCATGTACTTGATGTTTTCACTAAGAGCACCGCTAGCGACCAAATTACACAATGTGTTGTTCGAGTGTCGAACCTGTGGAAAGTCTATTAATTAAGGTCTTCAAAGCTGATTTTCAGGACGGTAAAAGAGCCGGTGGACGCCCAAATAACTCTTGGAAGGAAGCTGTCGATAGAGATATTAGTGCACTTCTACCATAATCGGAAATTGGCAAGTGGAAGCCAGTAATGGAGCGACTTCTGTAAGAGGTCATGGATCACAACTGATCTGTACGACCAGCGAAGTAAGTAAGTAGCTCGAGTGGGACTTGAACAAGATGACCGATCACTTTGAATGACGAGTTATTTACTTATTTTATTGGCTGGGGCACTCGAGGGTCCATTGCCACAAATAGCAAATTGCCACGACAGCTGTATCCTTCTAAACCTTCTGCCACTTCGGAATATTAAAGACTGTAGCGTCCTTTTCAACACATCAATTCAGGAATGACGAAAAATGCATGTAGTATTTATCAAGAATAAAAACAATAAACCCCAACACTGAGGTTCCCTTTATGTACAAATCGATGCACTCCAACTATAACAGACTTCCGCTCATTCAAATTATTTCACCATACAAATTTTCACCCAACAATATTCTATAGTGTCAATCAACAATGCCAAAAGCAACACGAAAAACGTGAAAATTGAAATTAGTAAAATAAAAAAAAAAATTGCAACTATTGTTAATTGTACTCGACTGTACCCTCCAGCCAGCATAAAGGAAATTTTTCCATTAAATTTTTGATCAACGATGAAGAGCAAAGGACTCAATTTCCAATGGAAATTCAATTTGCCGGATCCGTGTGCTTCAAAAAAAGTTAAAATTTGATTAAAAATTGTCTAAAAATTCACTTCCATAAATCACGAGATAATGTCAAGTGCATTTTGCATCTACATGTAGACGTTAACTCTCAATAGAGATGAAAATACATCGACTAGACTGGCTGCACAGTTGATTGAATATTTTTTTTTTGTCTCATCCTGAAACAATGAATAGATTTGTCAATCTATTGAGGCGACACTTTTGCTTTTATATCCAATTGTTGTCCATTGTCAATACAATGAATTTTAATCAACTTTTTTTTTTACTCCACTCGTTTATTGTGAGTATATCCACTTGCCTGAATATTCGATTATTCATCATTGATCATTGTTTAACGTCAAAGCAATAGCTTTGCTTGATGGATGCATGCAAAAATATATATACAGCTTTACTGTACAAAATGTCTATGGTTTAAAAAAAAAAAGTTTCATTCATGCTCTTGAAATGATGAATAGTCTTTTTTGTGTGTGATTCCATGCATGTATGAGCAACAAGACATGTGAGAACATTTTTTATATGTTAATAAAAATTCTGTTCCTTTTTTATATTTTGGTGCAGCAGTCAAAAGAGTTGAATTGAATGAGATATAGGAGACTCAACAAGAGAAATATTCATGTCTGTGCAATTCAATACTTTTTATTTATATGTGCCTGCGTATCTCGAAGAGATGAATGAGGAAATCGGAAAAATGAACAGAAACTCACCAAAGTTGAGCACAAACTCACCAAAAGTGAACATAAACTCACCTAAAATGAACATGTACTCACCAAAAGTGGACAAAAACTCATCAAAAATTCACAAAAACTCACCAAAAATGAACACAAACTCACCAAAATAAACAAAATTTAAGTATCACCCAAAAATTAATAAAAATTCACCTTAAATGAACAAAAATTCACCTCAAATGAGCTTAAACTCTTCAAAAATGAACTAAATTCACCAAATATGCACAAAAATTCACTGAAAATCGACAAAAACTCATCAAAATTGAACACAAACTCACAAAAATTGAACACAAACTCACCTCAAATGAACTAAAACTCACCTCAGATGAACTGAGATTCACCAAAAATGCACAATAATTCACCAATTTACTTCAACATATTCATACAATATTTTCCTAATTGAATATAGCTCATCCACATCCAAAAAACTTTATTTTTTTACATATCCCCCAATCCTATATGCATCCATCTAACTCCACTGCACTCAACTCTCACTCGTTTATTCTTTTTCATAGCACCGTCAAAATGACGCCTGAATAATTTGTAAATGAACACTTTCGACGTAGTTTGGCTGTTAGTTAGTTTAACAACTTTTTTTTTATATCCTTTCCCGCCGTTCATATTTCGACTCCCTTAATAGAGCCACTCAATCAAGTCAAAAGATGGAAAAGTATTAGTCACCATCGATGAACAAGCAGCCAGATGGAAAGAGCATTTTGAGGAAGTGTTAAATGTGCAACGTGATGGCATATGTGTGGAAGAGGTTGCAAACCCACCGTCTTTGCCAGTAGACATTCGACCTCCTACAAAGAAGGAAATTATCGATGCTGTAAGAAGACTGAAGAACGGCAAAGCTGCAGGAATGGATGAGATACCAGCTGAAGTCCTCAAAGCTGATGTAAATGCTACCGCAAGCATACTTAAGCCACTATTTGACGAGATATGGTCACTAGAGCAATATCCCGAAGACTGGAAGGAGGGTTTAATAATTAAACTTCCTAAGAAAGGAGATTTGAGTTGCTGCAATAACTGGAGAGGAATAACACTCCTGTCAGTTGTAAGTAAAGTGTTTATGTCTGTGATACTGCAGAGGTTAATGGAACCAATCGAAACGAGATTGAGGAAGGAGCAGGCAGGCTTTCGTCCATACAGATCGTGCATCGATCAAATTAGCACATTGAGGATCATCGTAGAGCAGTCAGTCGAGTGGCAATCAGCACTTTACCTCGTTTTTGTAGACTACGAGAAGGCATTCGACTCAATAGATCGGGAATGCATCTGGACTGAACTTCGAAATTTAGGAGTTCCCGAGAAGCTCATAAGGCTGATACGTGAAGCTTATAATGGATTTAGATGCAGAGTGTTGCACGATGGGGTACAATCAGAGTCGTTTGTGTCACTAACTGGAGTCAGACAAGGAGATCTACTGTCACCATTACTTTTTCTAGTTATTATGGACAAAGTAATGCGTTCGGCGACGAGAGGAAAGCCAAGAGGAATCGTTTGGTCATTAAATGATCGTCTGGAAGACTTGGACTACGCCGACGACGCGTGTTTGTTGGCACATACCCATCAGGACATGCAAGGGAAGCTCAGAGATCTCGAATTAGAATCAGCAAAAGTAGGCCTTGTCATCAACGTCAAAAAGACGGAAGAGATTCGAGTCAACGCGAGGAACAATAGCCCAATGATTATCGGTGGACAAGTCGTAAACCGAGTTGAGCATTTTACGTATCTCGGCAGTAACATCTCAGCAGATGGCGGTACGAAGAAGGACGTGGACCAAAGGATACAGAAGGCGAGAGGTGCATTTATGAGACTCTCGAACATATGGAAATCCACCATCATAAGCAAGTCACTGAAGATGAAGATCTTTAATGCATGTGTCAAGTCGGTGCTGCTTTATGGATGCGAGACGTGGCTTGTAACTACAAACATACAACAAAAGTTACGGGTTTTTGTGAATCGCTGCTATAGACATATACTCAGAGTATGGTGGACTGGTGATCCACTTGATTGGCCGTCAAACCAAGTACTGCTGCAAAGAGCTGGTCAGGAAGACATTAATCGGGAAGTCCTCAAACGGAAGTATGGATGGATAGGACACACGCTACGAAAACGAAACACTAGAGAATGTGTCGTAAATGGGATTGAAACACAAACCTGTTTCACCGCGCTTGGATGGAATCCACAAGGAAAGAGACGCCCTGGTGCTCCAAAGGCAACTTGGCGTAGAACAGTAATGCGGGAATGTCAATTAGATGTCAAAACAGAGAATTTATACAAGCTTTGTGATGTGGCCAGTAACAGAGTCAGATGGAAGGCCTTTTGTAATAACCTAGGCTCCAAGTCGGAGCATGGTTCCAGTAAGTAAGTAAGTAAATAGAGCCACTCGCATGGACGGAAGGTTAATTTGCATATGGAGCTATTTGAAGGCAACAGTAGCTATGAGATGAAAATAAATTGCTATTTAATTGTATTTTACAATCCTGCATAATTTTTATTTTTACTGTTTGTCTCGTCCGTTCATCCATTTAGTCTGCTTATGCCCAGCGGTCCCTTTGGCATATGCACATCATTTATAGTTGCCAACAAAAAATGGAAGGAACAAAATTAAAATGTTTGTTTCAAATTAATTTCATGTCCGAGACAAGAGCATTGCCATAGAGAATAAATGTAATTTATGTATCAAATTGAATAGTTGTGTCATAGAACTTTATTAAAATGACAGCCACAGAAATTAAAAAATATTTTTTTCTCGCACAAAAATGGCAGCTTTTATAGTTACATAAAGCTGAGGATATTTCCGGAAAATTGCATGGTTGTGTCGGGGCGATCATTAAAATTTTTATCAATTATTTCTATAATTATCAATAATTTTAATTTGTGGATATGAAAAAGATTTTTCAAAAATAATTTCTGTTTTGAAGGAATGAATTGGAGATGTGATGAAATGAACTGTGTGGCTTTAAAGCGAAACTTCAATATAGTATCATTGCTTTAATTCAATGATTCCTTCTAAAGCACAGCATTAATATAAGATTACTTTTCTAAATCAATGCTGTATTCTAAAAGCCAAACTTCAAGATAAAATGATTGACTCAATTAAAAGCGATGCTTCATTATGAAGCAATGCGACATGATAATAATTGCCGTAAATCAACGTTTTATTTTAAAGCGATGCTTCAAAAGATTAAGATTATTCCTGTAAAACAACGCTTCATTTTGAGGCAAAGCTTTAAAAAAATCCCATTTCTGGTGTTGCCTTGCAATCATAGATTAGGAAGTAGAATAAGATGATAACAAGGTATATAAAGTAGCTGTTATAGCTAGGAATAGAAGAATAAACGGGAGTTATGATAAAAATCAATCAGATACGGAGTGAGAAGAGAGGATCTGGTCAAAAAGTCGATACTTTACACTACGTAATAGGTGAACGACCTTACCATGAATCCCCCCAATATTCACAGTAAATCAATTTAAACCAAGCGTAATTGCATAAAATTGCATCTGAAAGGTCTGATGCCCGTCAAAAAATAATAAGCATTCCCCATCAGCCATTAACCATAAAATTACAATAGGAAAATAAATTTTACACAAATTATTCAAATTAATTAATTTTCATATAATTCAAATTCCAATCGTGTGAAAAACCATTAAAATGGCACATAGTCACGCATCATCCACATTCATGCTGAACATTTCAATCACGCGTCAGTGCATTAATTTCACATAATTTCCATCACCTTTTTTATTACGACACAATTAAACTTATTAAGTCACTAAAGGTGAGACATACATCCTTTGACGCCATGAGAGCATGTAACATGCATAAATATGCATCAATGTAGCTCCTTTATATGCACGACAATACATAAAAATCAATTTATAACTTCATAAAATGCCATTCAATCATTCCATCTGAACTTTTAGCTGTAATTGAGGAAATAAGGAAGAAAGAAGACGAGGGAATAAAAAAAAAGTTTAAGGAACTCCTATAAGAAGGAAAAGAAATTTAAATTCCAACTCTTTATGTTTATATACACACAAAAATAAAATCAATAAAGCTTATTCCATCGTACGTGATGTCAAGTACACATTTTACTGAAAAAATAGCGACGATTTTGAACAACCTGACTTGAAATTTGAAACGATGAAAGGAATTAAAAAAAATGTTAAGGAATGGGAAGGCAGTAAGGAATGTTGTGGATACAAATGTAAAGTGTTTTAAGCAGGAATGAAAAGATTATTAAAAAGTTTATGAAAATGTTGAAAATTATTGAATTTTGAGTCAGCTATAAGTGACGACTATGCTGGTTATTAAGCTAGTCTAACTATTTTTCCATATAAGGATCCAAGTCGACTTCAAGTTTTGGATTTAGTCCTGGGTTTAGCTTAGTTTGACTCGAGATCGAACCGATGACTGAAAAAAGCAGTAGGTAGACAGTCGCAGGTAACCGAATATCGCAATAGGTAGCATGTCACAGATAACCTAATAGCACAATACACAATACGAAAGGTATGACTCTGACTTGGTTCCTGATTTTGTTTAAATCGAGATCAAACCGCGGACAAAACAAGCAGTAGATAGCAGGTGTCAGATACCTGAATAGCACAATAGGATGCATGTTAAAAGCACCCAAAATCATAAGGTTGCCTGAGCGACACAAATGAAGAAGGCTCTAGCATGGACGAAGCCATTTGGATGCCAAAAAGACAATAAAAGAACTTGAGTGGAGCCTTAAAAGCTACGTGACGATGCCAGCTTCATTTGTTTTGCTTGGGATAACTATTCGCAGCCTGTTCTACTCGGGTTATTGCTTAGTCGGTAAACAGAACGTAAGAACTGCAGTCTAAGGCACCAAGCCACTTAGGCTAAGATGCACATCAGCAACAGATACTTTACAATAAGTATGAAAATAGAGAAGAGCTAAAGAACCAGAGATTCAATATAATTGTCAACATCAATGCCATATTCCATGTACCAAACCTACCACACATCCCCAAAAAACCAAGAAACAGCTACAAAAAATTGATAACTGATTCTGCGGTATGAAAGAAAAAGTCGATAACTTTATTCCTTAAAACTCCTCAGGATTCCTTTTTTTCCATTCCATTCATGCTATCGCTTCAACTCACTTCCATCCTATTTATCCTATGTGACAAAGATATTTTATAAGCCAATATTTATTCAAAGTCCCCTCAACATTTCATTTTAATATATCCAGCATGTATATAAAGATATGTCTTCATCATCAACTTCCTTATCTTTTTCGAGCTTCCTTCACTTCTGTCTCTTTCATTTCCCTTTATCAAATACCGTAAAATCAATAGTTGAAAAAATGTGTCAATGATGACGTGATGTTGTTTTTTTTGTGTATGCTTAAACTTTTTTTTTGGATTGAAGGATTTTAAAAGGCAAAAAAAGTTTTGTGGATGTCTTGTGAATGGACATGAAGTGGATGTGTTTAGTCTAGTATTGAGTTTGTCTGACGCCTTGAAAATTAAATCTTGAATTGGAGTTTTTGAGGAGTTTTTTGGTACTTGAAATTTGAATGTTTTTGGAGAAAACTGGATGTTTTTCTAAAATTTGAATGTTTTTGGTTAAATTTGGATGTTTTTGAAATATTTGGACGTTTTTGGAAAGAATTTGAATGTTTCTGAGGAAATTGGATGTTTTTGTGGAGAATTTGGATGTTTTTGTGGAGAATTTGGATGTTTTTAGAGAAATTTGGATGTTTTTGGTATTTTATGGATTCTAAATTAATTTAGTAGATGGATAATTAAGTCAAGAGATCTTTTGCATCTGTTGATTTGACAATCCAACCAAATATGCCAACTCAGCCCTACGAAAATCATCAAAAGCACCAAAATTCCATCACTAATCTCCAAAATGCGCCACATCCATCACTCCAACTCTAACCTCAAACTCACATCCCTCACCCAATTTTCATCACTCAAAGTAACATTAACACCCAAGAATTCAGGAAGCTTTACTTTTGGAAAATCCAGATTTGCATACTTATTTACTTCTTGACTCATTTCCATACAACTCGAGTAATGCCGAAAGGGTAAAGAAAGATAAAGGAACGAAAATCTATGAATAAAAAATAAAGCAGAACTAAACCTGTTCATTGAACTTGTCTATAAGAAGTAAGCGACAGTGATTGAATTTATTAAGTTGTAATAGTTTTCAATTATGTGCCGCAGCACACAGGTTGTCCACCTCTAGGTTCTGAAATTTATAACTGATAGTGGTGCATCTAGAGCTGGTCCTGCATCCTACTATGGGGTCGTTCACTAATTACGTTACAGAATAACGAACTTTAAACGTAAACGGTAGTAGCCTGAATCCATCTAATTCTAAAACTTGCTTTAAATGTTCCTGAATTTTGAATGGCTTTCCATTTCCTCATAAAATGCTCATCCAGATTTCCATATAATTCATTGTTAAATATGAACATTTTCATCTCATACATCTACAGCACATCCGAACTCTTTAAAATCCATTAAAGAGTCCATGGAAATGGCAGCCGTGTGAAAAAGTTCGTTTCCAAAAAAAGGATGTATTTCAATTCATATATCCCAATAACGTGTGATTGTCATACAGTAAAAAAGGCACTTCACCTTCACGAGGAATTTCATTTTGATGTCATTTGATATTTGAATATGTTTGTTGGTACGCGACAGAACGGAGCTGGAAATGCAACATGAAAGAATCTCCCAAGAATTTAGGGATTTTTAACACGAAAACCATAGCAAAATGAGGAATTTTTTTCCAAAAAGGGGGGGGTCCCCTGAATACCCCCCATATACGCATTTCCACCTCAAAAGCATATCATTTCCAATTTGAATCGTGTACTCGAAATGTGCATAACATTCTTAATGTTAAGATTTCCTGTCACATCAAGCAATGATACCGCATAAATTTTAACTAAGGTACTTACACTCTTATTGGCATGATTTTCATCCGACTTTGTACGTTATTTAAAACCTCAATTTTCAATGTCTTTTATTTCCCTAGAAATATGTCTCAATTTGGTATATTGAAGTTTGTTATTATTCACATCTTGTTCTATGTAAATCCTCTCATTCCATAGGCTCTATACTTTGTGTTTTGTTTTTTTCCACGTTAATGTGCTTTTATGTGTGTGCTGTCAACTATACAGAGGCTTATCAAGGGGAGATGTTGGGTATTTTGGGGCAACCTCGCTTTTTGATAAAATCTTCAGCTAGTTTTTTGGGTCAAGAACACAAAATCCCCTCTCCTGGATACGCTCCCGTAACTTTGCGTATACATTATTATTTATACGCAGAAACCAGACATGCTTGTATGAAAATTAATGAATACATTTCACAAAAATCATTTTACGCTGAAAATTTATTGGAAAAAGCAATGACATTTCAAGGTGAGGGTCTTTTAAGGGTAACAACTTAGGAGCTACTACAATAGCTATCCATAGTTCCCTTCCATGAGTTTTTTGGACGTCTACGTTATCTTCTGTCAGGCATCTTTACTTACCTACTTCGCTGACCGAACAGATCAAGTGTGATCCATGGCTTTCTCAGTCGGAGCCTGAAGCTGGCTCTATTGCATCCATAAACCGGCTTGACTGTGGCTTCAAGCCAGACTTAATCGATTCTGTGCTAGAGTCTTTACAGATGATCTCTTTCCCATCAAAAACTACAATTTTTAACCAATATGTGACAAAAGAATAGCTTCATTTATTTCCCATTTGACAATATCAATCACCAATTTAATAAACAAATTATGTCATCAATTACCAATTATTATCAAACACTGACAGAATGTAATCATCATCTAATTACATTCAATCCAATCAATTAATTTTCTCCATTATCATTAGAATAATTAAATTATCACAAATTTATTAGGTAATGTGTATAATCATGCATTACATTATCATCACATAATGTGTATGGGTTATTGAAAAATATAATACCAGTGAGAGAACAAGTTCCATTACGAAGTTTCATCCCCCAGATAGCGAAAAAAAAAAAATAAAAGATCAACATCACGTATTACCTTTAAAGAGTACGTACTCTTATGTCGAATAGATACAAAATGGAATGAGTATTGTGAGTCTTTGGTTTTAAATGGGAATGATGTTGGCGCTTTTAAAGGATATTCTTCAATATTTTCAATTCTAAGGTGCACAGTATGATGTGACATGACACAGTACAGAGCGACATGATACACTGGAGTACGACATGGCACATTTAAATGCAACATGACACATTGAAGTGAGACATGACACATTGCAGTACAACATAACAAAGTGAAGTGTGACATGACACATTGAAGTGCGACATGACACATTGCAGTACAACATTACAAATTTAAGTGTGACATGACACATTGAAGTGCGACATGACACATTGAAGTGTGACATGACACATTGAAGTGTGACATGACACATTGCAGTGTGACATGACACATTAAAGTGCGATATGACACATTGCAATGCGGCATGGTACATTGAAATGCAACATGATATAGTGCAGTGCAACATGACACAGTGCAGTGTGACAAAATTGAATTTAATTCAAATTTTCCACAAAATTAAATGAAGGTCCTCAATAAATAAAACAACATTAAGCCAAAAACCACCACAAATGACAAAACGCCTCCAAAAATGTCACACGACAAAAATTCTACAGCACAATTGTTAAAAAAAACGTAAAACAATTTTTTCCCTCTGAATTTTGAATGTGTGGCAAATTTTTAGAATTTAAAACATTTTCAATTTCCCTTTCCTAACCCCATCCAACCCGAATATGTTGCTTGCCTGTGCCTCTATGTACACATTTATGCTGTTTATTCACGTACGCTTTTACGAGAATAAAACAAAAATAAATTTGTTGTGAATTATCCACAAAACTCTGAAAAAAATTTCAGCTACACAAAAAAGCCGTAAATGGCAGTGATTTAATGAATTATATTTGTGTAGCTCATGTCTCTCATTCTGGTTTTGTATTTTGCTGAATATTGTACACATAAAAATAATTCTAATTTGAAATTTTTTGAGCATATTCTTATGATGAATAGTCGGTAATGTCTGCATATTGTCTGTCCATCTGTCGATATCTGTTTCTAGCTGTAATCTGTCTGTCTGTCCATCAGTAGCTGTCTGTCCATCTCGGATATCTGTCTGTTTAGTCTGTCTGTTAGTCTGTCTGTTAGTCTGTTAATCTGTCTGTTAGTCTGTCTGTTAGTCTGTCTGTTAGTCTGTCTGTTAGTCTGTCTGTTAGTCTGTCTGTATCTGTTATCTGTGTCTATCTGTTAGTTTACTGTCTGACTGTTAGTGCTGTTAGTCTGTCTGTCTGTCCATCCAAAAAGCTTCAAATATGCCCTTAAGGTCCGCATCCTCACAAACTTCATTACTGCCTTTCTACAAAATAATATTGTATCTGTTTATCCATACATATTTCTCTGGTATGTGCTGTGTCACAACTTTTAATGCCATACATATTCAAAATATTTTTATGATGTGTCGGATTAAATTAGGATTTTTGCAGTACCAAAAATTTATTTATTTTTTCTGTCCGTGGTTACGGAATTAAAAAAAAAGGAGGTTTGATGAGCAATTTTTTACAGCACATTACACCCGAACATACTGCAGAAAATAACAGGAATTTGAAAACTTTTTATTAGCTTCATTTATTGCCATATTGTTGTATGCTGGTTAGTGTGACATATTACGAGGTTATAGGAACTAGAAATATTTTAATGAGTCGACAATATTCGTTTACATAGAATATGCTTGTTTGCTCTCGGTTGCGATGTAATGCATGTTGTGAGCATGGATGATAGATTGGATGTTAATGAGGATAAAATCGTGTAGATATAATATATGGATGGAATTTATTGAAATTTTAATGAAAATTTTGAAATATTTTTGTCGTGCTTAATATGAGGATCTGCAGCATTTATGGCTTAATGTATAGCATATTGTGAATCTGTATTAATAACTAAGATTAAGCATATCCAGAAAGTACTATAAGAAGAACGGGGTTAGCTAGTAGTAAACGATGATTTACCAATAAGATGTATGACAAGGACATTGAGTCATCTGGATGTAGCCTTTGTCCATGTATCTATCTTGATTAAGCCTATTGTTTGAATGGAAAATGAACATAGCTGGGTGGTATCATCATGAATTTTGATGGATTTCCATGTTAAATTTGAGATTTTAATACATTGGTGCGCCACTCAAGTATGCAGTCACAATTTTTTGGAAATGACATGAAACGTATTCCGTATCCCGGTTGAGGCTTTCCTCTAAAATGTGCCGCAATTGATAGGTTGTGCATCACTGTAGCAAGTAGCAGTTAGGAATAGAGTCTGGTTTTCCAGTAAAACAGTCTTCAAGTAACCATCAGGACACTATCATGCCTTACCACTCATGTGCTGATCTAATCTAGATATAGCGATGCACTGGTGCAGTGGCAGCATGTATGTCGCGGATTATTTTTGAAATGATTCAAGGAGTGCCGTGATGCAAAAGGTTATCCATCTTTGTTTAGCAATTAAATCAGTGTTATCTAAACTTTTAAGTGCCATGTCCCACATTAGCCTAATCCACGACCATTGCACTAGTGTACCGCGTCACACAGTTTGTATAACACTGGACTGCATTCAGATTTCAACTCAAAAAAGGCTTAAATTTTTCAAAATTCTCACTGAAAATTTGAAGCCTTCAAACTAAATCTAAGCAGCTTACTTCATCATAAACTGACATACTTCCACCCTCAATATTAAATAAGCAGCACAACATGTTTAACAATCAAAAAACGACAAGATAAATAAACAGACATATCTAAAAAAAATCCTGACATCATATTGCGTACTCAATTGAGCTTTCAAGTGCCAAACTAAGGCTTATATTCAATGAAACATGTAAATTTGTCAGATCCGACGACGCACATGTGTACACATATTGATATCGATATGAACAATTCCGCAAAATATGTCAATAAAAGTTTTTGCTTGCTGCCTGTACAACCTTATAACAATCACAAACTTTATTGATGAGAGGATTTTCATTCCTTCAATTCAGCACAAAAAGAAATGTTCATTAATGGATTGACCTTTATTATTAATATTGAAAAGGAAACTTTCCTTGTTGTGCTTATTCGATGGCACAGCTTACCACAAAAAAATTATTCCACACATGAAAAATGAGGAAAAATCAGTAAGAATTGAGATCAATGGACACAAAGCAAACAATCATGATGGATACATAAACTCACACAGATTGTACGCATCGAGATTTATCAAATATCATTCAATTGAATGGAAATAAGAAGAAGGAAATGGAAGAAAAATGCTTGAGTTTGGGAAAATTTTGAGTATGGGAAGGTATGGGCTGGTTTTGGGGTCATAGGCGCATTTTGATGGTCAAAGCTGTTCTTATTATTAAATTATGTCAGACAGACTCAATCTTCAAATGATTAGGTTCGGTATTGAACTTGTCATCAAATTGGCATGACACTAGCTTCATGCTTCACTTTCAGACTCTTCAGGGATGAACTTAAGTACCACAAAGTGGAAAATGTCATTTCTAATCGTCTAAATGAACCAACATGACTGCCAAGCGTGTCAACATGTCTTCAAGTCATTTTGAAGTTTTTAGTCAACAGTACGACAATTGGTTCTTTAGCCACTATGTTGCCTTTCTTGGTCTTAGCTATCCCTAGAACAGTAGTAGACAACCTATTATTTGTCATGGTACAGCTTGATGATAAGCTTCAACTGAATCCGCACACGAAATTCAGTTCATGACATTTCCAGCAATTTTGACCTTACACTAATGTACCTGGCACACAGGTTACCCACCACTGCCCTTCCTTGCTTCATTTCTGAATGTAATGACTTAATGACTCCTTTACATGCACAAGATCCTGCAAAAATATCCAAATAAAAACCATAAATTTATCCCCAAACATTCAATCCTCAAGTAGACTCTCCATCAAATTCCTTAAAAAAATTGCATGCCTCAACCACAAAAGTTCATGACCAATCTGACCACAGATTCCTCCCATCAATCCTCACAGAAATTGCTACAGTATAAAAAAAATCTAGAAGAATTACTAAAAGTCGAAGTTTTGTGGGCCAAACGATAATAACAATAACAATGTACAGCACAAGAATTGAGTATGGTTGGATATAAATGTGTACTGGTTGTAGTTTGAATGGCACGAATATAAACAGAAATTATTCAAATGACATTTACGTAATGTAAGGCACAATTTATCAAGATTTTCTTATTGAGATTATCATTCTCTTTTGTCTATTTCCATTGCTGTTCTTGCTGCCACTACTGATGCCATTTCTGCTTCACACAATCTCTCACATAAATTTCATTTTCATCTTCAGAATGAAGCAGCAGCAGCATTTAAAATGAAATGAGATGAAGACTTGATATAATCATGGATAAATATAAGAAGAACTGCTTCCAATTCCATTGCCATACATTACTGTATTGTTGAATGCATGTCATTGAGTGTAAGTGAAGAAATAAAAACGAAATTATCATCATCATTTGCTGATTATTCCATGCTGTAAAATGGATGATGTAATGAAGGAAGGGATGGAAAAAAATGTCTTTATGTTGCTTGGTTCCTTTTGTCATGGAAATGAAAGGATATTTTTGGAACATCGAGATTTTAAGGATGGACTGAATTATGATTGATTTTTATGTGATGCTTACTAGAATTGCTTAGGAAGAGACAGGAACTTGATGATTTTGGGAATCGAACTTGACATGTCGTCCTTAACCTACTTGACTCTAACTCTATGCCAGATTCGACGAAATACAGCCTCAGACTTAAGTTGACATGGACTCCATGAGCTTTTCAGGAATCAGTTCCTTATCAGCATGTGAAGTGTCAGCTGTTTATCCAATTCATCCTTTCATACAATCCACTCAGTTATTGAATGTCAAATGCGCTAATAAGAACAGACAGCAACAAAAGAAGTAGAAGTTGAGTAAATAAATATTTATGGCACTTATTGAAATCCTCAAATTAAACAAGCAGCTCAGCATAATTCCGAGACGAAAATGCACAACAAAAAGCACAAACACAAGCAACGGCATTGAATTGTGTGGTCTTCAAAATGGATTTTCATAGAAATAGAAATGAGAATGGAATGGCATGAAGAACTGACTGCACCTCAACATAAATGAAATGGCTTTAGCATCTACAAAACCACACTAAACGAGGCGTCAGAGATGAAAAATGAAATCCACAAATAATGGAAATGCTCTTGCATTTTTTTTGATCATTTAAATATTTATTTGAGGAACTGTATCAAATGGACTTCCGCTGTTCTATTTTGCTTGCTTCATGACTTTTTTCTCTCTCATTTTTATCTCGTTATGTAGTTTGCTTAGCAACTTTGTGGATACTTATAATTTATTTAATGGGTAGAAATGACTGATGGAAGTTGAAATTTATTTTATTTATTTAAGCGATTCTCTGAGCAGTTCCAACAGCGATGTTGTAGTGCAGTGGTAAGCAACCTATGTGACTTGACCAAACGTTTTAGAAAAGCCATGAAATGCGATTTCAGTTGAGGCTTATCGTCAAGATGTGCCTGAAAAATAAAGGTTGTCCATCACTGTTCTAGTGTCTTTAAATTCGTAGATTCAGCTGATGTTGTAGTAGAACTGCAGCTGTTGAATTTATTATGGTCAGAAAGTTGGAATATCCTCAGACATAACATTTTATTGGAATCACACTTGGAATTGGTAAATGGCAAGTGGTAGTCAGCGATAGAGTCAGCTTCAGGAGCCGACTGAGGGAGGCCATGTATCAGGCTTGATCTGTACAGCCAGCGAGGTAAGTAAGTAAGTAAGAATAGCATTTTGTTGGATCAAAGTAGAGTGAAATCTGTCTGATTTATAGGGTGGTCCCCTGACTATGTTCCTGCCTGGTCGACAATAATTCCTTCATGACCGAATAGTAAGGCAACAGATCCAAAATATTTGATGATTCTTTCTGATAAGATGTGTTCAATTCCCATCAATGGTTGATCTCTCAATTATTATATGGACTGTTGACATGACAAAATGCTTCCGACATTCCAAATATACAGCTTATTCCAGTACCATAACAATCAAGCAACAGCCCTAATTGAACTTCATCATCCATATTATACTCAAAATCACTTAAAAACTCAGCCAATCCAACAACTTTATGTCCAAATAATTCAGTAAATTATTTACATGCTCACAACTTCCATGTCAATTTCACATGTCAATTGGAATTTACATGCAGTTCCTAAAAAAATGCAAATAACAATTTCCTACATCCTTTAAACAACCATACGAGAGTAACAAAAAAAAATCTGGTATTGTGCCATGATTGTTACTAAATTGAATGAATCCTGTATTTGTACAGCTAGTTGATGCAATAAATTTGTGAAGGAAAAAATGCACAGCAACAGAATAAAAGAACCATCAGGCTAGAAAAAAGCGAGTTGCATATGTAAAAAGATGAGAAATTTTTCTCTATGGAACAATATTGTTTTACAGTTTGCATGAAAAAAAAAGAGGCAAGGATGATAAGAGGAATTTGGATGTATGGGGTCGTTCATTATTACGTAACGCTCTTGGATGGGGCTAGGGGGCGTAGGTTAAACCTCAATCATGTCACATACCTTATCTCACATTCCCAACAAAACAATCTTACAGGTAGGAAGGTACAACAGTGGAAGTCCATTTTTGGCACGTTACCTAATTATTGGACGTCACCTATGATGTAAATTTGTTAGGTTGAATGCAGAAAATTTTGCATTTTTTGTGAATATTTTGGAATGTTTATTGCTGCAGAATAGACTGAATATTGTTCTGATTACAGAAGCAGATATGGATATACAATTAATGTATGTACAACGCAATTGACGCACTTTATGTTTAGCAAAAATGTTGGGTGTGTATTGTGCATATTTGAAGATTTGGTGTCGCATATGTCGTAAACTGTAGGTAGGTCTGTTATGTGAAAGAGACTTTGACAAAAAATGAGCTAGAAACAGCTGGTGCTGTAACATGTGGGTACCTTCAGGGACGAAATCAGGGGAAGGTTATGAGGGCTACACACCCCCTCCCTTCCTGTGTGATCCATGGACACCCTCAGAAGTCGCGTAAAGCGGGTTCTATCTCCGGTTTCCGTCTGTCAATTGTCAATCCTAAATGCGTATTAGTAGTAAGGTCGTCCTGGACATCAATTGAATCACATTGTGGACTTCAACTTTGATTCTGTCTCAAATGAATCCCAAAGCATCCAAAGTCTTCTCTTATTTAACTTTCATCTAAAAAAAATAAAAATGAAAATCTGACTTGAGATGCACAACATAAGGAAGTAACTTACCATACCATAAAATCTAATTTCATGGCTTCTTTCAAATAATTTCGAGTGTTTTTCGTTTACTCGAATCATTGCCAAATTTCTCTATTGCTACTTCCATCCTCTTATATCCTCCTTGCAGAAGAAATTCAAGGCAGCAGCAGACGAAGGAAAAGGAAATTTTTTAGTTTTTTTCCACTTGACGTACAAAAGTAAACCACAACTGTATGGAGTAAAAATTGGGGAGAGAAATTGAGGAACCTAACATAAATAAATAATAAGTTTTGGGGCATCATCATGTTATATGCTATAATACCTTCATCATGCTTCTGTTTTATGTTTATACTTAACGAGCTGCAAAAGAAAAAAGGAAAAATAAAAGTCGGAAGGGATACTTTCTTTTCTTTTTGAAGTATTTTGTTGGATAGATGTGCTTAGTTTTTGTGCATTTTGACTCGAGTGATTCTCAAGGGTAATTAAGGATATTGAGGAAGATTTTCTATGACTTGAAAGTGTTTTGAGAGGTGATATCCTTGATATTTAGGTTGGTTAAGATATTTTGGAATTAAAAGGTGTTCTGGTAGATCCACAGTGCTTTAGATAGTGAATGATGTTCTTCAGATGGACAGCCATGCCTTATGTAAATATATAATATATTCATGTCCATTCCAATGAAAACCCTTCGAGATATAATTTACAGCGCTTGTAGCTTCCTTATTTCTTAACTACATCATTGGTTCATTCTTTCACATCACGTTGCTCAATTGCTAAGTGACGGCTCAGTCCTTAAAGTAACTACTTCAGACTTTGTGGGTGACAAAAGATCGCGAGGAAGACCGATGCTTGATTGTTAATTCCCGTCATTAAATTGCTTCAATCAAGAAGCAGATGCATTTAAACTTCCCAAAACTTACTAAACTAATGATAGGATTCGAACCCGAAGTTTACAGTCAGACATCAACTTTCGAGACCTACACCTTGACAATTGAGCTATCAAAGCATCTTCCTCCTTCAGAATTCAATTGACATCCTTACTATATATACAACCAAATGCGCTCCTATCCACCAACTGCTCATTACTTCCCATCCCACTCCTCTACTAATTCAGTCAGGATACATAAAGAAAATGTGAATGAATTAAAAGATATTTTATTATCCCTACAAAATTCTTCTTTGTTTCGAGCATTTTGTGCATTTATTTGTTCAGGCTCAAAAAATCTCTCAACTGTTTCAAATTGTGCCTTAACATTTATCGGACAGAATATCTCTGAGGGCAAACAAGAAAGAAAACATACAAAAGATTTACAGTCTAGAGACTTTTCTTTAATATTCAGACACAATCAGCTTATTTGGACAATACTTTATCAAACAATTCCGGATACTTTTGATAACAGCTGCAGACATGCTCAGGATTTTGAATTTTCGACGACATTGTCTGATCTTCTTGTGGTTTTGTGCTTGAACTTGAAGATTTTGCTGGATCTTGTCCATGTATCAACATTGATGAACGTTCATCGTCAGCATCGTACTGTGCATTACTGTCTGTGAATGGCTTACAAGTCATACATGATGCTGTACATAATGGAGTCACTAAACTGCATTGATGTGGCTGCAAATGTGACGTGCATGAGTCTGAACAAATTTTTATCTTTTGACTGCATGAGTGTCTAGTTGGAGCTTGTTCTGGCACATCCTGCTGTTTAATTTTGGATGATGACGCAGCAATTTCACTTGCAGCTGTTGTTACTTCATTTATGAATCCTGATAAGTCATTGTTGGATATTTTAGAGTATTTTGATGCTCGACTTTGGAGATCTAAAGCAATTGACTGTCCTGCTGATGATGAAGGAGTTCCTGGCATGTCCATCTGCTGCTCAATACCACCAAACATGTCGTTATCGAAAATTTCTGTATATCTTTGCTGTACTGTAGATCTTCGGTGGTCAAACTTGGTTTGAGGTATTGTGACTATAGAACCTCGACTGCTGTATGCCTGACTAACTTTCTCGATCAATTCAACACTGCCAGGGACTTTTGTAGACAGTCGAGGATCTAAATTTGATTCTTGAATGGACGATTTCATGCTTGCAGCATCAACAGTCTCTGACCTGATGAGATGACTTGAAAACTTTTTAGCTTCTTCTGGTGTCTCTACGTAAATTACAGGCTCAAGTGTCACCAATTTCAACTGATCTCGATTGAGGAACTCGTCAGATTCTCTCAAATCCACAGGCATTCCGAACATGTCATTGTCGTAAATGTCTGAGTATCTCTGCTCCTTTGATGATCTATTTGAATCTTTGACCGGTTCCTCATTGTCATTTGGAACTTCCAAAATGCATCCCATCATGTCATTGCCGTAGATTTCTGTATATCTTTGTATCTTCGATGACCGTCCAGTTGATCTTCTTTGAAGACCATCTTCAGCATTAATTGGAGCTGTTGAGCGTCTTGTTGCGGATTGTAGCTGATTTTCAGCAACTGGAAGTGTCGACCGTCTTGCTGTATAATATTGTAAGTCCTGATCACCAATAAGATCTTGCTCAATAGATCCAAAAATGTCATTACTAAAAATTTCTGTGTATCTTGATTCCCTTGACGATTTTTTAGCCTGAACTCGTTCCTGCTCCTTTTGATGGAACTTATCAAGGTCCTCAAATATGTCATCATCCTCATTCATTGAAATTCGAATACTTTGACGAACAGGAGGAAAGTCGGATATTCTATAAGGCTTTCCAGTCTCAGCTAACAATTTGGCACTGATTCTTTTGGATTCTCTTCGTATCATGCTGTCTGTCTTTATTTCAGACACGACACTTGTGGAACTTTTTTCAGACTCTGCTGGCAATTTGGAACTGGATATTTTAGACTCTTTTGATTTTAGACTATCTGCTTTAGAGTCTGACTTGATATTTACAGCAGCATCAAGAGTTTTTGAGTTTCTATCATCATTTATGGAACTTTGTCTTGGAGATTTGATGGAACTGACTCTTATAGGTTCCTTTTGTGCTAAGTTTTCTGTTTGTGGTTCAGACTTGACATTTACAGCAGCAATATCGATAGTTTTTGAGTCTCTTTGTCGTTCAGACTTAATAGAACTGATTCTTGGAGATTCCAAACTTTCTCTTTTAGAACCAGATCCAGCATTTACAGCACCAGTATCGATAGCTTTTGAGTCTCTTTGCTGATTTAAGGAACTTTGTCTGTCAGAATTGATGGAACTGACTCTTGGAGATTCCTTTGGTTCCAAACTTTCTGTTTTAGAATCAGACTTAGTATTTACAGCAGCAGCATCGATAGTTTTTGAGTTTCTTTGATCATTTAAGGAGCTTTGTCTGTTAGACTTAATTGTACTTAAAGATTCTTTCGGTTCCAAACTTTTTGTTGTAGATCCAGCAGCATTATCAACAATTTTAGATTCATTTATGGAACCTTGCCTTCCAGGATCATCTAATCCTTTGGACTTTTCATCTGGAATCGTAGAACGCCTTTCATTTTCAAGTTCCATCGACATTCGAATTCTTTCAAGAGTTTTCTCCTTTAACTTTTTAAGCTGTGAGCATCTGCAGTTTCTATGACCGTCTGTCGATCTGCGTTCCTTTTGAGGATTTAATAATGAGTCATTCTTAAGATCATCAGTTAGTGCGATTGTTGCGCGATTGGATGATGCTGGAAGTGAGATAATTGAGTTTTGTTAGATCAGTGGAAGGTATTGCCGCATTGTCATCAGCACAGTGCTCTACCAACTACATCGTCTTGCTCGGACATGAATTTTGTTTAATAAATTCAAAATTTATTCAAATTTTACAGTTTGCAGCTACAAGCAAATTCAAACTCACCCAAAGCCTCAACCTCATCCTCCCTACTTCCACGACTTCCAACACGCGACTGTAAATCTTCTGACTTGTTCTGCAATAAAATGAAAGAAAAAATAACCAAAATTAATTTTCATTCTCAGAAAATCTCCAATGGACATCAATTTTATTTGAATATTCAATTACCATGTTCGTCCTTGACTGCACGACTTTTCAGCAACAATTTGGAAATAAATGAGAAATTTTGCAATGTTTGAGAATTAAAACAAAAATTCTTTATGAAAAATAAAATTTCAATGATTACTGCGACTGAAAAATTTGTTACAAAGTAATTGAACACAAACAGCACAAAGACTGTCTTTGAATGCTCAATTCCCAATCCAATTTTTCCCACATGAATCATGAAAATCCATTAATAAAGCACAGAAGAAGTTTAAAAGACATAAAAATTATGGCAAAATTTTATTGATGCATTAAAGTGGATCCTTAAAGAGATTAAAGTCTGTCGTACTGCTTTCTCCTTCATTGGCAATAAATTTTTCAAGCCATCAATCTACAAAGTAAAGTATATATCAAGGCTTGCAACTTTCTCCTCTCGACTCTGATGACAAATACAACATTTCCCATTCTGAACACACTGAACATTCACTGTCAGATTGATTTATTACTCATATGAAGGAATATTTTTCACTTTTTCATATGCTGTATTTTTTTTATATTGCTTCTTCTTGCCTCCTTACTCACATTCTTCTTCATTCCTGATTCGTGCTTATGGATAGAATTATTATCTTCATATTTTCGACTATTTTTCTTATCGTATCCCGAGTAATATATCAAAAAATGTCATTGATATAGATGCTGTATGATATTTTCAAGGTTAAAGCTATGTTTGATTACAGGCCTAAAATGTCTTGTTCGATAGGAACAGTGATATTGCACGGACAAGTCAGTTGATGTATTTAATATTCGACATGGTGCCGGATTTAGATCCAATCCATCATTAGACCATAGTCCTGTCATTCTGAGAACGGTTTGGGGCTGGATTCTCTGGGTAGGGGAAGCAGAGGTAAGTGTAAGTATCCGTCTTTTTGCTTTCATTGGATTTACCCTCAATAATGCACCAAATGTAAATTTAGTGGGAGGTCTAGGGGTTTAGGTAAGGTTATGTAGAATTAGGGTAAAGAAAGGTGTAGTGGTTGGGACAAGGGTATTAGATGACAAGATTATGTATAGGAGTTTGAGTATGAAGGTAGATAGGTTGGGTAAGGGAGATGTAGGTTTAAAGTAAGGTAAGATGGGAATTTAGTAAGGTAAGGTGTAGGTTTGGGAAAAGGTATTAGATGTAAAGGTTTGAGCGAAGTATACAGTAGGATAAGCGGTAACATTGCAATAATAGCCGAGTCCCAAAGATTAATTTTTTTGAATACATAGTTCCAATACAGCTATATACAGCTCGGACATTCATATAAATGTATTTATATACTGATTTTGCCACTGTATCATCAACAAAGTTTATCATTGTGTCACGTCTGAAATATCGATGAAAATGTCAACTTCTCAAATTGATTTTATTTTCTGATCCTTTTTTCTCTGCTTCTGCTTTCTGTGTATCAGGGTCGGTTAATTTTGAAGCAAAACTTTAATTAAAAATGGACTCGACAGACATCTGAAATAAAATATTAATTTTTCACAAATAATCATTCATTGGTGATGCAATTCACAAATTCCTTTTTCTTCTTGAATACCTGCAGCTATAGCTGCCCCTATGCCTGTTTCTGCTCTTGTCCATTCTTCAAGTGTGTTGCATTCGTGTTTTGCGTGCAGTTTTGAGGTCTTTGGCATGTAATGTACTTCATCGCTAGGTTTACAAGGATATACTAATATCTCGATGACTTTCTTTACGAAACCTTGTACACATGAATTGTAACAAAGCAGTGCACATCAGGTCTTATGACGTTGTTGTGTCTTTAGAATGTACAGAGCTTACTATTGGTTCGAATCCCACTACATAACAGCTATTCTCAACACAAAAAATCACTTAAACTGAAATTTTCACTAACATCAATCGTTCAGTATGCAATCATGCAGCAACGGACTATGAAAAATGCTCAGAATCACGCTCAATAAACAATAAAAATCACGTGTAATTTGTCCAAAAAATCAAAGACATCAGACGATGTAGCATGTCATGTCAAGAGATAAAAAGAGATTCACGCGAGATTCAAGCGTTAAAAAACAAGAAATGCCACTGCATGAGCAATTGTTCTGATAAGGGGATTCTCCTAACTTCTGTCTACATGACATGATAAAATAACTTACTCATTGTGAACATTTTTTTGTGTCTTAAACTTAAAAGCATCTGTCCAAATACCTTTATACGTAGACTCAATAGTATCATTTATGTCAATATGAGTCATAACTTTTTCAAAAAAACTTGTTTATTTGAGTGTCTAAAATATTTATGCATGCTTTTTTTTGTTGGTTCCAAAAGAATACAAATTAAAGATTGATGGCTTTTCTGCAGAATTTCAAGCGTTGATGTTAATGACCATAGTGACCAGTTAGAGAAGAATTGATTGTTTTTAATATATTTAGTATAATTTACAGCTGCAGTAGCTTGACGGGGGTCAATAAAACTTTTAGAAAAGCAATGCTCAATGTTACGAATTGGGAGATGTTCTCGAAGGATTTGGTCGATTATGGATGTTCTTTCAAGCTCAATATTGGGTCCACGTGTGCCACAGCGAAGTAAGTAAGTAAGAAATGCTCAATGCAGAGATAATGCTCAATTGTACTTCCCCTTTCCAGTGTTAGTCCTCAAATACCCTTGAGGTCATTTACCTACTTTAATATCAAACAACTTTTAGCCTAAATTTCATAGACACAAGCTATACGCGACAGTTTCAGTGATGTACAGAGAAACTGGAGCACGACATCCAACCACCCCAACCCCCTCCCCTCTTGTCCCCAAAAGCTCTTGGGGTAGTTTGCAGACAGCAACAATAATGAGCCTCAGTGACAAAAAGAGTCAAAGTAAACAGGCTCCGATGGGCTGGACATATTATTAGAAGACCTGTAGAAGCTCCACTAAATAAAGTCTTTAAATCAGACTTTGTGGATGGTAAGAGAGCTCGAGGTAGACCGAAAAACTCCTGGAAGGAAGCTGTTGATAGAGACAGCATTGCATTTGGTATTGGCAATTGGCAGGCGGAAGCCGGCGATAGAACCAGTTATAGGTGACATCTGCGGGAGGCCATGGATCACAGTTGATCTGTACGGCCAGCGAAGTAAGTAAGTAAGTAAGTAAGTGACGTAAAGGGAGATTGGAGCACTGCCAAATGTGCGATCCAATAGACTCAACATTCAACTCGAACCTCACAAAACAACAGTATACGTTTAAATCCTGTTTACTCGTTCAAGTGACTTTTACTCTGTTTTATGGTTCTGCATTAGAGCTCATCTTATATACATATCTAAGTCAGTGTTGTTCAAACTGTGTACCACGGTACACATTAGTCTGTGGCTTTCTTCGAAGGTATGCAATGGCAAATATTGGACAGCGCTCAGCAGGAATCGGAATCGGGATTGAAACTTTATCCCGGGAAATATCAATCCCGATCCCGATGGCGAGAAAGCATAGTATATAGAATAAACTTACTAACGGTCGTTTACCCAGGAACTCAAATACCACTCCACATACCGCCACCCCCACCCCCTTCTATCCTTCCATATAAAATTCTTCAAATTCTATTAAAAATGCTCTGTAATGCTGTATATTCTGTATATGCTACTCACTATACATACTTTGAGTACCACTGACTTAGAAGATGCTTGTGAGATGCTGATATAACCGGTTAAGTATGGTCAGCAAAAAAGTATTTCATTAACACCAAAAAGGTTCATAAAACTCTTTCTAAAAATACATTTTCACGTGACTTCTCATATTTCGAAAAAAAGAGTCAGTGAATAAATTATTGTTGAGTAAGGAATTGGTGATGATTTTTTAATAATTTAAAAATCAGAGGAACTCGATTCGGGGTCGATTTATTGTGGAAGGAGCTGTTGTCTTGGTTGTTTATTCTTTAATGGGGCAAAAGGGGTTGGGGAGGGTGCATAGAGATTTAATGCGATGGGGGAGGGGAGGGGGGTCAACTTCGATTCTCTTATGCTACATATCCAAAAAATCACTCGGGGTAATAAATGAAGCCCCTAAAATAATTAAAATGACTCACAAAACTTCTCCAATTAAAAAAATTCACGGCGATGATCATCAAAAATTCATTTCCAATTTCGAAGAAAATACTCAATTTCTACAGAATTCCAACGTCTTCATTTCTTCTAAACATGTATTTACAAATGTACTTACCCAAAATCACGAGATCTTTTAACAAAACTGTTTCTTCACTTACTCTTTACTAGTTAACGGCAGTCAAGAAGTAATATTGACGTATAGTGGAGAGAAGAAAAAAACTTGAACGTAAGAAGAAGCAAAGCAGCTGAAAATGTTCACATAAAAGCTATCTTCAGCTCATTTATAAATGTGAGGTGATAGTGAACACAAATCTATAAAAAATATATAAAACATTGAAAATTTAAAGGAATTTAAAAATTAATTTGGAAAGTTTTAAAAGTATCAAAACAAAGAACTAAGTCTAGACAATTTAGTTAAAATTAAACAAGGTGAGTAGCTGACCTCGAGAGAAATAAATCAAGTGTAGTTAAAATATTGAAAATTTGGAATATATTTTTAAATCAATAGAATTTTAAAATTAAAGCTAAATTTATTTTATTTTAATTTTCAATTTAAAATTTTCAACTTTAAAATTGAATTTAAATTTTTCAAATTTAAATGTGAATTTATTTTTTAAATTGAATTTAAAATTATTGATTTAAATTTAAAACTGATCTTTTTTTCAAATATCAAATTCAAATTTAATTTTTCAAAATTGAATTCTAATTTAAAATTTAAAATTGAATTTTCATTTTAAATTTGAACTTTAAATTTTGTTAATTAAAAATGAATTTGAATTTTCGAATTTTTGGTGAAAAATTAAGATTTAAACCTTTTTTGGATCAAAAATTTTATTTTTAATTTGAATTTTAAATTTTTTTAAAATTTAGAATTCAATTTAATTTTTTTTCTCAAAAAGTAAGATTTTTCAATAAGATTGAATTTTTATTTAAATTTGAATTTTAAGAAATTTCTTTTAAATTTGAAATTTCTTTTAAACTTGAAATTTCATTTAAATTTAAAATTTCTTTTAAATTCGAATTTTTTTAAATTTGAAATTTCTTTTAAAGTTAAAATTTCTTTTGAATTTGAAATTTCTTTTGAATTTGAAATTTCTTTAAAATTTGAAATTTCTTTAAAATTTGAAATTTCTTTTAAACTTAAAAATTCTTATAAAATTGAAATTTCATTAAAATTTGAAATTTCTTATTTTAAAATTTTTTAATTTTAAATTCGAACTAAAAAAAATATTGAAATAATGTAAAATGTAATTAAACGAAATTTACACCATACTCAGAAACACTTATAAGCAAATTTATAAAGTAATTAAATTCTTTTTAATTGCTTTTCAATCATTTAGGGTAAAAAATGTAATTTTTGGTCATTTTTCATTTTTGGACACTTTAAATGCATATTTCTCTTCGCTGTTTTGTCTAAAATTATTTGAAAGTGGTTTAAACTATCATATATTGTGAATATTTTCACCATAAAAAAATTCAGAATTTTTGGACTTGTCATATCCGAGATATACCAACTTTAAAGTCAAATGTAATTTTTGATCAAAAAAATGTAATTTTTGGTCAAAAAAAATGTAATTTTTGGTCACTTTTTTTCGCAGGATGCATTGAAAATTTTGTATGGAAGGAATTTTTGGAAAAGTTTAATTAATGATTTAATGCCTTTCCACTGCAGCTACATCCATAAAATTTGAATCACACTTTATTTAGACCTAAATCTTTAAATTTGCATCAAAAAAGTTAAGATTAAGGGGAAAAAAATTCTCAAATTCTCATCGCTTACTTTTGTAAAAAGTGACCAAAAATTACATTTTTTTTTCCTTCCATACAAATTTTTCAATGCATCCTGCGAAAAAAAAGTGACCAAAAATTACATTTTTTTTTGACCAAAAATTACATTTGAAAATGGGTCATTTTGTATGAAGAATTCTGAGGAAGTGCTTCATTCATTTGAAAAGATCAATATGAAGAATGATAGAGACATGTAAAGGGTAACTTTTTGGGTACTAATTAGTTTATGAAAAGCAAATCCTTTTGTGCAAGCGGCTGTAACAAAAAATGGTCAAATTTTGATCATTTTTCCAATTTTTTTTTTGGAAATTTTAAGTTAGAGGAAGTCCAAATATCAAAAGTTTTAATGCAGAAGTTCTTATTTTCTGACCTTTTACGACTCTTCTATACAAACTATGGTCTGAAAATGCTTGAAAATGCCTTTTTCAAAAATGACCAAAATTTTATTACATTTTTTACCCTAATGAAAAATTATCTTCAAAAATCCAAGATTTCTTAGACAAAAATATCAATTTTTTAAATGTTCCTCAAAATTTACCAAATCATAAAATTTTGAAATTTTCTTCAACCCGGAAAATTTGTCATTCATTAAAAATGTCGATAATCACCCTATTAGTATGTACTGACACTAGACAGAAACAGAAGTTAGTTTTTGATAAATAAGAAAAACATTTACTCAGTTACTACATACATATGATTCATGAACATTTAAAAGTTAAACAGTTATTTGATAAAAAAAAAATAAAAAAAAATTCACATAGAAAAATAGCAAATATTAGTCATAAAATTTCCAAGTGGAACTGCGTGTGATAATTCACGACTAATCAATTTAATCAAATATATCCAATTAGCAAGCATATCTTCAAAAAAGCATATGTTAAACTTACTAACAAACACTAAAAGTTCTTATCCATGCAGACATTATTAATGCCAAGTTTATTTTGATATTCACAATATAATATTTGTATATCCATGTCTAGCGTTAAACGGTCTTAATTATCACATTTCTAATTAACTACTAAGTGTGAATATTGCACACTTTTAATATTTACTTTCTTATACTTTATAATGTCTTTATTTCATATTTTACAAACATTTTCGGTCAGCTAGCTTTTCACATGACTTCTACGTCACATTAAAGCTGTCAACATGTTTATCCTCAGGCTGTCTACAACTGTTTAAACAAAAATTATGTTATTTCATACAATAAGTCAATTGATCTGTAGTTTAATGTCATTTTATAGGAAATGTTTAGAACTTGATCAAAATAGGAAATTAATGCCGAATTTTATGATAATTTGTAATTTGTGGTGTCTACTAAAGAGTTATCAAAGTGATTGAATAGTAGTGACGGTTTACCTACTTCGCGGAGGTGCCATATACACCTCACAATGGTTATATCCCAATGCCCTACGTGTTCAAGAAGTTTTTATGGATCGCGATATTTTAGGAGGTTTTAGGATTCTTTTCATGAAAACCCCGAGCAAATTGGATTTTTTCAAAAAGAGGAGGGAAGAGGAACTCCAACCGGAACAAGCCCCTGTCATAGAGTGAGTCACAGTCACCACCAGAATGCACAGTATCAGATCTTTACCATTCATCACTCTTTACGCTTGTCCTTTCGACTAATAGTCATTCATAGATTACTAATTTCATCACGATCTACAACCGATCGGCACAAAATACCTGAGTAACACAATGTATGTTAGAAGAGATTTACTTGATTTCTAAATGACCCGGGATAGTGTCTAAGGCAACATGAGCCATAGGGAACATTCGAAAAGTATGTAGCACTAAAAATAGAAAATAGAATTGGTAGACTATAGGAGGAGGGGTCTCCCATTACATCCATCGTCCTTTATAATTAAACCATGTGTCATGTACTCTGTAACAAAATGTCACCCTTCACTCATCCTCCTTAGTATTACATAGTTTCCAAACGTTCTCTTAACGACACTATACTGATAGCTTTTACAAACACATAATCAGATTGCCTACAGCGTGCAATTCGGGATAGACACTATTTAGAATTCATATAATCACAAATTGAATTTCTAGTTCCACTCCCAAACCCCACAATCTGGCAAATTCTCCATAAATATCGTTCAAGCCGTCAAGTATTCACCTGATCACGTGCACTAGTGTCGTCAGCATAATGCCCTAGTTCCTCATGTTATCATAGAAAAAAACAAAAAAGTTCCATTCTAGTTTTTTTCCATCTTATTTTTTTAATAAGCAATTAAAGCTATTGAAGATAATAATGCAAATTTGTTTAGCGCACGTAAGTCTATTTCCTACTTCAATTGATATCGTCAATGACTGATCTAATAATTTTAAGATACATTCATTGATAATGGAAACTAGCAATTTGTTTTAATTCTCATTGTTTTCACTCTTGCTGCTGACGAGCAGTACTCATGAATGAATGACTAAATGAATGAGTTGCATGGAAAAAAAATCATTCGGATTTTTTTTTAGTCGTGTACACAAAAAAAAGTATAGTTTGACGAAGTTTAGACACTGTTTTAGTTCCATGAACTTGCTATGCTATCGTCTATACGAAAGACAATTAATCATCGTCAATTCAGACTTTTTTCAAAATTTAAACAGTTGGAACTGAATTATTCTTAAGTTATTTTAGTATTATTGATAGTAAAAAATTGGGGAACTTTATACTTATGTTTAAATAAGAGACGACTTAAACAGCATGTAGGTTTTGTGGCCTTCAAAGCTATTTTTTACCTAAAAATACAATTTTACTACGTAGTTTTCACATGACTATTACTATTGAGCACGTTCGTAGCAAGAAAAGACTAGACTACTCGAGTAATTCTTTAGTATAATGGAGAATTTTCTGTTCTATTCCTGTACATACTGGTTAGGTAAAATATGCGCATAAGAATATTTAAGCTTGTAAAGCAGTTTAAGTCGATGAATAATTGACGTTTATTGATTTTATCATTTAACGGTTTTTTAGAATTTGAATTTCTGAAGCTTGAGTTGGACTAGATTGTATATGAACACAAGACCCAAACCAACCCATCCCCCACGCATACACACATACACACACATACACACCTTAACCAAGTTAATAAGTGATCCCCCTGCCTTCCACCTCAAAGGAAGGAGCTCTTCCAGTCCAACGGGACTCCTTGCGAATTCGAGTGTCCACACCTCAAACAATCTATACCTTACACAAAAAAATGAAAATAACCATATATAGCTACGAATTTCGTTCATTACAATTTAGTTTCTCTTGATATAATGATTAGTTTAATCAGCACAGACAGAATTTTATTTTCAATAGGAAGGTACATATATAGCTATAGTGAAATAATCTAAAATTAGTTTTCGGCAATATATTATATAAAGACAATAACTTGAGGTTATTGAACAGGTGCAAAATTGTTGTCTAGTGGAAATTATGAAGGACTTTTAAGAATTTTGTGTGACTTTTCCGAGCAGCACACATTGAGATTGTTGCTACAATATCGTCAAGACTGCAGATCAATGCTCTAAGTATACTGCAAACTATGCAATATACTGAATTCCATTAAAACTGCCTTTTCGGCACTATAGTGGCAACATCAACGTGTGTCGATCGGGTTTAATCAATTTAAAAATTAGTTTGGAAATTTTGAAAGTGAATATACAACTCCAATTATTATATTATGTCCTCGAGCACCTAAATAGATTGTTTTTAAAAAGTTCCTCCTTCCTGTGCCCTTGAAAGTGTTTGAAAAATTTGATTGTTCTAAATTATTAAACAACTTTTACAATAAGGGTCGTTCACTTATTAAGTCACTCAAAAAAGTGAATTTTTTGAGATCATCCCCTCCTTCTCATTTGTCAGCAATTCAGTTTCTCTAAATTTTCATAAAGTCTCAAACCATGCCGACCATCAGGGGTATATTCAGGGTAGTCGAAACTCCTTTTGTGTCCAAAAATTCTTCATTTTGCTAGAATTTTTCATGGAAAATTCTATACAGCATTTTTTGCTATATCCCTGCCTCTTACTTGAGAACAGATCAATTGCGATCCATAGTCTCCCTTAGACGCTCCTAAAGCAAACTCTATCACAGGCTGACGCTGGTCGATTATTGATCCCAAGTGCCATTTCAAATGTCATCTCCATCAACAGCTTCTCTCTACGAGTTATTGTGCATCATAAGTTGCTTAGCCATCTCTACCTCCCATTTACAAAACCAATGGACGTCATTTAATGATGAAAAACAAAATTTTGCATCATTTCCGCAATTTCGATTTCGCAACAATTCCAGAAAGCTTGTCAAAAATTATAAATAACCATGAGTGACTCATTAAAATTTGTGAAATTAAGTGGTGTAAAATTCGATGAAATATTAAATTTATCAGTTCAAGAACAGATCATTGAAAAATATTGGGGTACGGAATCACATTTTAATCCAAATAAGTTGGAAGTTAATTCCTGGAATGGCCTGTCAATAGAATTGCAGAAGTAAACTCGAACATATAAGAAGCTTGCCAATAAAATTGAGCATGTGTACCGTAGGTCCTACTTACTTACTTACTTCGCTGGTCGTATATGCATTAGGTGTATGCAAAGATGATGCTTTAGCACATGTTCCATTTATGCAATTTCGATATATCATGCCTAGGGTTTCTGATGCCGTTAACGAAAACGGAAAACGGGCCGTTTTTTCGAAAAAATAAAAACGGAAAACGGCCGTTTTTTGCTAGCCGTTTTTCCGTTTTTTAATATGACTTTTCTCTGAATTTTTGGAAAATTTCCAAAAATTTTATTCATTTTTCGAATCAAAAATTTTTTTAAATAATAATTTAAACTAAGAAAATTAATATTCGTCAATTTTTTTGGGGTGCGGTATACTTTTAGAAGTAAATTTTTCATGTACATATAATGGCAAATCAAAAAGGACTTTAATTTGAATGCAACGTTTTGTTTCCCTTCCATTAAAAAAACGGACCCGTTAACGGCCGTTTTTCAGAAAAACGGAAACGGCCGTTTTTTAAAATGCCGTTCTTCAGAAACCCTAAGCATGTCTCAAGACATTGGATAGAAACTACATAGTGTGCAATTTCCATTAATGGACATATTCTTAGTTCAACAGTCATTCTATAGATACCACAGTCTTTGTATAGGTCAGTCATGGTGTAGATAAGTTAGTCATTGCTCAGTCCACATTGGTACCACTCATTTAGATGAGTGTGCTTACAGTCTGTTTGAGAAATTGGATACACAAAATGCATGATTTATATATCACACTTTGCCATTCAATTTATTAGCCCCAGATAGCTCAATGGATGATGCATTCGATCGTAAATTGTAATACGTGGGTTCAAGTCCCACTCGAGAATCCGTTTTATGGAATAATAAATTTTCTGGTAAATACAATTTTTCCACACAATTAGCTGACAATTTGTGATAGTTCCAGTGATGAACTCCGATAGCTTAGGTATATCTCAGTATCTGATTGACAATTGAGTGATGCAAAGTTGGAATTTCTGAGAATTTTAAATTCATAAAAAGTTAAAAGCTATTTTTAAGAACTACAAGCAATAAATCAATAACAGGCAGGCATTATCATTAGTGCTGATCAGTGATTAATGCAGCACAAAAAATAAGTAAATTTAGTCATCAAAACGTAAACACAAACATAATTAAAATTTAATAATTACTCAAAACAATCAGTTCCAATCTCCAGTACTTTTTTTGTATGTACGATAACAATTTTTTTTTATCCATAACAGCACGCCACTTAATATAAACATGTATCGCTAAACTGCTTATTGTCAGCTGATTCACATCATCAATACTACGTGAATATATGTATATGTTACATTGTAATAAGCCAAGCAATACAATTACACAGAATATTAAGTGTCGTGATGCTAATTCCAATTACAAACTTTTTTGTTCTGTTTCGTACAGACGATGAGCAAATTACGGCTTAAAACAACAAATCGTTTTGCTCGATTTCGGATAAAAAATCATTGCTGATCTTCGTTTTATTTCATTTTATTTCTAGATGGCAAGGAATTTTTATCTTTTACTGAGCGATTATCTACTTTTTATTATTGTTGTGGCTGCTACAACAGTCATACCATTATGGAGTAGATTTTTTGGCAAGAAAAAGACAAGAACTAAGGCTGATTATGTGTTTGCGACTGGTGCTGTCTCGGCTGTGTCAATGATGTTGTCAATTGCGAGAGGAACGCTTGGTGTGCGGTCATTTCTAGGTGAGAATATTTTTTTTTGTGGAGTTAGTGACTGAAAATAGTGCAAAATATGGAATGTGTCAATCATATGAAATTATTAAGTTTCTAGAAAAAATGATTATACTGGAACTAACAATATGTGAATGTTGAAAATAATTGAAATGAAAGTTATGTTCTGTATAATTCGCGAAATATTTGTGGCACTTCCAATGAACTTGATGTGAAATGATTCAAAATATCATGCGGAAATTTAACGTATTTTCAAAATTTGAATTTTAACGAATTTTGTATGTATTTAATGTATTTTTAAAATTTGAATCTCAACTTGTTGTCAAATTTAATGTTTAACGCATTTTCAAGATTCGAAATTTAACAAGCCTTGAAAATTCAAAATTTAACGTATTTTCAAGATTTGAATCTCAATGTGCTGTAAAACTCAAATTTCAACGTATTTTCAAAATTTGAATCTCAATGTGCTGTAAAACTCAAATTTCAACGTATTTTCAAATTTCAAACTTCAACGGTTTTTAAAAATTCAAATTTTTTCAATTTCATCTGTAAAATTAACACTTGTCCTCTAATTACATCCACAGGCTTCCCAAGCGAGCAATTCTATCGAGGTGCCGGAATGTGGGAGACCCTATACGGCATGGTGACAGCATATCCAATTGTTGCATTTGTATTTATTCCGGTCTACTTTAATCTCGGTATTACATCCGTATATCAGTACATTGAACTAAGATTCAACAGTCGACTTGTACGATGTCTTGCTTCAGGAACATACATATTTCGTTCTATACTGAATCTCGGTGTCACTGTCTTCACACCAACAGTAGCACTTTACACAATAATTGGAATTCCCATATGGATGTCACTTCTTGCAATTACAATAATCAGCATTTTATTCAATTTATTGGGTGGTCTGAAACAAGCAATTACAGCTGACGTCATTCAAGTTGTTGTCACGATTGTAGTTTCTGTGGCGATTATAATACAATCAACAATAATTGCCGGTGGTGTTACGGATGTATTGAAAGAGAATTATGACTCAGGCCGGTTAAATTTTTTCAATTTTACTGGAAGCATGAAGACCAGAGTTGATACGACAAGTGCATGGCTCGGGCAGCTGTTTATGTCATTGAGTTTGTTTGGATGTCAGCAAAATTTTGTTCAACGATATTTGAGTATGAAGAGCATTAAGCAAGTTACGAGGTGAGTGTCTTATTTTGAAGGAGGGAATTTGGGGGTCAGGGGGTCAACTTTTTTTTGGGGAAAATTGTTCAATATGTTAGGGTTGAAATATATTGTTTTATAAGGAAGGGTCTTTGTCCAAGGATTTATTTAGTGGGAGTAGGGGTAGCTTGAAGGGTCAAACCTCTCCCCCAATTCAGTTTTTGGGGGTCAATTTACTGTCGTTTTTCATTTAAAAAATCCAAAAATTCCTTAATTAAAGAGTTAATAATTTAGCGGAGGGAAGGGGCTGGTGGGGTATTTTGGGGTATCATTTCCATTTTTGGGCAAATTTCCAATCTGTTAGGGTTTTTCGTAAAATAATACCCGGTCACCCCTCTAAATTTTTGCAATCCATCCCTCTTCCTGCCAATCTCCCCGACTACACCCCTGTTTATACTTTTGGAGAATATTACTCGGCATTCATCAATGGAAGCAGCATATTCTGGGTATTGGGGTCGAATTAACTATTTTATTGAACTAAATCGATTGAATTTACATCCTAATATTGACACAAGTGCCAAAGTCACGTACCTTTTGCGTGAAATCGAAATGATGTCGATCATGTCTCAATGTCATTGAAAAGATCGAGCCAATGGCGAGACAGTTCGGCAGAAACACTTGTGTAACTCAAGCTTCAAATCCATAAAAGTTTTCCTATTTTTTTAATTAAATTTATTCTTAATTTCAGGATGCTCATGCTGAACATTCCAGTCATAATCTTCTTATTCTCACTGTCATGGATCGTTGGAATGTGCATTTACTCAGTATATTCTGACTGTGATCCACTAAAATTTGGATATACAAAGTCAGCTGATGCAATACTTCCATTTTACATCCAGGATAAATATTCATTCATACCCGGACTTATTGGAATATTTTTGTCGACACTTTTTAACAGCGCATTGATACTTAACGTATCAAATCTCAACTCATTAGCTACAGTTACATGGGAAGATTTTTTGTCGCACTTACCGCAATTTAAAGGTATGCCTGACAAAAAGCAACTAAAGATAATCAAATTCATCGGATCTGTTTACGGCTTAATGATAATGGGTGTGGGATTTTCAGTACAATTACTGTCTGGCGTCATAGAAAGTGCACAATTAATGACAAGTGCAACGAGTGGTCCATTACTTGGCGTATTTCTACTAGCTATTTTAGTGCCATTTGCGAATTGGAAGGGAGCATCTGTCGGCATGATTATGTCACATTTGATTATATTGTCAATTACATTTGGACATTTACAAGTTGACAAAAGTGTGCAGTTCCTTGAGACATCAATCACTGGATGTACAAATGCTACATTCTCAAGTGACATTCAAGCACCAGCAATGTCAATGCTGATCAATTTATCACATAATAATCCAATTGTTGTTGATCATTGGATGGAAAATACAACAAAGTCAGCATTAATGCAAAGCACTGCTGCACCACTACAAAATCTTCTTAATGAAATATTTTCAATATCCTACATGTATTATAGCTGCATAGGGACATGCATAACAGTTGTAATTGGCTCAATTGTAAGCTTATTGACAATGTCAAAGGACGATGCATACGAGTCAAAGTATATCCATCAATTTGTATTTAAATTAACAAAAGTATTTCCTGGATATTGTTACTTGTTCTCCGATGAGCATCAACTTACAGATTCATTGCAGAAACATAGTCCGAAAGGCAAGTCGAATGTTATAGTCGAGCATGATAACTATGCATTTGACATTAAAAGTGAAGAGACTAAAGATAGCAGTATGAATGGATCAAATATAACTCATGTTGTGTCTGATGTTCATAATCAGATGCACGAATGTGAAAAGTATAGAAAATTAGAGGATGTGTGATTAAATTGTAGCTCATTGTTATGCTTATAAGTATAAACTAAGAAATATTTTTGGAACAAAAATGATTAATATAGATTTTTTTTAAGTTTAATAGCAGTGCTGGATGTCGATTTGGATTTTGTGGGTACAATGATGATTTATTTACTTCATATGACAGACTGAACAAGTCTTCCTTGAGGTTTGACCTCAAAAAACGTCCTTCTTCCTGTATACGTATTGAATACGCCCCTGAGATCATCCAGGCGACCTGAGAGCTCAAGTGGAAGCTGTTGATAGTGACAATATAGCATTTGATATTGGAAGTTGCTTGAATTGGATTTTTGGAATAGCTTATCAATGAGAATACAGTATTAAGGGGGATACAGAAAATGTATACTTCATTAGTGTCACTTTGTCATATAGTCGAGTAGCCCCCAGATAGCTCAGTGATAGGAGCATTCCACCATAAATCGTTGAACATGGGTACGAGTCCCACTTGAACCCGTTATTCAGAATCATACTTTTTCTGTCAGATCAACAGAAATTGGTGGCCAGAGATAGTCCCAGTCAGAGTTGACAGAATTTGGGAGTCCCGGACTTTAAAGGAGGCAACTCCACAGTGGATCCTGCCAAGTCTGACTCAGCTTCAAGAAGATGACTATGCTAACTGAAAAGCTGGCAAGTCCTTACCAACTCCCAACATCAGGACCAACACTATCTCTCTCAAATCCTTCCATCCATGAGCTCTTCAGCCTATATACGTACAAAAATCACCTAAACCACACAAAATCCAATTCGACTTCTAGTTCTAACTAACATAAATACCGGGTAATACCCAAAAAATAGTCAGAGAGGGACAAATAAGTCTATGGGGTCTAATGACGTAGATAGAGAGTTGCCATCGAGTGCTCAAGAACTCTAGCTACTGTTAGTGTCGTTAGCTTACTACGTTCATGAATTATGGGAGTTGAGGTGTAAATTTGGATTTTAGGATTATGTAGGACAGGGGGTCGTTCATAAATGATGTTTAATTGTTAGGGAAGAGATTGATTAATGCTGATTGAAACTTGCATACAATGATGTATGATTTTTATGTGATAGAGAGGACGAGGAAGTCTGAAATTCTCAATTTTAGATTGACGTCATTTATGAATGACCCTAAGTTAACGACTTTTATGTATAATTTAATAAATGTTGTGTATTTCCAAACAATCTGTGATGGATCATACTACATGTAATTATAAGAATTTATTAGCTAGAACTGTAATTATGTAATTTTGAAATTAATATGTTCCTTTATTAAATCAATAAAATATGCATTAATTTTACAAAATAATCAAATCTAGTTCCAACTTCCAACCAAAATCACAACTTAAATCCCCAAATAAATAAATAAAATAAAAGTCTTTATAGTTCCAACAGATTTAGCACTTAATAAAATTCACTACATCACGTACGTAAATCCATTTTATCGTCCAACTTTATCGTTTCCAAATCATCTTCAATTTGCTTACCTTTCAACTTCCTTTACTCATTCTCTTTTTTCCTTTTTGACTGCACATTTAATCATGAAAATGTTACGACAACAAATTTATGTCTGTATGTATACAGGAGTAGATGTTTAACATAATCATGGAACATAAAGTACATAAAACTTCCTATCATCTATAAATCCTCGCTTTATTGAAAAATTTTACACCTTTGCACCTCAAACATATTGTGAATAATGTAAGGGTGTAATTGGGGATATTTTTAGGATGATGGATTTGAATTAGGGATTGATCACTTATTACGTAACGTGGAAAATCGGCTGTTGACTTTGTTTCCCTCTCATGAGAATTGCTAGCCTTTCACCTAGACTATGACAATATGCCGCCCATAGTCAAAATAGTGTATAGAGACAGTTAAGCATTTGGGATGGGGAATCGACAAAGGGTAGTAAACGTTAGAGCCATCCCAACTAAGAGAGGGCATGAAGTCCGATGATCTACACGGTCAGCGAAGTAGGTTTGTAAGTCAAAACAGTTTAGTTGCTCTGCAGAGTAATCAGCAAGTTCTTTGGCTCAATTCTTGTGTCCTAACTCGAAAACTGGTAGTTCGAATCCTTACCATTTCTAATTTTGTCAGTTTTAAGAAGTTTAGATGCTTTTACTGCTTAATATACGAAATGAAGACAAAATTGGAGTTCTTGGTAACATTGGATTAAGGAATGGGCCAGAAACTTAAAGTGCAGCATGAAAAATGGGAACATGAGACAATGAATTGAATTGAACAACTGATCAAGGTATCATCATAGACCATAGAGTAGCTTGGGTTCCATTGCATTCTTGGGTTTTCTAAAGCCTTCGACGGACTGTACACCCAAAATTCAGTTCGTTTCCAGACAAAACATAGAAATCTAGAAACTAAAACCTAAATTTACAAATTCAAATCAAATCCAAATCCGCAAAGTCACCCACCTGAGCAAAACCCCCATCTCCATCCACAACTGTACGAAAACATTTTGATGTCGTATGAGTGAACGGGGAGGAAGGAAATTTATTTTCCTTTTGATCAAATTAAGTTGATATACACGAAGCAAAAGCCATCAATCTTCTCAATAAACTTCTCCGTACATAAAAATCCACATCCACATGCCTTTTTTTTTTTATCAAACGCTGATGTTTCAATTAATCGAACGAAAAACCTTTTCAACGATTAAATGAATGAAGGTGCAAAAAAAAAGTCTATTTTTGCTACCACACATGATGAATGTTTGATTGAGCAAAGGAACGGTGTGGATGTGGTGAGTAGGTAAAGTATGTAGACACAACAATGCACTATGCCTTAAATGATGAACTAAACTAAAAATAAATTTTTATATAGAGGAAAAACCACTGGCTATGTGGATATATGTATAGATAACATTCATGTTACTTGACATGATATTCGACAGATGATTTAATAATCTTTCCGGAATCACAGCTCAGTGAGTAATTAAGTTTGATGGATGTGTATTTTTATCAGCAGTAAATTTAATATAAATTTGTGATGATTTTTTAAACTTTATGGGAGTTTGGGGGCTTTTTTGAGTTGGGGGTTGTTTGCAGTGGTGTCAAAAAATTATACCCTCCCCTATACCCCCATGTTGGGAATCGAGTCAATATTCGAAAAATTGCAGGAATTTGAAGGAATTTGTCTAAAACAGGAGGATGGACATGGGGTCAATTATCAAACTAAACACCTCACCACACACCTCCTACATCCCCTTCATCCTTCTCCCCTACATCCCCTAAATCCCCTATATCCTCTACATAATCCTCTACATCCCCTAAATCCCCTACATCCTCTACGTCCCCTACATCCACTATCCTCTACATCCCCTCCATTACATCCCCTAAATCCTCTGCATCCCATTCATCCCCTCTCCCCTACATCCCCTACATCCCCTACATCCCCTACATCCCCTACATCCCCTACATCCCCTCTCCCATCACTTGAAAATCCACTTTAAAGCGCACTATCTGCTGTATTCCAAACAAAAAAGCGTCTGCTTTATTTCCATGCAACCAAAAAAAAAAATATCCAGCACATATGATAAATTAAATTAAAGCCCTTCAAGTGAGCTCTTCACAAATATGAGCATTAATAATTTAATTGAAAAAAAAGTTCTCATTTATAGAACTTTATAATTTTGATTCAATTTTCACTGAGTATGCAAATAATTTTCAAAAAAAGAGCTGCTGCTCATATGTATGTCTGCAGCATTATTGAGTAGCCTTATTGACTGATGAAAATATAAAATTGTTCTCGAGAGTGTAATGGAAAAATTGAGTAGCGTAGATGGGAAAAAGAGTTTAAATTAATTTATATTGACTACAACTCTTGTTTAAATTGCTTAATTTGTTTACACTTTAATGCTCTATGCTTGATGATGGGGATGTCAATTAGTGATGTCTACAATTTTTACCCAGTCATACCTAAGGAGCGTATTCAGAGCCTCTTACAGCCAGCCTTCCATCTGTATTCAGAATACACCCCCACCCCCTAATTCCACTTTGCCCTTAGGCTTTAAGTATCTTTTTACGCACCTACTGTACTTGTTAACCTACTTTGTTGACCTTACTATCAATAGTGATCTATGGTCATCCTATTATGGAACCTGAAGAAGACTCTATTGTCGGCTATGATCTACAAATTTCTAATATCAAGTACCTAACTGTCTTTATCAACATCCTCGTTCCATGAGTTCTTTGGTCACCTATTAAGTCACTTGGATGGCATATGGTGTCATATAGAGGTCATGTTGATGCCAGTTCCATGTGGAATCAGACTTTATGTGCTTGATGCTCAATTTTTGACTCAATTGCTTTTAGCAGAACCAAAATTAGTTTTGCAATCAAATTTAGTGGAAAAGAGACAATCCTGAGTGGACAATTTGACATAATGTCTAGTAACTAGACCTACTGTCATCTAATGACATTTTTCTGGTACAACCCATAAAATAAGCCATTAGTCGACCATACTCACCTACTTACTTATATATTAGTCGACCATAAGACTTGTTATGACTAGACTCAACTAGACACTATGCCAAGTTGCCCACTCAGGTAAGCATGCCTCTATACCTCTCAATCCTCATTTTCACTTGATATCACTTCCGAACAACTCCACACTAGATTAATTTCCATTATTTAATAAAGAAATTTTTCCCTATTTGAAGTTCAGTCTCACGAGATAAATTACACTAGCACTACGAGAATAGAGGGCAGTTATGAGTATATATTATGTTTTCAGCATCCAACGAAATTTTCATGCCAATTAAATAATATCGATACTGTAAATTATAATTTTAATTGAAATGTGGAGATGAGAGAGAATATCATGAATAATATTACATTGGAGCTATGCATAAATTAGGCTTTTATTATGCTACAAAATTCCATTAGAATTGATGAAAAATTTGTAATTGGATGATGAATGAAAAATAATTATTTTTTAGCTAAAGGGCAGGCACAGAACAACAAAAAATATTAATTTTTGAGTGCTGACGTGAAAAAAAGGTTGAGCTTTTGATGTGCATTATTGTTGGATGTTAAGGACCGTTATTGACATTTTTATGGGCTTATTGTATTTGGAAAATATAGAAATTTGAATAAAACAATAGGTTGTGGATTTAGAGATGAATTGTTAAGCCAGAACGGAGTTATTGACATCCGACATCCCCCCCCCCCCTGGACACCCAAGACCCCCTGCTAAATAATATTGAAATTGACTACAACTGACTTATTTGCAAGACATGAAGTAACCCTGACGACACCGTGATGGCTGATTTCGACGCATTTTTATGGCTACCCTGTTACACTGTGCTACTCGGGTTGCTTGACGACGTCGTTGTCATATGTAAATATGGAATATGGAAAACATTGTTCATACTTGGTGGCAATCAGATGTGTAGCCAAAAAGCAGGGAAGGGGAAGGAAGCTTGAACCCCAAAACCCTCTCCTGAGTTCGCTGATATCAGTTCCTGAGTACGCTGTCCCTAGTTGCAATTCTAAGTCAAATCTAGATTATCATCAATCAGACAGCCACCAACTCCTTCTCATGTATATACAATTTTCACACTTTAAATCCACCAAGTTCTCATCCTTACATCCATAAACCCAAGACATTATTCACATCCCACCACACAACCATCTCACGTACTGTATTAATTTACAGTTGAAACAATTTTAATTGATTTTTGATTATTGCTGGTAATGAGATGTTGTACGGACGATAAAGTCAATGTTTATTGAAATTCTTGTGACTGGAATGTTATAAAGTCATATAGGATGTTAAATGAGGTATGTCAATAAATTATATGTTGCTGAATGCTGGATTATTTGATGATTAAAATTAAATATTGTGGACTGTGTTGGATGGTTAGGGATTTTTGAGATTTGGGGGAGAGTCCGAAATGAGGAAGTGAGGGTGAGGAAAGAAGCCTCGAACCCCTTCCTCATTAATGGTCTTCAGGTGTCGCCCCGTCCTCCTTAATGGTGCCGCTATGTCACTGCGTTGATATCATGACTGTAAGGTATCCTGTCGGCTGATTTTTCTACAACATGCTATTCTATGCTACCTTCTCATCATAACCCCTCCATACCCACCAGCTATGCAATCAAATCTCTCCCCACTTCCCATCCCCTCATCAACGCCACAGCTCAAAAATTCTTTCTATTTCTTGCTGAATTATTCATCATCACATATTCAAATAACATTCTCTCTTTTCATGTCCACATATCCCCATAAGCACATCCATTCTATTCAAAAAATTGTTTAAGTACAAGCAAAAATCTTATTTCAAGAGACTTTTAAACAAAAAGTTCCTTTTTTTTTGTTCTGAATTTATAAATCAACATTTGTCCACTCAACTCATACAAATTGAATGACATTCTCTCTAAATGCTGGATGAAAATGCAGGAAACAAATTGATTTAACTAAAAAATTTACCCTGAAGTGGTTTTAGAGATGTTGCAAATGAAGGGGTGGGGAGGGGGAGTTGGGGTAGAGTAAATTAAATTAAAACTCATGTGATGTATGAAAATTAAATATTCTATTTTATGAGAGGATTTTTATAGTTTATAGAGGATTTTTATAGTTTATGGAGGATTTTTATGGATGGATAGGTGCTTAATTGACTTTTTAATCAAAATTCTATTCAAGATTCGAAATCTAAAATGTTCGTTAAATTCTCAAAATTTGCTTCATTCCAAATTCAAATCCAAAATTTTCGTTAAATTTGCTTCATTCAAAAATTCAAATCTAAAATGTCCGTTAAATTTGCTTCATTCAAAAATTCAAATCTAAAATGTCCGTTAAATTGCTTCGCTCATAAATTAAACCATATCATGTCCATTTCTAATTCCTCCAATCTTCCATGATTTATATTCTGACATTCTAAGCGATTTCACATCACAAACTAAGTATTCAGCAAGCTGCACCATAGTTTTTTTTATTTTTTAATGCAAAAAAAGGCAGAAAGGACAAAAGAAAATTTATACATGGCAACGAAGTTTATGCAAATATTGTACATTTTATGAAATTTATGAGCATCTGGTGCTCTTGAATTTATTTTAAAAAATTTACATATTTGCTGAAATTCTTTTGTACTTTTTCACTTCTTTTGTCCTGCTTCTTTTTTTTGGTAGAATTCTTATCCCTTTTTTATGGCATTTGCAAACCTCAGCTTAGAAAGAAATCCTCTCATTTCATTATATTTATTTAATTTCTTTATGAAAAAACGATATTTTGTTAACAAAAAGAAAAGAAAGTTGTTCGAGATAGGAGGTGGGGGAAGGGATGTGAATTTTAAGTACGGGGAGGGATGGAAAAAAAAATTAAAATTTATGAATTTATAAACTGAACAAGATGGATTTTTACGAGACGATTCATAACTGTCGAGAGTAATTTTATAGAATTTACAGGAGTGGATGATTTTGATGAAGAAATTTTTGATACAAGATTCTTGAGATTGAGGCACTTCTTGAGGATTATAGTAATTAAGTTGCTATTTTGTATATAGTAGCTTTAATTTGTCGAGTTGTTGATTCCGTTTGAGTCGAGTTGTTGATTATTCAAGTCGATTGAATATCGAATTAGAGCTTGTAGTCTAGACCCTCCTCCTTGCCCATGGTTACCCTTGAGATATGCAAAGTAGTAATGTGTCTCGGAGCGTCGTTACAATGTAATGAAAATAATTTCCATGAATCCAATATAAGAACAATCGCTTTTACACGGATAGGGGGAGTTAGGCGAAGGGTGGTGAAACCCAATATGTGGGGTTTGCACCAAGTTATTAGGATTATTTGAGGTGTTTTATGATTTTGATTAGATTCGCCAACATATTGAACAATTTGATCCAAAAGGAAGGTTATCCTCGTACTAACTTACTAGACAACCACCCTTCCTCCTCCATCCACGTACTACCTGGTAACTCCGACTTGGAGTTATTATTACAAAAGGCCTTCCAACTGACTCTGTTAATGGCCACATCACAAAACTTGTACAAATTCTCTGTTTTGACATCTAATTTATATTCATTATTGATCTAAGCCAATTTGCACCAGGACGTCATTCCTCATCGGTGTCCTTATCCTGGGTGTCCCTGCCCAAATACTTATCCCACCTATCCCAACATCTATCCCAACATCTAAACTTGATGTATATCTAAGAGGTTTTTCTGTATATTTGCAAGGGTAGGTATAGGTACCTACCTCTATCCAACCCTGATTGCCCTTATTTATATGCATAACAAAACACAAATTTTACAAGCTTTTTTCCCATTTCACATCCATCAATTTTCCATGATTTACCTCTAATATTCGATCAATTTTATATTGAATATGAACAATAGCTATACACTATACCTGAAGAGAACTTGAAAATATTTCCAACCAAAGTATTTTTGTATGTAAAAATATTTGAATTTACAGCTTGCATAAAATTGCATCCTTAAAATTCTCTATTCATTTAACAATTCACTTGAGTAAATTTTACAGCAACAAAAAAGGTATTTGTATCTAAATGATTCAACATTTCCGTACTCACACTTCATCTACTGCCACTCCATTATTTTTTTTGGATACTCATCTCAAAAAGCAATAAACTTTGTGCTGACTTTGTTGTTAGGAAATATTTTTCAATACATCCAAAAATGCAATCTGTTTTTCTGTCATTCAATTCCTATTTCGGGGTATAGTAAGGCATGTTTTGTGGAACTAGCATAAAGGAATAAAAAGTTCATAAATTTACTATCAAAGGAAGTCAAAAAATCAAAATCAAATACTGAAATATTCATTCATCTATTTGTATCCAAAAAATTGTAGCTCAATTCAAGCTTAACATTTCACAATCGTTCACAAATTTTACTAAGAGTTTCATGCTGTGTCTGCTCATTCGGCATTGCCTTTTATCAAAATTCTGACATTTTTCTTCATTTTATTCATTAAAATTTGAAATGAGAAAAATTTTCATTTAAAAGTAGCAGGATGAATGCAGTTGAAGGGGAAATCAACTAGGTTGGAACACAAACAGGAACAGGAACAGGGGTGTATTCAGGCGGAATGGGGAGGGTGGAGGTTTGGGGTGCGACTTTCCCTCCCACTTTGGAATCTTCTTCCCTTGTTCTTCTAGTTAAGTATCTGGACAGAAATATTTGATCATCAGATAAAGGTTCGAATCTATCGGATTTGACTCAATTCTAAAGGTTTCACTTACCCTACCACACTGCATCCTCACCCACGGAATGGAATGTGGAAAATTCTCACTTTTATAATTGACTTATCCGAAGAAAGTCACATGAAGCTTATTAAAACTAAAAAAATTACAGGCTGTCTGCTTTTTATACTGAACAAGCATTCCCTATAATGGCTAAATTGAGATCACCTGGTTCGCTAAAAATTGACTGATATTTATATGGAATGTTATACTTCACAAGTGTCAGCAGAAAAAAATCCATATAAATTTAAATTGTTTCTCAGCGAATCGAAGCTAACTCTAGTCGGCTTCGATAGACCCTCGGAGAAATGACAATATATGCGACTTTCCACTACATAGTTGAGTACCCCTTAGTAGCTCAGCAGTAAGAGTATTCGGTCATAAATCGAAACATAAGCAAGTTCGAATCCTATTTTGACTTTATCACTCTAAACTCAAAATAGAGACAGACAATAAGAAATGCTGTAAAAAGACAAGGTAGGCCCAAGAATTTATGGGTAGACCCAAAGAACATATGGGTAGACCAAAGAACTTATAATTACCCAAGGAATCATGGGAGTACTATGTAAGCAACAATGCAAAAGTGCTACGAATTGGAAACTGGCAGAAGTTATGTAAAGACTGATCCAGCTTTCGACAAGCTCTAAATACGACAATTGACCCTCATGCTCCTCAAAGAATTAAGAATTAAGTAAATAAGCAAGACCAACACAGCCAGACACAATTCAATCACAAAAAACAACATCCTCAATGAATTACTATAAAAATCATCTTCAAATAAACATTCAACTAAATAATTGAATTCCACTTATACTGTTTATATCGTTAAGCATCCATAGTAATATCACATACGTTTCCCATAGTAACCCTAACATCTCGAGTAGGAAGAAGGATTCATTTGAATGACAAATGAACGTATAAAGTGCATTATTAGATGTCATTTCCTGCGAGCAACTTTTCGAAATCTAGGAAAAAAGAAGCATAAAGGTACAGAATTTTGTGTATGCGAGAATCGAAAAGTTTTTTTTTTCATATTATAAAATTGAAAAAGAGAAATGGAATGTTTGTTATACCATCTAATATATATGGTCGTATACATGCACGTGAATGAGGAAAAGGATCGGAGAGGATGAAAATATGTTCATACGCTATAAAAAATACAATGGAAATTCCATTTGAATAATTTTCTCGTTTCTTCTTTTCTATACGTATATATTTATATGTATGTCCTTACTACTGTAAGTAGATCTCTTCGAGAACATATTTTTGGAATGGCACTTTAAGGTAATGCAAGTGATTATGTATAGAGCAGGTAAGTATCGTAGACTTATGTCGCTCTTGACAATGAGAAATAAGGAGATGTTTTTGTTCGAATCTCACAAACCCGTGAAGATGAATTGCTCATGTATTGGAGATGTGTTGGAAAAAGGGTTGAATGGTTTGGATTTGGTCATCCTTAGTCTCATCAACTAGAGCGCTTAATTTGAGGAAATGATTTATGTTGAAAAATAACGGTTGAAAATTATTTGAAAATTAACGGTCAAAAAATATTTGAATATAGTCACTTCTTCATAAGGTTTACTGAAGTCTTGATGTCGACAAATTTTCGAACCGAAGTCTCAAGTTCCGAGTCGCGAAACCGAGTTCAAAACCAAGACCGAAACCGAGTCCGAAACCAAGTCCGAATCTAAGACCGAAATAAAGACCGAAACCAAGTCCGAAACCGAGTCCGAAATCAAAACCGAAACCGAGTCCGAAACCTAGTCCGAAACCGAAACCGAAACCGAGTGCGAAACTGAGACCGAAACCGAGTCCGAAATCAAAACCGAAACCGAGTCCGAAACTGAGACCGAAATCAAGACCGAAACCGAGTCCGAAACTGAGACCGAAATCAAGACCGAAACCGGGTCCGAAACCAAGACCGAACGGAGGCCGAAACCGAGTCCGAAACCAAAACAAAGACCGAAACCGAAATCGAAACCGAGAATGAAACCAAGACCGAAACCGAGTCCGAGACCAAGACATAAGTAACCTGAGAAGTCAACTCACAGACGACAAGACAAACTATTGAGAACAATAGCAACATGTTACTAGCTATAATACGTAACTCGATAAACAAGGTATGAAGATTGAAAAAAATAGATTTTTTTTTATTGATATACATATTGAGAAGTATATAAAATGATCCATGATAATCCCTTCTTTGAAAGTTGTATTAAAATATATTTTTTTTCCTACTTTCAATATAACAAATAGCAATCTATCCGCATACATAGTGACAGCAACCGAACATGCAGTGAACATGTAGTGTAAAGAGATGCACATTTCAAGTACAACTGTGAAAGATGAGGGGGCAGGAGGTATGGGGATGAATAACAACATATCCTTGAACAAATAAGCTTTTCATGTAAAAACGTATGTCATGTAAGCACTTACATAAATGTAGCAAAAATCTCTTCTTCCTTTTTATGAACTAACTGTTGTCGACTCTTATGCATTTATATCATTTTAGCTTCATTTTTCAGCACTAGCTTCCTTCATTTTAACCTATTTTGGAATGTCTTGAGGTAAATTTACAAAATAAATGCATTATTATGAATAGTAATCTGAATCTTACCAAACATTTATGCTGGAAATCCTTTAAATACATGTTGTCTCTATCTTATTGATGTAGACTCTCACACTACATCCATCCTGATTGTCTTTTGTTAAATTTTGAGAGGTTCTTTACTTTTCAGCAATACAATGTGAGAAATAATGAGTTTCAGTTCCTTCATTCCATTGATGATTGTATCCTTAATTATTTTTCATCAAAGCAGCTATGCTCTAGATGTTGCAGGTATACAAATAAGCTATTAAAAGTAAATGTATCCTGTATTTTTGCAGTATCAGTCTAGATCTCCAGGATGATATTTACTTACATTTTACTTAAGCAAGAGAAGGTCAGCAATTGACAGACGGAAGTTGGCGTTAGAACCAGCTTTAGGCGACGTGTGAGGGAGGCCATGGATCACACTTGATCTGCCAGCGAAGTAAGTAAAGTAAGTAAAAGAATAGAAGCCATTGAATAGAATACAGAGGATTGTTCACAAGTTTGGAAAATGCAAGGCTCCATTTGTCAGTATTTTGTAAGTGACGCGGACAGGATAATGCAACGAACCGAATATGATGTCTTAATAAACACAGTGTACTGTTCGGGTCTCATTGAATGCATAGTCGATGCAGAGTCCTTCTAGATTATGTCTCTATGTTTTGTTTGGTTCTATTCATGTCATAAATCATGATCTACAAAGGTTTCACTACCTTCGCATTTCATAGCTTTTCCAGTGTGTGCTTATCCAAGAACGGTACAATCAAGAGAGTGTGAGGTAGGGGTTCCCAAATCCTTGGGAGCGAAGCGACAAATTTCATGTTGCACCAAAAAATGGACATAATAGTGTTATTTTTGCCTCCAGGGCAACCTCAAGTCTTATCATTAAACACGTCAAAAGGATTAGGATTCGAACACAGGCCCTCGTCAATTATGATCTGCTTTGAGCCGAGCACTTCACCAAATCCTCAAATAAGTCACTAAACTTCTCTCAAAATTACAACAAATGCGTCATAAACCTCAACCATCTCGACCTTTCAATATCATTTTTAATATTTTTCATAAATCGGAAATGTGAACAAGATAGATATAACTACCGTACATGCTATAAATGTATATACATAGTTTCTTTGAATTTAGAGACTTTGCGGAAAAGAAAAATGAGATTTTTTTTTGTTATACAGAAAATTGCTTGCAGCTTTTTTCTATAGAAATCAATAGCTCTACTGACTGTATTAAGGAAGTAGAAAAAAAGGAGGGTAAAAAAATATTCTCAGTCAGTAATTTCCTTCTGGTATCTTTTTGAAAATGATGTAAAAGAAAAACTTTTTGTTCCATACACAAATTTAGTTCTTGCCATAATTAAAGTTCATCGTGTCGCAAATCCCATAAATTTCAAACATTTCCTTCATTTATCGTTTCATGTCATGCAACGGTGCACACATTCTGTAATCATAAATTGTAAAGTCACGTTTGATGGATGGTTTAAAGCGCATTCCATCCAGTCATAAAAATGGAATAACAATTTAATACCTTAAGTCCAGCACATAAAAACAGATTCTGATATTTTAGTTCCATTAAACGAAACACTGAACGATGTACATACAAGCGATAAACATTTTACATTCCATAAATATCCGCTAAAAGACAACTCTCTCCAGACAGTTGGAGGAGCAGAAGAAGATGGAGGAAAAAAAATAATTATCCGTATTCGCTTTTTTAAAAATTCATCATCCATTGCACATTCTCATTCATTATAATTCCTGCCACCATTCGCTATATCGTTTTTACTCTTTTATGTAGTCACACCGTATTGAGTTGGTGGATGTATAGAATTGAAGCTGTAATGGGATATTATCTTTTGATTCAGTCTTCTTGATGCAGTCTTAGGAACTAGACTTAGGAATAGGGTTCGAAATAGGGCTGCATGCAAGTATGGGTGCTTAAATTCAAACACTTGCATGTGTAGCATGGGCAGTCGCCTAAGTCATATGCAAATAGAGGACTCATGCACATGTTCCGTTTTATGCTATGCGAAATAGCATGTCGCAAGACAGGAACTGCGTAGTGACAGTAACTGCATAGTGTAAGTTGTCATCAGCTTCCTTCCAGGAGTTCTTTTGTCCAGGAGTTCCATTCGAGCAAAAAAATACGACAAATGTCTGTTTTAGTGACAAAATTGACTAAAAAAACAGTCATGAGATGCCTTCATGTCTTATTGGTTTTGGTCATCAAAATGTTGATGGTGCAATGCCTAAGTGACTATGTTGTGAGGTTAGGATGGGTTCAAGTCCTAAAAATGTATGATTTATATAATCTTTAGCCAAACAGTCGAATAACCACCGATTGCTCAGTGGTAGGAGCATCCGACCGAACATGTGAAATCGTGGGTTCGAATCCTACTTGTGAGATCCGTTATTCAGAATTTGTACTTTTTCTGTCAAATTGACTGTTAGCCAACATTTGGTAATTGGTAGACGGAAGTCAGCAATACAGTCAGCTTTAGTCGGCATCTGAGAGAGGCCATAAACTACAGTTGATCTGTAAGGCCAGTGAAATGAAGTAAGTAACCCTCGAACCCCAAACTAACAATATAGAACATTGATGTCTTAGTAGACCTACGAATATCTCATCAAGAGTCTCAACTCCATAAAACGAAGGTGCGAACATACCTTTAATCACTTCCACCCTCGAAAATTCCATTTCTTTGCCATTTTTTCCTCTTCCTTTCCTTTTTTCCCGTTTCTCATCCGCATGCATCATAAAATATTAAAACAGCAAATCTTTATTCATAATTCAAAATGCTTATGCTTATGCTGTACGTGCATGTTTGTTTCCATTCACCATGATAAGAGTCCTTTAACGTTAACATTTCATAAATTTACCTTTTTTTTGCACAACAATTTCTATTTCCATTTTCTTGTTACAATCGGGTATGGGTTTTATTATGATTATGATGATGATGAAAATGAAGGGTCTCGACAAGCTATGGACTCGGGGGAGAATGAACAAAAAAAAGGCATTCACCACTTAATAAATTTTCAATTTTTTTTGAGAATATTGAAAAATGTTTATTCCTTAATCTGGGGATTAAAACTCCACACAATACAAGCCGAATCATTTCAATGAAAAATAACATAAAGTAACAAGAATACCTTAAGTCGCCCTTAAGCTGCACTTCATCTCATTCCGTATTCATTAAAAACTCATCTTCTATTACTCTGTGCTGGATTAATTTTGTTTTTTTTTTCCTTTTCAGGTCTTTCACATCCACAATGAATTGCTATTTGCTTGTTTGTTGATTCTAACATGTGAATGGCTGCTGAGCCAGCATAAAAATATTTTTATACGCAAATCCAGTTGACATATTTTTTTGTGTTATGTCTGCGAATTACTTTTGCGGTGATATTTATCGACTTCGGTGGTTGCTGTGATTGCGATTGGTCTTTTGTTGTTATTTATGTGTTTAATCGAATTTTAAACGAGTTGCTTTGATGAATTTGGACTTGAGATAGCTAAGGTCATGAATTGTGATTTTAGGTAACGAGGAATTGAACTGACATCTAAGAGGAAGTTTAAATTAGCTTTTCCCGCCAAAAGCAGATAAAACAGTACGATATAAGAGCAATCATGCTATTTTGACGTTTTGACGATCAACAAGACGATCCAATGACTTGCCTCACTCGAAATTCAGGCTCTAAAAGGGGAAGGAGAGAAGACTTTGCCAAATTCCAAATCCACCAGACACACCAAATGATATCCATTCGGACAGATCAGGAGGTTAATAGTCCTTAATAGTCAGGAAAGAGAAAAGGTTCACCTCCTCTACCCCTATCTCTCTTAAATACGCTCCTAGTGCTCAGTCCAGACTTACTTGCATATTGTTCAAATGATATCCAATTGGACAGATCAACAGGAACAGCAGATCACAATTTGACCTCTTTTTCCCCTCTGCAACTCTCTCTGAACACACCCTCACTAGTCAGGAAGGAAAGAGGGTTCACGCTCTTCCGCCTCTATTCCTCCTGAATATGTTCTTAGTGCTCGGTCGAGAATTGCTTAAATATTGTTCAAACAGCATATAATCGGACAGATCATCAAAAGTAGTACGCTGATCATAATTTGAGCTAACACCCCTACCCTCCCTTAACCTCCCCTTGAATACAGCCTTACTACTCAATAATGTCTGTCCCCATCTTCCCATTTCTCACTATTCGCCATTCTTCCTGTATCCCTTTAAAAATAAAATAAAAGTACAGATAAATGCAGCAAAGGAACATGAAAAGCAATAAACTATAAGGAGGGGATAACAACAACAGTGCGGATATAATAGGGAGACAACAACGATCCAAGAAGTAAAAGCCAGTCATGTAAAATAAAGCGATAAAGCATTCCGTCTCTCAATATAACGTGGTTCATTTTCTCATTACCTCGTTTTTCTTAACTTGCTTTCTTGTCTGTCTGTTTGTCGAGGTCAAATCTTGTGATCGATTTTTCGACCACTTCTACTGCTCCAATCGAGCTGAAATTTTTCATGCATGTGTGTTCTCGATGACAATGCAATATTCAAGCATTAGTTAATCACAGTATAGCTTAGTTATGCTATATTTAATTAATTTTAACTAATTTTTTTGTACGCGCTTTACGCGCTTTACGCGCATTACGTACGTAATTTTTACGTAGTCCTTAAAGAGATAATTTTTATAAAATTCCAAGCCGGTCAAGAGTTCAAGTCTCAAATTTTCCAACTTTTTTTGTCGTACTTTTTCAATTCTTTTTCATACTTTTTTGATAATTTATAATGTTTTAATATATAATTTTCCATTTTCATACTTTTCTTAGCTATTTTCTAATGTTTTCTTGGAGTTTAATATTTTTCATCACGCATTTAATTAAAGCTAATATTTAAATTTCTAGATAATAATAATCGGTCTAGCTTAGTCCTTCAAACTTATGCCAAGCGAAGCTTGGCCTATCGGTCTAGCTTAGTTCTTCAAACTTATGCCAAGCGAAGCTTGGCCTATAGGTCTAGCTTAGTTCTTCAAACTTAAGCCAAGCGAAGCTTGGCCTATCGGTCTAGCTTAGTTCTTCAAACTTATGCCAAGCGAAGCTTGGCCTATCGGTCTAGCTTATTTCTTCAAACTTATGCCAAGCGAAGCTTGGCCTATCGGTCTAGCTTAGTTCTTCAAACTTAAGCCAAGCGAAGCTTGGCCTATCGGTCTAGCTTAGTTCTTCAAACTTATGCCAAGCGAAGCTTGGCCTATCGGTCTAGCTTAGTTCTTCAAACTTATGCCAAGCGAAGCTTGGCCTATCGGTCTAGCTTAGTTCTTCAATCTTATGCCAAGCGAAGCTTGGCCTATCGGTCTAGCTTAGTTCTTCAAACTTATGCCAAGCGAAGCTTGGCCTATCAGTCTAGCTTAGTTCTTCAAACTTATGCCAAGCGAAGCTTGGCCTATCGGTCTAGCTTAGTTCTTCAAACTTATGCTTACTTAAATATTAAATTATATAATCATTTGACTAAAAAGTTGAAAATAAAATACTTTATAAAAAAAACTTTTTAAAAAAACCTCGTTTTTCGCGTGGACTAAAAAGGAGAAAATAAATTTTATTTTGTATTGTAGAGAAATTGGTTTGAAAGTTGAGACGACAAATGAAGTACAAACATGCACCTTGACCTTGTCGTAAAGTTCTACAACTTAAAACGAGGGCGCAAAGCTTTGATGAAGTTCTGTTTACAAGCGCCCTCGTTTTAAGTTGCAGAACTTTACGATAAGGTCAAGGTGCATGTTTGTACTTCATTTGTCGTCTCAACTTTCAAACCAATTTCTCTACAATACAAAATAAAATTTATTTTCTCCTTTTTAGTCCACGCGAAAAACGAGGTTTTTTTAAAAAGTTTTTTTTATAAAGTATTTTTTTCTTCTTCTTCTTCATCTTCCTTTCATTTCCTCAACGCGGATAAAAAAAGGGACCTGAAAATTATCTCCTTGATTCAATCTCCTTTTTTTATGGCAGTAGAAAACAAGACAGCAAAAATATATACACACTGAAATATATCTTTTTTAGACTGTTGGGCAAGGGATGGGCAACTTTTTGGGAAGTAAGGATGCATGTATGGCAAAGATAGTGGGTTGCATGCTAATTTATGCTTGGTTGGAAGTTGAAAGCTAGATGTTCATGTCATTAACATGGTCATGAAGGCATGCTTGTGTGTTTGGTTCAATCTTGCAGTATTCTGAACTGGGTGTGACTCCTTTGTTAGGTATACAAGAATATATCGGTATTCGAGAGGCTTATTTGTGACTGGTCGTTGCTGGGAACCAGGAACGTATGTAGGAGGACTTTTAAGGGTCAAACCCCTTCCGCCTCTTCTTAGTTACTCACTGTTAGGGACCTAAGCTAATTTCGATGAAAAGGGGCGTAGTCAAGGGGCTTTTGTAGGTTCAAGTATTTTTAGGCACTTCCTTGGTCGAGATATTAGGTAGCTGCATCTCTAAGTCTCCAAACAGTCAATTCCCTATCTAGTCACCAAAACGGAGAATTTAGATGAATTTCCGTCAATTTTAGAGTCATAATTCACCCTATACCCTCAAATTCCCTCAATACCAACAACCTAACCATCCCCCAAAGTACCCAACCCTTTCCATATCCCAAGAATGAGTGAATGAGATGCGAATAAAGATTTCAATAAATTCTTGCCTTCATTTTTTTTTTCTTCAATAACTTTTTTAACACAAAGGAATGTCAATAGGAAGGAAAGGAATTTGTGTAGACGATGTGAAAAGCTTCTGGATGGCAATGAATGGGACTTTTTTTTCCCTATTTTTTTGTATCCATGCACATAAAGATACTTTTCTACACTTTGATCCTTCACCATATTTTCCTACTTTTTTTTGTGGATATATGTGATGAATACTTGCTTTTTTGCACACGGAATATAAAGTTCCTGAGACTTGTTGGAGATTCTTTTGAATGGAATTTGATAACGCAATGTTTTCGAGTGATTTTAAAGGCATTGAGTGGATCGATTACATGTAATAGAGAAGGTATTGTGGATAAGTTTGAAGTTGTGTTTCATCTACAGATGTTAAACTGTTGTTCTGTGTGGTATGTATGAGTTTGCTTGTGGTAATCCTGTTGATTAGTTTAGCTGGTAAAATTGGTTTTGTGCTGTATGTTGAGTTGCAGCATCAACGTTAAACAAAATTGAAAAATTGTAAAATAACGGTTAAAATAAATTCAAAAAATAACGTTAGAAATAAATTTTAAAAAATAACGGTCAAAATAAATTTGAAAACTAACGACCGATTTGAATTTAAAAAGTAACGGTCAAAATCACATTGAAAATTAACGGTCAAAATAAATTTAAATTGCTACATTCATATTGATTCAAAACAAAAGCTACATACTACTTGAAGCTTCAACAATCTTCTATAAATCTTCTACATTTCCATGAACATTTTGAAAAATAATCCCTAAAATTGTGCACAAAAGCATTACTCTGAATCATCTTGATGGAAATATTGAGAACAAAATCCTTGAAAAATTCATTACTTGATAGTTATCTCCATTTAAGGCTCTTTTATCTCAATTAATTCTTGATGCCCGAGCAGCACAGTGTGTTTGTTAGGACACAGATACGTCTCTGTTACAAGTTGCCTTGACATCACCATGGCAACTGATTTCAATTCATTTTCACACCGAAAAATGAAGTTCCTTAGAATGTGCTGCTCGGGTCTACTTTCCAAACAAGCCATTTTCAGATTCAAAATATTCACAAAGGTCAGACTCTGTTTGAGGATTTCTCAGAAATAGCTCAAGTCTAACTCTTAGGCAAAATATTTTAAACGTCTTGTTTGGAGACCTTTGGGTATGAAAAATTTATGATGATACTTTAAGGAGATCAAAGGTTAGAAAATGGATATTTTTTATTTAAAAGCTTGACCTTTTCAAGCAGCAAATGTAAATGTAATTTTATAAATCGTCCACGAGTTTTGATTTATCGTTTTATTTTTGGTACATGATGTAATGTTTGAGAGACAAAATTCAGCATATTTAAGTTGTTGCCCCGAGCAACAAGGTGTATTTCAGTCTTGGCATACGGTGTTTTCAATCATTTTGGTAGCACACTTGTCTACCGCAGCTTAGTTTCTGCCCCAAGGCAGCATGACTTTACCCCAGGGCAGCATGACTTTTAACCTTGGACAGCATGACTTTTACTTCAAGGCAGCATAACATTTACCCCAGTGCAGCATGACTTTTACCCCAGGGCAGCATGATTTTTACCTGAGGGCATCATGACTTTTACCCCATGGCAGCATGACTTTTACCCCATGGCAGCAAATGACTTTTACCCCAGGGTAGCATGACTTTTACCCCAAGGCAGCTTGACATTTACCACAGGGCAGCATGACTTTTACCCCAGGGCAGCATGGCTTTTACCCCAGGGCAGCATGACTTTTACCCCAAAGCAGCATGACTTTTACCTCAGGGCAGCAAATTCTTTTAAATCAGACCTCATTCCAGAACCAAGTTGGCATTTGTCCACCATTTCTATCCAATTCAAACTTAATATTCCATTGACTCCATCAATTCCTCATCCCAAATCCATAAAACCTTCAAAACATAGACCAAAAATAACTTCAACGACATCAACCTGTTCAAAAAAAAAGTCAATTAAAATTGTGAGTGGCTTAAGTCACTTGAATGTTCATCAGCACACCCAAAAAACAATGTCTCTATCTTAAATGAATTAAGAAAATATAATTACAGAGGTGCTCGTGAGTAGAAATTGTCGCTTGAGGTGGTGACTGCAAGCATCGCCTCCTTTACACTTGAACAATAAAAAAAAACAGAACGGATAAGGCACAAAAAGTTAATGAGCCATCAAAATTTAATTTGATTGTTCTTTGTTCAAGACGTAGTAAGGAACAAATTTTCTTTTGTCTGTGAAAGCAGCAAAAGCAATGAGGCAATGTACGTAAGTGGATCAAATAAGGAGAGAAGCTACATTGTGGATGATTGAAAAATGTGATGAGATAACGAGTAAATTCCGGTATCCTTTTTTAGGGGTTTGTACGTAAATGATGTTCGTTGGTGGCAGTTAAATACCAAAAAGAAGGGACGCATACTGGGGCGAGGGGGTTTGAGGTCAAAACACCCCTGTTGCCCTTTTTTGGGTAAAATTCTTCAATTTTGTTGGGTTTTTTGTGATAAATCCCAAAAATTTCCAAAATTTCAACCCATACCCAGCAACTCTCACGCACATTTACACTACAAAACCCCTTTTTACCCCCACATCCAAAAAAAAGCAATCCTAACTTCGAATTTTTTAGGAAACACCCCTACCATCAAAGGTGGCATCTTCATGCAGGGAAACAGAGGCGGTATAGCTAGGAGAGGTTTTGGGATCAGCACGCAATTGCTGGATATGCCATTGCCTGGAGACCTCTAAACAAGTGTAAAAAACACCCATACATACGCAGCACAATGCAGTGAACCACATCGTCGCAAAAATATGGCAAAAATGGACGTCACGGTGACAGTAGGGCAACTTACCATCTTACTGGTGACATACCGGTACCCTAGCGAACACGTCGGACTTCTCAGGCTGTATTGCAAGCGTAAAAAGCACCTAAGATGTCCCACAGAGTCCATCACCTCATAATACCAGACATAACTCACAAACAACCCCCAAATATCTACATTTTTTTTTTGTGTTCCTTCCCCAATATCCACATGATTCAATACATGAACCTTAATCAGTCATGCGATTAATGCGTTTACGAAATTTTTAATTCATCAATTTGTCTGGATTGAAAACCGGCTTTTTGTGAGCATGAGGATGTTGTTTATCTTGCTATGATAAAAAAAGGTATTCAATGGATAATTGAAAACAAACATCAAAGGAATGAGAGGATGTATATCCTTCCCTTTTTACCATCGATTTAATATTTTAATTGGTTGAACTAATCAAAAAATAATATTTTTTCGAAAAAACAGAAGCTGTTTGTTCCTAATCGTTGAGTTTGTGGTTATCGATGATTTGATTAAAATGGAAGGATTGGTGGTGGATGAAGCATTAGAGGTTGGATGATGGATGGATGATTTTGAAAATTGAGGAATTCTCTTTAATTTAAGGGAGGTTTTGAGTTTGAATTCTAGAGAATTTTTGAATCTTTGAGTCTTTTAGTCTCTTTCCCTGTTGCGCACTATTCATGTGCAATTTTCCATATTTTGAGTAATCTGCTGACAGGATCTTACCAGACAGTGTGTTGCAGGCCTTCACAGAGGTGTAATTAGGGAGTAATCAGGTTGTAGAGGATGTCAGGGTGGAGGATATTTCAGGAGGGAAGGGATGTCAATAGTGAGGTACTAGGGGATGGGGGTTATCAAACTCACCTCCCAAACTACAAAGCTGCTTTGCTCGCTATAATTAGCTACTCCAATTTAGATACCTGCTTCATATGTAGAGCTTGACATCTTTAATTGTTTGGCCCAGTAACGTACCTAGAGGAAAAAAGGTGTTCCGTACCTAATGCGCCATGTGACAAATGTTTCCCAAAAGTCTCGGTCTTTTCTCTACCCGGAAGTCTTGGTCTTGGTCACTACATCGAGAGTCATATCATATGAGTACCATTAGGCTGCAATGAAAATCGAGTACTAATCGGTTTTCAGCAGTGATGGACGACCTTTGTGCCGCGACATATTAGCGTGATACCAATTTTTTGAAAATGCCATGAACCACATACCTTGTAAAGCATTGCTCAAAGCTTACCACCAAAATGTGCCCCAAAAATAAAAGCTTACCCACCACTACTTTACAGCCACGATTCATTTAATTTCATATTCATTTAAAATCCATCTCATGATACTTGTTTCTACTTGTTCCTTTCATCTCATAAATAACAGCATTATTAAATCACACAGAATGCGGCAGTCATACAAAAATTGTACAGCAACAGCGAATATCCATTCGTTTGTTTCTATGGATGTTTAATTGCGTACGATAAAACTTCAAAAGAAGATGTCGCACTGAATGAATTATGGAAGTAAATGGCAAGAGATAAATCAATTCTTTTTTTTATATATCTAGCTCTGCTTACTTTCTGTCTTTGTCTACATTGCAAAATGATTGCCATTAGTTTTGTCACCAAAAGCTCTTACTTTTTATTTCCTTTCTACCAACCAGACAGAGGATGAATTTGGAATGAGGAAGAGGAAGTAGTAAAGGAAAGGAAAAATATGTCATTTGCAGGAGTTTAAGCTTCATGATGATATTTTAATTAAATGAGAAATGAGGAATTTTAATATCGGAAAAAAGGATTTTAATTAAACCGTAAAAAAATACATTGGTTAATGCCTCCCATCCTCCCTTCCTATACCTTGATGATGTAATTCTTTGTGGCTGTTCACTAAAGTAAACCAACGAAATAATTGCTGAAAAAAGTCATTTAATTCAGAAACTTAAAGCACAAAAACATAAAGTTTAAGAACAGATGTGACTCTCGCTTTTTTTAGGTCAATTGCAAAGTAAATACTGCGATTGCTTGATGACAGTTTGAATTTTTGAATTCACTTGAATTGATCGTATGAAGTACATATGGTTTTGGTGAATTTTAGAGAGTTTCGGATACGATTTGAATCACAGATGTGAAATTTTGAATGGGAATTTTCGTTGAATTCGATGGAAGTGGATTTTTAAAATGGCTAATGGATGTCACTAATGTGTGGTAAGCTATTGAGGTCCTCAAATAAAAGTCACTGAAAAATGAACAAAAAGTCACCAAAAATGAACAAAATTCACCAAATTTGAACACAAACTCATCAAAAATTAGCAAAAAGTCATCAAAAATGAACACAAATTCACCAAAATTGAACATAAACTCACCAAAAATGAACAAAAACTCATCAAAAATTAGCAAAAAGTCACCAAAAATGAACACAAATTCACCAAATTTGAACATAAACTCACCAAACATGAACAAAAACTTACCAAACTCACCAAAAATGAACAAAAACTCACCAAACTCACCCAAATTCAACACAAACTCACCAAACTTAACAAAATAAACGAAATTTTTATAAATCCCACCAAAATCAATCAAAATCTACCAAAAAAATCAGCATGTGGTCAAGAAAACTTAATAAAAATTAATTAAACAGTCACAAATTACAAAGCAAGTCAATCAATCTTTTATTCCATCTAAATAAACAAGTAAAACTTTTTAACAATCCATACAAAACAATTACAAAAACAGCATTTCCTCCCCACAATTCCATAGTAAAAAAATGAGAAAATGAGAGCATGAGTTTCGGTCAGGTCAGGGTGTATACGAAAAAAAAAAGTATAAATAATATGACATGTAATTAAAATTCCATTCCCTTCCCCAATACCTACTTGCTGATGAGATGAAAATTGAGAGAAAAATAATTGTGGAATTTTCATTTTATAATGACTTTTTTTTTGTACATTATTTAAATAAGAAGCAGCATGAGGTTGGTTAAGTATTGACTTTATTAGGTATTCAGCAGCTATGTACGATGAATGATAAGTTCGTGACTGAATTTATTGAAAAAAGACGATGGAAATATTTTTATTGATTTTTTTATACAGAATGGAAGTTATTGTTTGAGAATATTTTAGAGGTGGAAAATATTTTGAGACATTTATGCTTCATGGCTTTTGTGTGCAGTGTGATGGAAAGCTAGTTGCATAAGGCATTGGAAATATTTTAATATTTTTCTTCTACTTGCTTTGATTCTGCTTTTGGTAACTTTTTCAAGAGGAAAATGAGGTTTTTTGTCAGGTCTTCTTAATGGGGGTATTCAAGGTCTTTGGGACTCAAACTCCCTTTCTACCTGAATTTCTAACTTCGCCCCTGAGGCCTGTTTCTCGATTCTACATCAACACTTGATGAATATCCTAGGATATATCTTAGGGGTGAGGGTTGGTATAGGTGTAAACCTTTAGCAGACTCGAGGTAGGTGCAGAGGACAGGTAGGAGTAGGGTATGGTAGAGAAGAGGTAGGGGTAGGAGTAGAAGCAGGGATGAAGGTCTTCTGGGCTCCCAGCCATCTACTGCTCTTTAGAAAATAGAAATTCAATTAAATCTCATCATATCCATTAATACCCAAACACAACACACAGTACAATGAACAAGATAAAACACTCTCAGTCACCGCCAATAGCCAGCATGAAAAAAAAAACAATTCGTAAATCTAGGACAATCAGATAAGTTACACTAGAATAAATTACATTATTTTCGATAATAAGTTGCGGTAATGCTCAATAAAATTTTACAGTCCACATGTTAACTGTTCTTCCGCATGATTGCACCTGAATCACTCAATTTACAGTCTCTTTTAAATATGTTTTTTATGTGCTTGAATGGAGTGAGAAAAAAAAATATTTGTTAAGCTGCTCATTATCGGCTATAACTTTAAATTTCTCGCTTGAGGTGGGAAACAATTGGTAATTTTTTTGAAATTGTGTGGCTTCCTTTAATTGGCTTTAAAGTCACAGTTGTGTGTTATTTTAAAGTGGAAAATTATGATTGAATGTAAACTGCATTGCCCGGAAAGTACACGACAAGAAAATGGTCAAAAATCCGGCCTCAGGGCAACCTTACCTTAGAATTATGCCGGATTTTATCGATTCTGTCTAGGAGCCGGCGTCACGCTGGTATGAGGCCGAAATTGAAGCTATTTCAACACAGTGTGCCTGCCTACTGTACCACAAAGATGCTTGCTCATTACATTCTACATTTTTCACTGTTCCTTACATATACTCTTGGGCGAAACTCGGGGAATTTTGGAGTCAACCCTTTGCATATTATCTGTGCTATTAGGACCATTTTTAAGTCAAACACCCTCACCCTTCCTCTCCATAACCTCTCATAGAGGTCGCCTGAAGCTGGCTCTATTTCTGAAACACTCTAATTTACGCCAAAAAGCCACAATTTTAAACCCAATGACATAAAACTGAAAACTGTTGAGTACCAAAAATTCAATTTAATTTTCATAATTTTTTTCTTTAACCTCAGTTAACTGTGAATAGTTCCATTTACTCTATCTCACCGTTTGTGACAGTTCACTCATTACGTTACGTATCCCTCCCCGAATCCCCGTCCCCACTTCAGTAGCTGAATTTGACCTGTTTGAAGCGTATCCATGTGGCACTCCCTTGAGAGGGGAGGAGGACTTAAGAGCGTTACGTAACAAGTGATCGACCCCCATCTGATGCAATTTCTACTTCTTATCCTTTTAAATTACATCTTTTCCATCTCTTTCATTTCATTCATTTTTTTGTTGATGTTTTTGTAGTAAAAAGTAAGCACATAAAATTAAAAATTGTTGTTGGCTGTTGTTGTTATGAATGTACGAAAAAATAAGAAGGAATAAGAAGGAAATTTCATTTTCTCTTTCATTATAATGAGAATTGTTGTTAACGATGTGAAACTTTCCTTTTGTTACAATTTTTCCTGTACAATTTTTTTTATTATTATTTTATTTTTCATACTTGTGCCTTCATCTCCCCTCAATCTTCACCCCTATTGCTCCCCCTTCCTCTTTTTCATCGCCTTTTATTTTTCGTGAATGGAAAAGATTTTAACAAGCATGCTTGAGAATTATGAGAAAAATATGTTTCCGCGCCAAGAGTTTCTTGATAGCAAATTAAAGGAAGAAGAAGCTCAGAAGCTGAATAAAAAAAAAAAATATTGAATGTTCTTCATATGTTTATAGAGAGTTTATAATAAGCATTAAATAAATTGGTTCCAATTCAATTTTCTCCTTTTCAGCTTGATAGCTTCTTGTTATTGGATGTATGTTGGCTTATTTGATGGCATTTTAGGTGTCTGTATAAGTAGTAATTATACTGAATGGTACAAAGTATATGGTGGATCCTATGCTTTCATGCTTAATTCGATGGCCATACAGATCAACTGTGATCCATGTCCTCCCTCAAATATTGGCTGAAACTGGTCTTATCGATCCCATTTGGATCCTAAAATGGTCTCTGGACACCATTTAGCTTCCAACTGACTACCATTTCAAGTCATGTGTGGTCCGGGCAATAGCATAATTATCCAAAACCCTCTCTTTTTGGACAAAAATTCTTCAATTTTCTAGGATTTTTCGAAAAAAAAAATCCCTAAATAAATATTCTTGGTCACCCTGTAATAACATATGCAATTTTTATGATAATTTCTAAAATTTAGTACCACTTAATTTCACTGCTGACTGGGCAAATCAATAGATCACGGCATTCCTTAGTCACCTAAGGCCTCTATTAATGTCCACAATCAAGGGAGCGGAACATTATTCTCTATTTATATGTTGGTTTTTAATGCTCAACTTCAGTGTCTATATGCAGTTGATTTGCCATTTTCTAATTAATCCATAAACCAGATCGCTACACAGCTCTTCACAATTAAATGGTCCAGGATAATGAATGAGGGTTCGGTCCAACCTCCGGCCTGCATTTCCTGAATTCTAGATGTTCAGGCTGGGAGTTTTCGGCAGTACTTTATACTTTAACCAAGGCTGCAGACCTGCTGTTTTGTTAACAGACCTGCAATTTTGGATAAACCCAATAAATAAGCAAATCCATTACTGTCTCCACCAAAAGCATCCATCCTTCAAATTTCACCAAAATCCCTTAAACGCGCCTTCTACCTCAAAACATACCCAACCTCATAATTCCAATTTTTTGAAGCAATTTTTGTGTGCTTTCGAGATTATTTCAGCACAAGCTTAATAGATGTTGGATAAGACGAAAAAAAAAGAACCTCAAAATGTGTTTGAATGTCAGCCAAGTCTAGCTCAGTGGGAAAGGCTGCTATAAAAAAAGAAGAAGACGAATTTTGAGTCTTTTTATATTGCAACCACTCAACACATTTTCAATTCCTCTCATAAATGAATGTACGACTGAATGAGTCAAGTACGAGAAGTGAGGAGTATGAAGGAACAAAAATTAAATGAAATTTCAATTATGAAGCATTTTAGTTCGCAACAATGTTGTATATAATGTGTGTACAGCAAGAAGTAAGAAGAAAAACGTTGATTATGTCTGTGCCTGAAGGAGGAACGTAGAGAATAAAAGTCTTTCTAATCACATTTTGATAGCATGTCATATGGCATGACGTGGAAAGGATGATAAAAGTATGAAAATATATGTCAACTAGAATTGGATCTTGTTGAACATGATATGGTTAGAAGGGGCTAAAGCAACATTGATGACTTTTTTGGGGATTATGGAGGGGATATTGGGGATTGATCATAAGTTATGTCAATCATGATTCAGTTCAGCAGACCACAATGGAGTTAACAGTCATAAATGTCATCAATCATGCAATTATGCAGAGTTGGAGTCGATCATAAGTGATATCCATCATCGTTCAGTTCAACAGTCCACAGTTGGGGTTTATCAATTAATGACGTCAATCATACAACCGTGCAGCCAGCAAAAAAGCAGCAGTGGCGCAGCAGTGCCGTAGTGGTTAGAGTGATATAACCGTCCAGAGTTAGGGATATTCATTAACGATGTCAATCAAGCAACTGTCCAGATATGGAAGAATCAATTGTCATTACCCGGTAAAATGGAAGTTAACCTCTGTACAGCACGTCTTGACTACTGGCATGCTTATTTCCTTAGCTGGAGCGAACTTGGTTTAAATGCTGCGCGGAAAGTACGTCTAAATCCAGCTTAAGCTCAAGGATGATCTAATAGGAACGCTACCTTTTATCCCCTTTTTGCACTCTTTCTCAAATTTTCAAAAATTCAAATTTAAAATATCCGTTATATTTTTCTTCAATTATTCCCATCACAGCAGCCATCGACAGCAACTATAAAATCCATACATCCATAGACGATAAATAATAAGTCACAAACAACATGAACAAGCAATGAAAATGATAAAATGGGAATTGAGATGGCAATGCAAGAATGAAACATCATCTCATAATCTCTACGGTCAGATTAATCTGTTACTTCCTGACAAACGAGCGATTGTGTTTTCCTGTATTGTATGCAATAAGTGAGTGAGATGGAGATAGACACAAAGAAGTGAAACGACATAGAAAAAATCAAGAAATCTGTTTTCATTCATTATTAATGGCCTCAAGTGGAACGACTGTAAAATGAAGTAAAGGAGATGGAAAGATTGTTGCAAGTGCTTGGCATGTCCACAAAAATGGTAACATCTGTTTGTCATCTCATAATTTTAAAACATGACTTTTCCGACTATACAATGTCTTGCCTTCATCCTTTGCCACCTTCTCACCTACTTTCCGACATCTCACGGATTCTCAAGTTCCTTATTGTTTAGCATTGAATTATTAAAACATCAGAATTGAATTATATGTAATTATAATTATGCTGAATAATTACCGACGCCTGCTCTCTCTCCCTCTTGGCTTCATGCCATCATTTTCAATTTCACTTTCCATCTCACTCACTCATTCAGTAACAATTTTTTTAAGCCTTGTGCACTTCATTCCTTATTCCTCTTGAGAGAATAAAAAAGCAGCAGCAGCAACGGTAGTAAGAAAGTGGAGATGATGATGATGATAAAATATTTAAAAGTCTTTTAAAAATGGGGAAGTCTTCTTTGAAGTGTGGAACTGTATGTACGAAGGAGTTACTGAAATTTTCGAGCGCATTTTTTTTGGATCTTAATTTAGTTTTGGAAGAGATTAATTGAATAATTTAGTGGGTACCGATTTACATTTAAATTGATTTTATAGAGAGATATTACTGAAGGTTCTTTCATATTGAGTGTGGGTGTGTCTGTGATTGAGATTTGAAGAGGGGGTATGGGAGGGGTTATTCATAAATGATGTGTACCGTGGGGTGTATTGAATGGGGACAGTTGAGAACGATGCTTCAAATAATTGCAAATTAGGTTTATCAATAGAATAATCATCAGATGCGTGCTTAGGTAAGTAAGGTAGGAGGGTTTGGGGTCTATAACACCCCCTCCCTCCCACTCATTCCTCCTCTCATTTTTGGAAACGATTCTTCAATTTGCTAGGGTTTTGAGACAATAAACTGACATTGATCTATCCTTAAAGCGTCAAAGGCCTGTAGATGACTCAGAAGGTGCCTCATGACAAACCCCCTAACCTACTAGGGAGAAGATGACCTCAAGGTCCTGTAAAAGGTGGAATTTCTAACTACACTTTTTAAAAATGAACAGCGGAATTCTTGGAACTAACATCTATTGCTTCTTATATAGCACCTAACTCCTCACCCCACCACTCCACATCCCTCTCAACAGTTAACGTCATTTACGAACAAATCCCACAATCTCGATTTTCTTTTTTTCCATCATCATCATTTGACTCTAAATTCAGTTAGTTTTCATTAACGACCATAAAAATTGAATTTTTTTAAAGATTCTTTACTTCCATACTTTAAAGATAAGACAGCAGTGTCTATGCATTAACTTGAGACAGAGCAATCTTTAAGGTAATCGAAGAGAAGATGATGTAGTGGATTATCAATTTTTCTACCTTGTGAGACACGTTTTGCATGCGAGATGTAGTAAAATTTGCTATTTTATATCCTTAAGCATGAGCTGAGCAGTGAAATAGTTTAAAATATGGAGAAAATAGATTTTTTTAAGGTAGATCAAGTGAAGAGTGTATTGAATTTGATGGTAGGGAGTTGTAAGCTTTAAATGGGAATTTCCAATATTCAGAATCAATCGTTCCTGAATGTAGTCTAAGGCTTCTGTACAATTTTTTCAAATCTGAAATTTCCGTTATTTTGAGCAAATTTTTGTTTAATTTTTCAAATTTAAAATGTCCGTTAATTTTTCAAATTTAAAATGTCCGTTATTTTTTCAAATTTAAAATATCCGTTAATTTTTCAAATTTTAAATGTCCGTTATTTTATCGTCTAATTCAAAAAAATGAGCCATGACAAACTGAAAATAATTCTCATCAGTTCCTAAGCACCACAAAAAAAAAAAGCATTTAATGAAGTGAAGTATTATGCTCTAAAATCTCTTAATTCTCTTGATATTCAACCATTTTTCATAGAAATTATGATAGAGCACATGTATATATCCATTCTTTTTTTTGCCATACCGAATGACATTGCATAAAATTTTAAATTCTTCGTATACATACATTATGTCTCAATTTAAAACTACATCACATGTTTGTACAATGACAATTAAAATTGTTCCTTCATCTAGTCTCCCTCCTTAAAAATTTGTTCATTTCCCTTTTTCAAAAACGACCTAAAAACGATGCGAAGGAATAATAATAATAAATGTATGCATCTCAATCATGATGATGAATACATTATATGGCACAAAATGTTTAAACAAATGTTACAAACGCGTATAAATTGTTCCACTAGAATTTTGTGCTGTATGTCTGTACATAAAAAAGAAAATGTTGATTGATTTTATTCATTATAGCGTGGTTTTATATCCAGCACTTAGGGGTGGTGAATTTTAAGGAATGAGAAAGCTGTTCCTTTTAAATTAAAACAAATATTGTCTTAGATTACATCGATTGATATGCGAGCCATTAGAATAGACTTAATTGCTTAATAATGTTCGTCAAGTTTAACTTTCAATCATTAATATTAAACGCGTCAACATTCCCTCATGCAAAGTAAGTTATTCAACTGGAAATTATCGCAAGTCAACAGGATTGGGGATGATTGAATGAGGTGGATATGGAGCGCATTTTATAGAAATGTTGAATATTAATTTGAGCGAAATTTACGAATTTTTATTTGTTTATGAAAAGGTTCCGTGCACTTATTGACTATCTGCAGCACCTTACCCTTCTGAATTCTTTAACCAATCCTAATCCTCTTCTTCCTTTTCGTAACGAACCCACCCAAGAACGAATTCTAAACACTTTCTATTAATTGGATAATTTTGGGGTCATACCCCACCTCCTGGAACGGATAACGGGCAACGGACAACGGAGGACGGACACAACGAAGGACGGACACAACGGATGACGGACACAACGGAGGACGGTCATCGGAGGACGGACACAAAAGAGGACGGACACAACGGAGGACGGACACAACGGAGGACGGACACAACGGAGGACGGACACGGAAGATGAACAACGGAGGACGGACAACGGAGGACGGACAACGGAAGACGGACATCGATGATCGAAGGGAGGAGGAAGAATGTAGGAACCCCTGAACACCCTTAGTACACCCTTTCCTCAAAGTCTCCTGATTCTTATAAATACCCTCCAAATACAATCCATCCATCCCACCATCCCAACCTCATCTCTCATCGAAACCTGTTAAAAAAATCCCATTTTTAAATCAATAACACTTTCATCTCTATCCATGCATAACATGCAAGATATGTGTAGTTCAACAATGAATAAAAAAAAGAATCAGATATAATAAATTAAGCTGCACATGCAACACTCAATAATATCCCACCAAAATATCCCCTTAGGTCAGCCAATACAAAAGAATACAAATAGCATACATTTTAACAAGATTGTATGTTATGAAGGATATAAAAAAATTTATTTGTATATCCACGATAATTAATAAATTTTTTTTTCATACAAGCGAGGAAATATCCACGGTTTTTTATTGTCATATCGTGAGTATTACAAGTTTTTAATTATGACATAGTGCGTTGGATATGAATTGTTTTATGTATATATATATAGCCCCTATATAGCTATTATAGTTTACAGCAAACAATTAATTCCAATGAGAGCTTTTTATCGCGATGTACACTCGCAGAAAAAATAAACCAATTTGGTGCCTGCCTTCCTTCTCTTTTTCCCATACATACAATGTGAATATTTGATGTGTGGCCGGCTGTTGCAAACATATTATTTTATATAATGCGTATGAATATTGGGTACAGCCTAGTGACATTGTTGTTTAAAATGATGTGAAATTAATTTTTCGGAGTAATTTTGCATTTTATCAGATGTGTGTATGACATTGTTAGATTATTGAATATTGAATGCTTTTAAATTAGAGGTGTGGTGGATGAGAAGGTGATTTTATGGATAGAATATTTAACAAATGAATGAATTTTTGATGGGGATGCACAAAATGGTATTTAATGTTAGAGTTTTTTTTGGGTATTTTTGTCATATAGGGAATAGTAAGCTACGGGGAATGGAGCTTTTTGGAATTAACAGGGAATGGAGCTTTATGGAATCAATAGTCATTGATAGAGAGCATTATCTGGCTGATGTGTGTAAGGATAAGACTTCTTAGGTCGGAATAATTAAGCAACAGGTTCGAGATCTGCTCTCGGGGGTCGTTCACTCTACTCAAACTTAGTAATGCTCAGTAATGCTCAGGGATACTCAGGAATGATCAAAGGTATTGAAGAAGATTGATTTCGTCGATCTAGCATTAAATACAGTGTCGTTGAAATTGGCAATTCCTGGCTATATAGACCATATTCTGTGTAAAATTAGGATATCAGTCTCTGGTGGGATTCGAACACTGGAAGTTCTCGGAAATCAGATAATCTGATCTGTTGCCAAACCACTCGGCCATTGACAGTTGGCTTGTCATATTGGCAATACTCTATACAAAATTAGAAAATTGGTCTTTGATGGGATTCGAACCCACGTTTTCACAGCTCATATGCTTACAGATATCTAATCTGTTGCCAATTCACTAGACCACAGATACTTTACTCTCAAACTGACAATTTTTCCCTATATATGACTCAATACCCCAAATTACACTCTACTTCAACATCCAAGCAATCATGATAATACAGCATGTAATCTATGAACTTTTCAAAATTCAAATTCATCAAAGCTTATCATCCCGAATAAATCAACCAATTCACCCAAATCTATACTAATTATCAAAATGCATTCACAGGTCATCAACCTAATCAAATATCATACTAACCCATTACATGTCATAAATATAGACATGTCCTGATGTTGATTTATTTTTTTTTTTGACAATTTTAAAATCTGATAATCCTATTTACACAGTTTCGTAAATTATGCAGGATAACAACATCAAATATTGATAGACTATAGTGTGAGTATTAATATTGCATCAAAACATATCACGCTGATGCTAATAATCATAAAATATTTAGTAGCAATTTCAATTACAATCAAAATATCCTCAAGTATGAAATGGACAAAACATTAAAACATTGTAAAAACATTCGATGAATGTTGCACTGGAATTTTAACGAAAGTCAACGTTGTGGAAAACATTGAAACATTGAATCTTACCTGAAACATTAAAACGATTCTCATTTGTTTTCAAACTGTAATGTGAGAGAGCTAATTATTAGCATAGAATGATTCAATCTATCACGAAAATGCACGATAACTTTAAACTTTTTAATGAATATTTGTTTTTGTTGCTAAAACTTTTTTCATTTCAATTTTTTTTATTCCTTTATTTCTTGCACATTTTTCTTCAATAATTTTTTTTGCATATCCTCTACCACAATAAATTTTTATCATATTTTGTTCTGTGAGATTAAAAATTTTTTTTTTTCATTCATGTTCAATTTTAATATTTTTTTTTTTCATTTTCAAATAGATTAATTTTTTTTTATTCTGAATTTTACTTGCGGCAGTTTAAAGAATTTTTACTTACTGTTCATTTTTTTTATTGGATGCAATTTTTGAGTCAGGGGTTTGATTTTGATTCGAGTGAGGGAAACACTTGATGGTAGATTTTGTGGGGTTGATAATCCTCCGATTTTAATCCTCTCTGCTGAAGTAAGGTGATTTTGAGTTTTAATGGATTTTAGAGTATCTGACTATAATCTTGATCTTGAGTTTGGGACAGTGTTGCAATCTGCCAGTTTTTCTGCAGAAGACAATTTCTTTATAAAGATTTTATCTGCGGAAGAAAGTTGTCTTCTTGCAGATAAATAAAATTGTCTTTCAGAAGATTGCGTCTTCCGGTAGATTCAATCTTCCGCAGACAACTGTCTTTCAGTAGAAAAAAAATGTCTACAGGAAGACAGAATCTGCATGTAGATTTAATCTGCCGCAGAAAAATCTACCAAAAATTTTATTTTTTTTGCAAAATCCCTAATTTAACAATATATTACCTATTAATTATGTGCTATTTATGTTCGAAAACATCAATATTAATGTTTCAAAGCTTTTAATATCAACTTACATGGAATTTTCATGCAAAATTGTGCGAAAACAAATGTAAACAAAGAAAAACGGCATTTTGAAAATCAAAAGTTGTTTTTCTTGATTTAAATGTGTTTTAAATGATCTACAATATTATAAAAGCATTGAAACATTAATATTTATGTTTTCGAACATAAATATCACATAATTAATAGGTAATATATTGCTAAATTAGGGATTTTGCAAAAAAATGAAATTTTTGGTAGATTTTTCTGCGGCAGAATAAATCTACATGCAGATTCTGTCTTCCTGTAGACATTTTTTTTGGTCTACTGGAAGACAGTTGTCTGCGGAAGATTTAATCTACCGGAAGACGCAATCTTCCGAAAGACAATTTTATTTATCTGCAAGAAGACAACTTTCTTCCGCAGATAAAATCTTTTGAAAGACAAATTCTGTGGAAGAATCTGCTGTCTTTGTCTTCGGCAGACATCTTCCATTGCAACACTGGTTTGGGATTATCATTTGTGACCTGCAAGCTTCATTTATTGTGGATATTCATACCCTTCAATTGAGCCAGGGGCGCATTCAGAGGTGGGATACGGTTGAGATTCAATCTTCCTCCCTCAATTTTTGGAAAATTCTCCCAATTTTCTAGGATTTTTCTTGAAATAGCTCCAAAAATACCCGCTAAATATTTTCAATAAATCCTCCTTCCCTCACTCAAAATGTCTAGCTACGTCTCTACTATGGCACTGCACTGTTAAGTCACCGTGTTAGTCACAAGACTCGAAGTTGCCCTGAAGGCATCATAAAGGCAGTTTTTGATTCATTTTTACGGTGACAAGTGCGGTTTATTGTGCTGCTCGGGCTTTAGGATTCGTTTGGTGACCGGTTTCATGGACTTGCCCGATCCTAACAGACATATAAAGTGCTTTAAGAAACTTTAGTTAATCGATGAAAACTCCGATTCAAAACTAAAATAACTATAACTTGATGCTGGATTCAGAATAAATTCGGCATGATGCCAGAGTTACACCATCCTGGTTCCGGATTTTAGATTGATTACCCACTTTCGCATTCCGCATCATTCTGAATTCAAAGTCTCTTTTCCAATCCTCTGACATTATGTGAAGTTGTCGACTTGACAATGTCAGTTCAAATTCCCATTTGCAAACCCCTGACTGCCATACTAATCCCTCAAATCTACATATATTATTATTATTACTTGCAATTCCAATTCCAAAAACCTCAAAGAGAAATTTTTTCAATGTAACTAATTGAATTAAAAAGAATAAAACCCTAATGAGTGGATGGGAGCAAAGTAAGTAATCAAATAAATTAATATCATATCCTATAACTTTAAATAACTAATTTGGATGAGCCAAAAAACACAGCATTTCATCATTCCATCCTTGTTCATTCCTCAATCCAATGACTAGAAAAGTTTCCTTTTTTTTATCTCTTATGCTCTATATCATCGACTATTAATCTCTAACGATATGTTGGACTAGTATCATAACATGGTGGTAAACTCATTGAGGCAGCTGTATCGAGTCTGTTGAGTAATTAAAGCGTTGCAGGAAAGGAATAAGGAGAAGAAACAACAACAAAAAAAATTAATGAGATTGGTAAAGGAAGAATAATTTCAAATTGAGAAAGTTTTGTGCATGCTATGGGCAAATAAATGATGAATTAGCAGAAATTTTTGTGGATGTACAAATGCAGCAAGACAATTTGTAGATAAAAAATGACAAGTTGGTCATTAAAAGTTGGTGCTTTGAAGGTTTCAGGGCAGAGTTGCAAAGCAGGCATATGAAAGATACAAAAACCGTACAATTTCTTACAAAACCATACAAATTATTAAGAAATTGTAAGGCTTTTACCTGTGACGGATGCCTGTTTTAGTCTGTTCTGTTTCAGGGGCTTAGTCTTGGGCATGCACAGCTTTTAGAGTAGATCTTCATAATTACCTTCTAGTTTCATTTTCCAATAAAACTGGATCGATAGGTTCTTGTGCCACATTTCTTAACGAATCGGCCATGGTTTGTCTGGAAGTACAATATGTTAGTACAGTGGTTGGGTATGTAGGGTGTGCAGTGTGTAGGCAACCTATTACGTGCCATGGTACTCATGGTAGTAAGCCACAATCAAAATTACACATGGCATGCGGTTAATGGCATTTCCATCAATGTGCCGCAGCACACAGGTTGCCCACCACTGGGGTTTTCAATCTCAGAATTGTTTGTAATCCCGGAATTGAATACATTCTAATACCAGGATTGAAAACTGCAGTGAAGACCAACCTGTGTGCCGCGGCACATCAATGGAAAAACCATTCACTACATGACGCTCATGGCTTACTACCAAGCTGCCCTGACCCAAAAAGGTTGCCGCTCACTCAATTAGTCACTTAACAGCAATCTTACCTCAATTGTTCGGCTTCGCGTCCAGCCCGAGAGCCACGAAGCAACAAGAGTTGTCTCCTCTTAGCTTCTTGTGCCAATTGTTCACGTAACATTGAAATTTGATTCTCTAATCTCATAATTTGCTGTCGATGAGAATTTTCGCGAGCATCCAACAACCGTTCAGCTTGAATTTGTGCCTGACGATAACGTTCGGCATCATTTGATGCACATTTCGGTGGATTTTCAGCAAACTTTGCCTTTGCACGGGCCAATTCAGCCTCCTTTTCAGCAAGTTGTGTCTCAAGGCGACGAACCTTAATGCGTAAATCACGACATTCATTCTCAATTTGAACATGATCCAAGCCACATGAAAAACGACTTTCAGTTTCAAGACGATTTGAATCATATTCACCATGACCATCATATTTCTCTGAACGGTCAAATTGTACGTGACCGGAAAATTTGCTACTTGTTGCGCCACTTCCGATACCGCCACCGTAGCGCTTTTCTTGCTCTAATATCCGAACTTTCTCATTTAATGTATCAATTTTTCTCTTCATGTCTGCCTTCTCACGATCCTTATAGTCACTTGAATCACCTGCATTACCACCAACACCGCTGGTGCCAAAATTGTCAGGATTATCTTGATTCCACTTGGTAATACGCAATTGAGATTCAAGTGATGAGTTTTTGACTTCCATTTCAGCTAATTGCTCTTGCATGCGTTGCATATTATCTTGATTGGATTGCTGTGTACGACGTAGTTCATTAACAGAGTTCTGTGCCTGCTCTAAACGTTCAGCTAACACGCGACGTTCATTCTCACTATTTGTCAATGATTTTTGAATGTGCTTGATTTTATCTTGCTCAATAATCAAGTGCTGTCCTTGATCAGCACGTTCCTTATTCAATCCATTAATTTCAGCTTTGAGTTCCGTCTCGGCAATAGCTGCTGCTTGTAAACGATCCTTTAATTGATCAATTGTTGTCTTTAATGCGACACATCTATCCTCAAGCTGAGTTGACGATTTATTTGCCTGCTCCCATCGCTCTTGAACATTTCTCAATGCACACTCCTTCTCCTGTAGTGCCATTTGAAGACGCTGTATATCACCTTCTAATGCGACACGTTGAAGATCTAATTTCGATGCTCTGCCTTCAGCACGTGACAATTCATCCTGCAAATGTCTCTTTTCCGATTCAAGACGTGCGACACTTTGACGACATTTTTCGAGACGCTCTTCGCACTGTGCCTTCTCCTCATTCGTTGAGCCCAATGATAACTCTAATGCTGCATTTTTCTCACGTAACATATTCAATTCATCCGTTTTACTCTTCAGTGCTTCCTCGACTGATGTCAATGCATTTGTTTTTTGTGTTAATTTTGATTCAACATTCGCTTTCTCCTCCTGTACAGCACGTAAGGTTTGTTGCAATTTGCATATCTTATTCTCATTACGGCAATTTAATTCACCTGATTCGTGAATTTGCTTCTTTGCTGAACACAATTGAGCTTTAAAGTCATCCTGGATATTAAACAAAAATAAAGGCAAATTAATGGACTATAAAGGTAATTGTTGAGGCTTTTCCTTACCCTTTCACGCTCAATTTGTGCCACTTGATGCATTAATGTACGTACACCTTTTCGCACAAGCTCTGGATCCACATCAATAATCATATTATCACATGACAAACTTCTTGTATCATGAGAATCATTTGGACATGGACGATGTGGACTATATCGTCTCGATGGACTCATTAGACGATATGGCATCGTTACTGAACCATCAAGTTGAACGCCAGCAATGCGACGTAATGTATGTCCAATAGAACTCAATTTGATTTCGGTATCCTTTTTACAGGCCTCTGAGTGCATCAATTGTTCGTCTAATGCTCTAAATATGTGGAAAAAGGAAGGAGAAAATATATTTTTGGATGTTAAGAAAACTGTCACGAATGAATGGCTATGACGCATTTCAAGAAAATAAAGGGGTAATTTTATGGAAAATGTTTAGGTGTGGGTGGGTGGAATTCTTACTTCCGAGAAATGGTATTTTATTTGTGAATACCATTAAGGAATTTCTTCTAAAGGCTTTAACTTGAATTGGAAATTATTTTTCAATACAAAGTATAGAAATGGAAATGAAGGAACTGGTTTGGAGATGGAGTCATGCCTGGATGATGAAAGCGCATTTTTAGACTCTATGGCAGTGATGGACAACCTGTGAGACGCGGGACACTAGTGTGCTCTGAAGGATAATTACATAAAATATTGATGATGAAAGCCAAAAACAGGATAACCCAGTGCTGTCTAAACTGTGAGCCGCGACACTCTAATGGGAAAATGTCATGAACCATGTACCAATTGCGATTTTGGTCAAGATCTAACATCAAGTTGTGCCGCGGCACAAAGGTTCAACTATTGTCCAAGCTGAGCAGCTGGACAGACAGACAAACAAAACACAAACCCCATTCAATTAAGAAAAATGCTTTAAAAAATTGGACAATACTCAAAATACAGCATAACAGACAATAAAATTCCTCTTTTGAATAAAACATCTTGACATTATGGAGAAGCTTTAAGAACAAGCTAGGAAATGGCATTCTCAGATAATGACTTTTTAATGTACAAAAAAAAAAAACAGAAAGAAAGACAAAATAAATTTTACTAACCGAACTTTGCCTTCTGCTCCGCCAAGACGAGCTTTTAATTCTTGAATCTGCTGTGTCGCATCTGCTAGACAAACTTCCAAGTTATGCTTTTGATCCTCGAGACGTTTCTCACGTCCGCGACCTTCCTCAATGCGAGTCAATAATTCAGCCTCACGACAATGGAATCGGTTATCGTCTTGATTACATTTGGATCTGGCGCGACATAATTCTTGTCGTGTCGCATGCAAATTTGAATCCAAGTCACAGACTTGCTTTTTAAGCTGATGTAATTCCTGCAATATACGTTCCTTCTCTTCCATTTCATTATTCAAACGAGCTTGTAATTCCTTCTCAAGGTTATCCTTTTGTGACGCATTTGCCTGCAGCTTCTGAACATTATTTTGGGCGGTACCCAAATCTTGTGTCAATTTTGTAACATTATTTTCAGTTTCCTTGAGTAGAGTCGAGAGACGAACTTTATCATTCTCGAGTGTATTTCGTGTCTCTTCCAATGTCGTGATTTTCTGTAAAGCATCTTCTAATCCTCTCGATTGTTCGCGTTTCTGTCCCTCGACGCGCTTTATGTGATCCCTCAATTCTTTATTTGACGTGATATATTTATCCTTTTCAATGTTACTGTCTGCCAAATTACGTCGTGTGTCTGTTAATTCCTTACGTAACATTTCTCCACTGGTTTCAGTTTCACGTAACTTTCGTGTGGTATCGCCAAGCTGATTATTGAGTGTATCGGCTTTATCCTCTGTCAAACGAAGTTGAACTTTAAGCTCCTCAATCTCACGATAAGCATTTTCACGTTCCTCCTTGATTGATGCTATTTGTAAGTCACTTCGATTTGCTTCCTCCTCCGCACGAATTCGATTCTCATCCATTTTACTCTTTAGCTTTGTCATTTCTTCACGTAATCCGCCAATTATGTTTCGATCCTTTTCCGTTCGACTTGCCATCTCCCGTCTCAATCGCTCAACATTCTCAAGTTCTGCTTTCAAGTCACGTGTTGTTGCATCTAACTTCTCCATGACGGCTTGTTTATCGCGATGTGCTAACATTAATGCCTGTTGCTTATCATTTTCAGCACGAATGAGCACTTCCTCATGCTGCTGTATTGTTGCATCAAGATGCATTTGAAGGTTCTCTAATTGCTCCTTTAGCATTTGAATCTCAGCATCTTTTCCACCCTCGAGTGCCTGCAATGCTTGATTCATTCTCTTCTCAAGTGCTATACGTATCTGTTCCTTTTCCTCATTCAATTTCTTGACATTTTCATCATTTAATGCTTTTAAATTTGCAATACGTTGTAAATAGTCAGCTTCTTGTGTGGCAGCAGCATTTGTCATTTGAACTTTCATTTCCTGTGCACGACGTTGACAATTGTCAAGATCTTTATTCATTCGTGCGACTTGATTCCTTAATGACTCCTGACTAACGAGCAATTCTTGTAATTCACGTTCCAATGTTTCCTTCTTAATTTCTATCGCTTCCAAGGTCGTATTTGTATCGAACAAAACAGCTTCAAGTGATTCCTTTTCAGTACGGAGTGCGGCAAGCTGTTCTTGGAGGCGTTGAAGCTCTTTATCTTGAGCATCAATTACAACCTGTCGCTCATCATTTTCCTTAACAAGCTCCTCAAGATTACGATTTAATCTGTTGTTCATCTCATTAGACTGCTCGAGACGTTGACGTGTTCTGAGAATTTCCTCACCCATTGCCTCTTTCTTCCTCGTTAAGCATGTCAATTGATTTGTTAAATCTCCACGTTCACGTGTCAATGTGCCAAGATCTTGTTCAACTTTCTCCTTCTCAAGTTCAACCATTTTTAATTTCTCACTCAACGATAACTTCTCAGAGTCTAAATCCAATCGCATTTGTTCCGCATTAAGGAGCTCTTTCTTTAATGACGCAATATCATTATTTTGTTCAGCGGAAAGATTTTGAAGCTTTCCTTTTTCCTCCTCAAGTTGTAAAATTGATGTTCGCAATTCTTTAATTTCATGCTCAAGATTCTCACCGGAACTGCATTTCTTTTCAAGATTATTATTGAGTTCCGTTTTCTCATTGCTGAGTTTCTCAACTTCAAATTCCAAATCCATACGTTGTTTATCCATCATTGTTAATAAACCATCTGTTTCAATTCTCTGCTGTTCCAATAAGTCACGTGACAAATACAATTTATTCAATTCCTCCCGTAACGTGATAGTTTCTTCCCTCATTCTACTTGAACGTTCCTCCTCGGCCCTGAAAAAAGAAAATTTTGTAAAAAAATTAAAAAATTATCAAAAAAGGAACAAAAAAAAAGTTGCCGTGACCAGGATTCGAACCTGGGTTACTACGGCCACAACGTAGGGTCCTAACCACTAGACGATCACGGCTGTTATTGCATTGAGCTACTGAGCTCGTTGAATGTTGCTTGCAAAAACACCTTTATAAGGCAATCAACATTGAGAAATTTCTTTTAATTACATTAACCGGTTATATGCATGAAAGATTCAATTGAAATGGTGTATTAAGGCACTTAAGATGTTACATAAAGTGAAAGAGAAAATTGGTAAATTAAGATTTAATCCCACCATGCGGTTTAAATAAATGCAAATGTTTTTTTGATTGTTTTGCTCTAATGTTTTTGCAGCGCATTCATTGTTGCATTTTCTAAAACATCATGTAAAGTGACACATGTTAGATATGCTTGTGTGATAATCTTTAAATTGCATATTTTATGGATTTCATTAGATGCTGCATTGTATCCATTCCTAAATTGTTAGGAATTGGATAAAACTGGATAAAACTAGATAAAACGCAAAACGCAATTTTAGACACAAAACTAACGAAAAATTCGTCACTGCCTCCATCTCATAAATTAACGAAGATTCCCCATTGGTCATAATTTAATTGATGAAAATTAATTTATCTAAAATGCTCAGCCAATCGTAAACTTGATGCCTAATAGATCTTTAACTATAAAATTAGCTACAACTTCTTTCGTCAACGACCATATCACGTTGAAAACACCGGTTCTCGTCCGATCACCGAAGTTAAGCAACGTCGAGCGTAGTTAGTACTTAGATGGGTGACCGCTTGGGAACGCTACGTGCTGTTGACTTTTTTGCTCAATTTTTAATTCTTTTTTTGGAAATTTACACGAAAATTTAAATTTTAAAAAGCCGTTATTTTGGAATAAAAATTCAAATTTTAAATTTCCGTTATTTTTCAAATTTTGTATTAAGCATCTATAAGAGATGTCTAGGAGGTCACACATATTTCGGTAGACCCAATTTTTGAAAAAAATTAAATTTCAACATAATCAAAATTCTGGGAAAAATTGAAATTACAATAAATTCAGATTAAGTCTATGAGATTAAGATTACTCTTAGAATTAAATGCCGATTTCACCATAATAGTCAATATAATAGACTCACAAAGATTAAATTAAGTCAGTTGGGTTTAAGTGCCATTTCAAATCGTTTGCCTTTGTGTTAATAATTAAAACTATAATAATTAATTTATCCTTACTAAAAATGAATTTCGGCAATAATCATAGTTTTTATACAAGACGACAAGATAGTAGTAATCAAAAAGTGGAAGTAAATAGTCAAAAGTAATTGAATCCTTTTAATTAATAATTTAAAATTTTTGGGGTGAGATGACATTAGGGGAAGGGGAGTAGATAGAAATGGACTAAGTGAAGTAGGGGATGTTAAGTTTATTTGAATTTTTTAATTTAAACACTGGATTTTAAGACTCTCAAAAATCCTTGCAAATTGCAGAATTCCTTCCAAAAAAGGGGTTGGGTTGGAGGGTTGTTCCTCTAAATTCCCTCTAAATTCCCCAATTTCTGTCTTATTTCCTATCATAACCTGATAATTTGCTCAGAATTTTTGGATATTAGATCATCAGTTTTGATGTCCCAGCTGTTTATCAAGTAATATCAACCAAAACAACAAAATTATCATAATTTTTGATTGACTCAATTTTGAATATTATCACTAGCTTGATTGAGATGATTTAAGCTGTAAAAGATTTTATCGTCCATAAAAGTATTAAAGATGATAAACAAAAACATAACACAATTGTGGCTTATATAGTGAGCATACTAAGCTACTGCTTAGTTTGAGTCAAAAATTTGGAAGTGAAGCTGCTGATATTTTTTTAAGGCTGTAATATTTTATTAAACGTAGATAAAATCTAGGGTAAAATATGAACTGCTTTTTTAGAAAACTCAAAATTTCTTCACAAGACGAAATAAAAATCAGAAAAAAGTTAAATCAGAATTCAAAAATTCTATAAATTTATATCCTCATGTGCTTAAAAGAAGAAATGGATCGAAGGGTCCATCACTAAATTATCTAGTCGTCACCAAAAAATATTCAAAATTCAATAAATTTCATAGCCAGCGGTATTTTAACTTATTTAATCTATAAAGCTTTTTTCCATCAACCACCTCCCCACCCCTACACCCATCCCCTTCCGACTTCTGAAAATTCCTGACGCCCCTAACCTGATACCAAATTTGGTTTTTAATTTTATTTTTTTACCTTATGCCAATCTCACGCCGACCTAGGGCAACATCATTTGCCTTTTCTACGTCGTATGCATTCCGGGTCATCTACTCGTTTTTCGGCTTAATTTATGCTTTATATGCGGCTTAATTAATTTATTTAACTCAAACACTTTATTAATTCCAGAAAAATGGATAATCGCAACCAAATGTACAATAATGATAAGCAATGGAAACAAAGACAGCCTCAAGAATCAAAAAATTCAAACACATTCCAAAAATCCTCTTGGATAATGTACGAAAGACGAAATGGAACAAAGTATACAGAAGGAAACTATCCTATATATGAGAGATTTAATAGAACAAAATGACTTTTTTTTTTTCAAGATGCTGTGAATCAAGAAAGTACAACTATTTATTTAAATTAATGGACCTAAATAAAAATTTGTATCAAATGACTTGAAATCTACCAAATTGTAAACTTCTTATTAATTGTAATATGAAGCTTGTAGCTAGCATTAAGGGGCTTTGAATTTCAAAAGGACAACATCTGAAAACATTGATCATACTCAAAAAACAATGAGTTATCAACGTTACTGAATTGTGCGTGAGCATTAAAATGTCACTTGAATAGTGTCCAACCCAAGAAACAATTTTTCCAGACCTAGCTCAATCAAGTGCTTCACTTAAAATTTATCTTTTCATTCAAAATTCACATTTCAGTTCTTTTCAGAAAATCAGTCATTTCTACAGCACAAAAATTTTTTTAAAAAATTTTCAACTTTTTTTCGCAGTGTTCTTACCTTGACTTTTCTCCATTACGATATTAATGCTTTTTTGCAAAACTTTATCATCCCTAAAAAGAGATCCCGTGGCGAAATGGCTACCGCGTCGGACTTCGAATCCGAAGATTGGGGGTTCGAGTCCCTCCGGGATCGTCTTCTTTTTTGGATAAATTTTTACTATTTTTGCTTAATTTTATTTAATTTGTTAAGTCACTGAATTAAATATTTTGTTAATTTTTTTGGAGATTGCTAAAAGCAACAATGCTGTATCGCAGTAAACAGAATACTGACTTATGCTTTCAAATATTGTATTGTTCTATGTAGCACATATTCAACTGTATGATGTAAATCATAACTATGATTCAAATGCAGATTATGTATGGAAGTAGTGATTCAGATGTAGTTACACCATTGACAATATGAATCGGAAATCTAATTGATTAAGGCAGTGGTGGGCAACCTTTTATTTTTGTGGCACACTTTGGGGTAAGCCTTGGACATAATTGCAAACGACATAGGATTCATGATATTTTGCAAAAAATTGGACATGTCGCAACACACAGGTTGCCCATCACTGGATTAAGGACTTTTGTATTTCAAAATTGTTGTAAAATATATATCAAAATTGGCGGGGATGCCCGCATATTAGATTCAATTTTTATGTCAAATTTCGTCATTTACATTAACATAAAATGGCATCATGTTACCCAAATGAACGATAGTAAATTTCGAGCATTAGATCTGATAAGATCAAGAATACTGAGCCTGCATTAAGTTATAGTTTGGATCATACATCAAAATAATAATCATGCCTTCCAACGATGAACAATCTCCCTTTTACAACAGAAGGACCCAAGATGAGCTTAAAAATAAAACAACGTATCCTGGAAAAATATTTAATTCCATTGGTGAACGTAAGAATGGCTAGAAAATCAACTCACTTCCCTATCAACAGCATAAGAAGGAGAATCCAAAAAAGGAAGGCTAGAAGCACTGCTAAATTTAATTTAAACAATCCATGGTTGTGCTGTTAAAGTTTACTTATATTTAGTGAGTTGTAATTTATTTGAACTTAACGGATGTTCCTTAAATAAAATAAAGTATACGCCATAATAAGATAAACTCAAATTTAGTTTTAAACTTAACTTGCGGACTTACAGCTTCCTTTTGATCATTAAATACTGATTTTTGATTTTATTCAATTGGAACCAGACCCCAACTCCCACCATTAACATTGAGTGTTAGGCTTTTCAGTCACTGAATTCTAAAATATAACAATGATCACATAAGTGGTTTATGCTCTAAAAGCTTCAATAGTAACAATAAGTAACAATAAGTTGAGCATAAACATTATCCATTCTCTCATTACAATCATCCACTAAAACTTTAAAATAATTGTTCCTAAACTTATGCAAACCCCCATCTTACAAGCCTTAATTAACAAAACTTAACAGCCTACAAGCGAACGCTTGAAATATGAAACTTTAAAACCCACTAAAATTTAGATTAACTCCAATTGCCTTAAATTAAATTATAAAATACTAATTTTCACTGATTCATCTCATTCATGAAAGGATGTTGGATGCTATGAAGAAGGATATATGTGATATCGATCGAATTTGTTTGGAATATCTCTTAAATTGAGCATTTGGCCAGCACTGAATATGGTTTTTTTCGGCTCCTTGGCGTAATGGCTAACGCGTCGGACTTCGAATCCGAAGATTGGGGGTTCGAATCCCTCAGGAGTCGAATATCTTTTTTGCAAAATTACTTCATTTTTTTGCAACTTTTTTGTTGGATTTACTTAATTAAGGATGTAATTAGCATAATTTTTGTATCCTTATATCCAAAAATGTTTCATTTTCTAACATGTTTCAGATTCAAACTCATTCCGTTTATCTAGTCTAGTTTCTATTTCGTTCCGTTTTCAAATATTTGTAATACATTATGGAAGCACTTACCTCAAATTCAACTCAATGATTTCCTTGTCCTTCGACGTTCGCTTCAAATCAATAAGAAGAGACTTTTTCTCCTCTTCTAATGAATCGACAGCTTTTTGCAATTTTGCGTTGATGTGCTGCAACTTCTCATAGTCCATATTTAAACTATCGACCTAAAAAATAGAGGATGATTAGTATGTAGCCATGCAGGTGCTTGCCGGGAGAAGGGAGCGTGAAGAAGGTCGGGGTCAAATCCTCTCTCTAAGGAGGACACACCTCCACTAAATTGTTGCATACCCCTTCCCCTTCTTGTAAAGTCTTGACACCCTGAATAGCACAATTCTAGCAACCGGTTCCAAACCTGTGTGACTAGTCACCATGGCAGAGTCACGTCTGCCTGTTCTAGATTTAGGATAGATTACCCCGACTTATGCTATTCGGCTATACTCCTGGATCTAAAGTTATCCAGGCTATGTCAAGAATCCATACAAATAGGAATTGAACATCAGCATTCTAATTGAAGCTCTATGGATGACCCTTCAACGTTCTCAATGGAATCGATCCTTATGCATTCCTTATTCAATTTAATTACATACTTCATGTAACATGAGAAGCTCTCAATAGAAAATTAATCAACATATACCTAGCTTATTGTACTCAATTCCAATTAACGATACATACATCCATAAAGCTTCAACCTAGATATTCAGCACATACAAATAAAATTAATTAATTTCTCGCAAAACTCACAATGGAATTTAATTCAGCTTTGCCGCGTTCAACGCAATGTTTATCACTTCTCATATCATCTAACGTCTTTTGTAAGCTATCACGTTCCTTAACCAATTCCGATAACTGATAATTTGTGTTATCTAACTTCTCCGTGAGTTCATTCAACTTTCCTTCGAAATTCTCACGTGCGCATTCTGTTGAGTCCAGTTGCTTCTTTGTTTGCTGTAAGTTCTCACTATTTGCTTGTAGTTTAACCTGAAGGTCATGAATAGCAAGTTGATATTTGTGGAGTGCAGCTTGAACAGCTGAAATTGTTCCTTCAGCAAATGCTTGCGATGTCCTCATTCCGCCACGTTTTGGTGATCGCGATGCTGATATTCCACTCGGCTGTGACAAGTGCATATGCAAGGTATTCTCACCATCACCCGAATCAGCATCCTGTACGACAGCATGAGCAATTTCACGCAATGCGGAATTTAATCTCTCAATTTCCTCATTAAGTCGCTGATTCTGTGTACATTGATTCTCAGCTTGCATGCAACGGTCTTCGAGGATTTTCAAGTCATTCAACAATTGCTGTAAGCGTTGATCACGTTGAAGAATTTCATTGCGTGCGCCTTCATGTTGAATTTTCATTGTCGACAACTGTGACTTTAAATCCGCAATTTCACGTTCTAATTGAACATGTTGCGCTTCCTTTAAATATAAAATAGTCATGCATTTAATAAATAATTTATGGCATATTAATTTCAACTTACATCCATCTTATTAGCATTGCGCATGTTGACAGACACACCGCTACATGCTCCACTCACTTCACGCGTTGTTCCGGATATTTCGCATCGTAACTTTCCTAAATCAATTTTTGTGGTTTGTGCCATTTCCTTAAACATTCTCTTGACAGAAACGACATCTTTCCACATTTTCAGCAAGCGGTTGTGCTCACTATTGTAGTAGTCATTGAATGCCTGTTGTGATAAAAAAGTGAAAGGTTCTCAATTTTGTTCTAAATTACATACTTCACAAGAGACGGAAAATATTATGTCTATAAATAAATCACATCTGCATTTTTACAATTTGGTTCAATATCAGGAAGTGATGATTGGGAATGTCTTGCTTTTTTGTGCTTGACAATTGCGCACCCAACAATGAACTTGTTACGACAATTGTGGCAATCTATCCCTCTGATCCTGATACAAATTAAGTACACAAAGAAATTATTTATGCCTTAATATGGGGATGTACAATGTAAGTACAAATGTTCTTCAAGACAACCTTCGGCTGCGTGATTTTGCTCTCATTTACCAGAAATTAGTAAATCCATGAACTTGCGATAAGATAACCTTAAATTCTACTTTTGTAAACAACATTTATCTCTAAATTATTTTAGGTACAATACCTAAATATCTTAAGTAATTAAGTCCACAATAAGTAAATATTAAGTAGCTAGAACTAGCCGCAATTTCCGATGTCAACGACCATATCACGTTGAAAACACCGGTTCTCGTCCGATCACCGAAGTTAAGCAACGTCGAGCGTAGTTAGTACTTAGATGGGTGACCGCTTGGGAACGCTACGTGCTGTTGACATTTTTTTTACGACTTTTTTGTTCACATATGCTTGTTTATGTTTGCGGAACATATGAGAGGAAATATACACGAATAAATTTATTTTGTAGACGCGGTGTCGACTGAATGACATTGTTGGATGTATCATACTGTCTAATTTGTGTCTTAACATATACATGTATGATATTTATGAATTATGGTTTAAGTGATAGCCGTATACATTGGACTGTAAAATACCTCATTGACTGCCAGGCAGTGGAAGGCATACTTTTTGTTACACGGCACACCTTGGTAAGCCTCAACTTAAACATCACACGGCATACTTTTCAAGGCATTCCCAAACTAATGTCCCACAACACACAGATTGACCGCCACTGCCCTAAAAACTCCCAATGCTTACCTCTTCCTCCATCTTCCATTCATCCTCCTTTGACATCATCTCATCCCTCAAACTCTCCCAATCGTTTGTCAACTTCTGCAAATCATTCGTTAAGCTTTCATTCGTGCGATGTGACTCCTCTAGTTGATGCCTCAACTGTGAGTTCTGTGCAATCAATTGATCACAACTGGAAGTGACAATAAAATAATTAATCAAATCAAGCATAAATAAATGTGTACTTACAACTTGCGTTCCTCTTCGACGCGTTTACGTTCAAAACTGTCGTCTGACTCATCACTACAATAAATTGGACCAGGTTTGTTAATTGGCGGTGAATCAAGCACTGAACACATATTTGGTGGTAAACTCATTGGAGCTGCTGATGGTGATGATAAAAGTGCCGACTTTGTGCATAATTGAGGTGGCAATGGTGTGGATGTAGCTGCTAACTTTGAACTATCAATTTGTGGACATATAGCTGTGGTCTCGTTCATCTGATTTTCCAGTTCCGAACATCTTTGCTTATATTGCATAACTTTAGCCTGCAAGCGTCCAACCAGTGCTGACTGATTTGACTGTGCCTGCTTATAAGTGTCCAAACGACGACGATAATTGCTACTTTCATCTTGTAATCGTTGTCGTAGTTCCTGATTCTGTCTTAACAAAACATTCGATTCACTTGTAACTGGACTGTGCATTCTCACATTTGCACCGTTCGTATCTAATCGTGATTTTGAGAACGGACGTGAAAATGGCTTTTTCTTGTCGAGACTCGAATTTCCACTGTCACCGATACGGGATGTTAAGCTCGTTGGCTCTTTAGTCGGCAACTGAAAAAATTATTAAAAATCAGTTCTATGCAAGTCCAAAATACAATAAAAATAATCAGCGATGTTTCTGCAACCTTGAATGTGACTCTACGCATCACAACTCGTGGTCGAGTACTAAATGTTTCCCTCAAAAAGCCTTCCTTGTTTTCAATTTTTAAAAAAATAAAATAAATTGATTGTCTTGCTTGCTATTTGTTGTGGTCAAGTTACCAACGATTTTGTAGGGTTTTCACTTTTTTCTATTTCGAAGGAGTCAACTGGTGGTCGTCGAAAAGCACGCGTGAAAAAATACACAACAAACCCTTACATTGGATATTTTTGACACTTAATTCTGATTTCCCCTATTTTTATTTGTTCTACTTTCGTAAATGTACATGTACGTACAATATGAGATTTGTGGATATTATGAGAATGGTGTGCATTGAATTTTGCATAACATCCCTTCAGGCAGTAAAACATTTGATACTGTATTAATCATTTAAGTACCAAAACTGCAACAACAATTTTTGTCAACGACCATATCACGTTGAAAACACCGGTTCTCGTCCGATCACCGAAGTTAAGCAACGTCGAGCGTAGTTAGTACTTAGATGGGTGACCGCTTGGGAACGCTACGTGCTGTTGACTTTTTTGCTCAATTTTTAATTCTTTTTTTGGAAATTTCATTTTTATGCAGATTTTCAGATTGAAAAATTCAAAATTTAAATTTCCGTTAAAATTAAACTTCAATTTTTCTTGATTTAAACTTCGCAGTTCCATTTTCCATTTCATTTCAATTCTAGACAGTATTACTGTATGTAATACTTTCACACACATGACAATTTTCATGAAATTTACACATATGACAATTTTCATGAAATTTACACACATGACAATTTTCATGAAATTCACAACATAATACCTTAATTTGTACAATAATAAGCACCTCAATTTGTGCTTGAAATTTAAATCCCTTGTTCACACAGACCTTTAAATGCCGTTCATAACTATCATGCATCTATACATACATATCTACTTATACCCAAAATTAAATTGCAAGCAGTGATTATTGTGGTTTCTTTTATGCATTTTTAATGAGAATTCACGTCATGCATCGCTGCACTTTTCCCCGTGACGTCATGAAACATATTTAAGGGTGATTTTTTTATTGTATATGCTTCACATATGAGGAAATTACCACCGCGTGTGGTGTCTTTTAATTTATTTCGGTATTGTCCTTTTAAATTTAATATGTTATGGCTTATTGTGTTGGCTTAGAGATTGAGGTTGAATGAGATTTGAATGGAAATTTTTTAGATTATTTGAATTGTTATGGGTTCTAAGGTTGCTTTGTATTCAAGCATTATTGATTCTTTTTATTCGGTAATCTGCTAATAGTCATGAAGACCTGTGCCAGAAATTAGAAGAAATATTAGTCTCAGATTTCGATTTTTGTGAATTAAAGAATAGGAATGAGTGAGGATTAACATGGAAATTTCGCAATTATTAACCCGAACAGTACAGCGTGTTCCTTAAGAAACAGCTACGTCGTCACATCAACGGTAAGAAGTAAAGTTTCCTGATCGGCTGTTATCGACCCGTTTTTATGCAGAGCTTGAAATCGACTCAAAATTTATATGGAAAAGTCGAATGAACTCGAAAAGTGCAGCTAGTCGCCTTCACCCACTCGGATAGAATTTCCAACACTAAACCCAAACAGCATTTACAATAATCCAACAATTCAATCATCAATCTCATTTATTTTGACTTATTTCACTTTCATCTGTCATCATTATGATGATAAGGCGCCACAACAATCATTTTTATTCATGAAAGAGTTAAACATTATCAAATTTCATCTCCAATTCCCTGATTTATTTATATAAAATAGAATGAATTGTTTGACATTTTAAATTGAACTGTGAAGAATTTTTTATAGAAAATTTTCAAATGCTTACTGTGAGTTTTTGGTAATTTAGTTTGGGATTTTTCATAGAGATTTGATGTTACATCAATATTGAGTAGTTCGAAGAGCATAACCTTAAATAGTCAAAGAGACCGCTTTTAGGTACCGTTTTGTGAAAAAGTGCGACAATGAGCATAGTCATTTTTTTAGGCATACTCAAGAACTTGCTCCTTGTCCGATCAGAATATTCGAAGCAGAACAATTTATTGACACCTAAAGAGTGACATCCAGTTCCTTTATTGCTCCAAATAAGCTTTGGGAGCGGCAAATCTCAATTTTCACGAATCAATGCCATTAAGATGCCATTCTCTGAACTCAGTCTGTTTGTATCTTATTGACAGAAACTACCAGACTCAAAACACAAATTGTAATCAGCCAAAGGTCCACTTTCTCATGATTAAAATATAATTTTATTGCCTGCCTCTTTTAATTAATATTTTCAATCGACGACCGCTGTTAATTAAAGTTGCAAAACAAACATCTTCAAGGCATGTGGACAGTCTTGATACTTTTCCAATGAACCAAATTTTATTAAGTCTGTATTTTTATTTCCAAGCTTATTTTTTAACCCAAAACAACCTGCATATTAATTACAATGTTGCAGCTACTGTCAAGGAGCCAATTTTAATCTCATAAATTAAACTGAAGCAAGGGATCATTAGACAGGCAACTAAGTAAGAAGTGGAGCAAAAAAATCATCCATTCGGTGTATGCATTGGATTGTGAAGTTTTGCTCTTTAGACCGTGATTATTCTATGTGGTACGTGTCTCCATCCACAATATGCAGCAGTGGAAAATTGATAATGATTCATGAATTGTAGAGCAAATGCTTAATCCATTATCTCATAAGTATTATGTCTACGAAATATTTTTTATTTTATGAAATGTTGAGTATGAACTTTTGATGACATTTTAAGTCTTTATTATGTTTTAGACTTTGGATTATTCGGGGTTTAATGGGGGTAGACTTGATGATTTTTATTTTTCTATTAATCAATGATTATTAAGTTTTTTTGGATTGTACTTTGGAATCAGTTAAGCATCTAATCATGTGATGTATAGGAAATATAAGTTTCATTGGATTTGATTAACAAAGGAAAGTACCGAGCAGCCGTTAGATCAGCTTTGCATATTATCGTTAGTATTGCGACGTAGTGGTACTCTAGCAAACATTGTGTACTGTTCGAGGTATTCATGATTCTTGACAAACTTGATTCTTTGTTTTAAGTGTCATCAACTGTTGAGTTTTCTTTTTTAAACGGTAGCTTCCTAAAGATGGTTTAAGCTTAACTCAACTTTGTACCGACTTCACCTTATTACAGCCACATACAAAGTAGGGCGTAGTCGAAAGAGGCTCTTATTACTACATGCTGCGTTGGCCTAACATGCATCCATCTTTACATTCAAGCTAAGAGAACTAAACCATGGATCACAATTGATCTGTTAGCCAATGAACAACAACAACATCTCCGTCGTGTACTTTCCGAATGTTGTCTTTGAATTCTTGATTTTGCGATTAGGTTCTCAAGAATAAAGAAATCGTACCCGAACAATTCATGATTGATCTCGAATATCACAAATTGATTAATCAATCGAAATCCGACCCAGGATTGTTGAAGTTGGATTAAACTTGTGCTATTTCTGGATGCTCAAAACTGATAATAATGGCCATTTTCGCCACAGCCAAATTAATGCAAGATAAGCTCTTTCAGCTGGTTTAATCAAGTTCAACCTTTAAACCAGTTAATTCATCCACGTGCAGTTCTTCTGATTACTCATTTTGCACAATGTATGTGCTAATAAAATACCCAGACAAGACATAAAGTCACCCAGAATAATTAAGATTATTTATAATTTTTTAAAAATAAGAATCCTCAATACAAAGTATAAAGTATGAAGAAACGAACAGCATGCCGTAACTATAATAAGAAATCTGTTGTTTTCGATCATGTCCACTCGCTGTTTCCATTTGGTTTCTAAAATTTATTTGCAATAATTTTTATGCTGTCATAAATTTACTGATAACTGATAATAGATGAATGTTATTTTGCTTAGATGAATCTCTAAGATTCCAGATTCCAAAGTACAACATGTCATGATGAAAAAGCAGTTGGGAGGCTGTTCAAAAACAACATCTACGAGTTTGAGGACTTTGAGACTCGAGTTTGGATGATGAAAATATTTTGTAAAATTGTCAAGTTACTAAGACACACCCATTCACGTGCTTGTTTTTGTACTGCAAATTTCATCGGTCGATTCTGATTTTAATTGCTTTAAATGTGGAATATTGGACTTTTCAGTTCCTTTATGGACTTTGAGTCTTATTTTTCGAATGATGTTATTTTGATTAAAGTATTTTTGATATTAAATAAATATGAAATTCATGAAGCAGATGATGAAATAGGTTTAATGGGGATTTACTGTCGTTGTGCATTAAAAGTAAATGAATAGTTGAAAAACCTAAAGGAATTGATTTATTTTCTACTACATTTTCAAAACCAAAGGGTGAAATAAAGAGCATTTGAGGCTCCAGACCTCTTTCCCGCCTCAGTTAGAAATATTAGGAAGTCCAAAATAAGCCTTAAATGCTCCATGGCAGGGCCTTTTTCATTTATGTCGCTCGGAATGTAATATTGTTTAATTTAAGTAATTTTGTTATATTACATTTAATAATACAATTTTTGGAAGTATTTCATCATTTTTAAGAACATAGACAACAGTCATCCAGAATATCACAAGTCGGTTACTCGATCCGAAATCCAGAAGGACCAGATCAACGTGACTTAACCAATATGTCAAATTTAAATCGAATTCGAAACTAAGTCGGAATCATGTCGGCCAGAAGACGGATTTTCGATGGATTGATCGTTTTGTGCTATTCAGGCATTATACAAAATCATATTTTTGTCTTTTTGAAGGCAAATCTGATAATAAACGACTGAAGTTGGGGGACGTTGAGAAGACAAAAGAAATCGACACAAGGTCGGCTATAGTCAAGATTTAACTGAATCTGGCCCTCAAGCCTAAAGTCACTTCTAGCACTGAATTTGACGAGATTAGAAAAGCCAGCAGTGTTTGGGATGAAGTACAGTAAGTCAGTAGTTCTATCTTTCTAGATTCCAAAAGATCGCGGCAAAGGCTAAAGGAATGAGCACATGGACAGATAGAGACAGTAGTGCATTTGGTATTGCAAATTGGCAATCGATGGTCAGCTATAGAGTCAGTTTCAATCGGAATATGAAGACATTCATCTGTATGGCCAACAAAGTAGCTAAGACGATAATTTTGAATTATTTTGAAAAAATCCATAATTTTGAGAATTTTTAATCTTAAAGAAAGTCTTTCTAGCAAAATAAAATAGAAACTTCCACAGCAGTTCCTCATACACACAATTACTATCCGCAATTTCCATCAAAAACCCCAATCAATCTAGAAAAAAAAGTTCTCTCAATTATTAAAACTTCTTCCTCTTCTACAAGTTGAACTTTGCAACTAAAATCCAGTTACGACTAATTCAGTAATCCAGTTTGTGAAAAAAGACATATTCAATTCACATTCTGAATTTTTTTTTTAATCTAGCGACATGAAATTATTGTGTCAAGATGAGTGACTTTTATGATTAATTACGAATAGTAACCGTGTTTTATTATTTTGTCTGTTTTTTGTTGTGAAAATCTAGCTGCAGGGGTTGGAAAATTGTGGAAAATGGTGAAAATTTTGATGATTTTCCTGAGTCAAAAAATTCAAAAAGTCATCCAAAAATTTGAGAAAAAATTGCAAAATTTCACAATTTATAATTGGATTTCCTGGATATTTCGCCTAGTCCAGTGGTGGACAACCTGCGTGCCACGACACATATTGCCTACAATTTTTGGAAACGCAAAACAGGCTTTCACAATACAGAAAGACCACTTCGGTACCTAAAAGAGGTCTCTTTGCCTGTTCGGGGTGCAGCTTGAGTCAATGCTTACCACAAAGATGTGCCGCACCATACAGGTTGCTCACCCCTTCCCCCTAGTCAATCACACCAGGAATTCATTTCTAACAATAATATTTTTTTCCAGAATGTCTAAATATAAATACAATTGATACTTTACGGTTCACACGTTTCTGAGTATCCAATGTACATCGACAATAAATATAGCTAGCTAACGTCATTATAACGAAATAATTTCAAGATTATCAAACTATAGCAATTTATTCCATAAACAAAAATATTGTTTTTTTCAAGCTTGCCCGTCGGTTCAACCTCTCTCTTTAATATTTTCTTCAAAATCGATGCCAAACAATTATAAAAGTAGAAAACTTTTAGACACAATAGCCTTGATATAATTCTCTATTTGTATTCTTTAGGCTTTAAAATTCAGCCATTGAAATGAAAGAAGCATTTCTTATCACGCCACGATCTCCCAATATAGAAATAAAGCAGTCGGTTGAGGGAATGAAATTATAAAATAATAATCATAGGCAATGAGGCTTGCAGGTGTATTGTTTTCATGGAAATTGAGTATTTTTATCTGTAACTAAGTCAAAGTGTGACTTGGGAATTTGTTTTGTCTGAATAGTCAATTATGTTGGATAGAGATGTCAAAGTTTAGTTTCTAGAAAGGTTCACTTTGGCTGTCATTCATTTCATTCAAGATTGCAGACATGCCTTTTTGGACGAGCCATACTTCAACTTAGTCTCGAGAGACTAGACTTCAAATCGGTTAATCGACTCAAAATCCGACACCAGGACAGTGTGTCTTTGGTATGGCACCGGATATAAAGCAAATCAGACACCAAGTCATTGTCGGATTCGGTTTAAATCCAAGCAGGAAAGTCATAAACTTTGTGCCAGATTCTTCTCAGAGCCACCCCAACCTGGGACTATATTTTGGACCAATTAACCAACTTGCGCTATTCAACTTCTGATCAAAGCTTCTTGTTGAATCAGATTCAGTTCAATTTAGTATCGAAAACTCACTTTTTGCATTTGTTTTGCTACTAAGCATGATCAAGACAATGTTTTCAAATAAACAGGAATAAACAATTACAAGATATTGTTCCGCAATTAAAAATTCTATTGATATAAAATGTGTTTACTTGAAATTTGCTGTTTAAAGCTATAAAATCTATTAATAACTGTAGTAATCTCGTGAGCATTGTGGGAATCCTTGTAATATCGACTGAATTTTATAATAATGCTAGAAAGATCGATCGGTCTCTTGTGGGAATCGAACCCTTACTAATTTACTTCGCTGAATGTACAGATCATCTGATGATCCATATCCTAGGGAATCGAACCCAGTACTCACAAGATAGTGATATGGATTTCCGACTGTTAACCACTCGACCACAAAATATTCTTACTTTTGCACTGACGGATATGCCTATACATATATATGGTTTGATACCCAAGATTTAACTCTGCAACGAATCGTCAGGGCAACTTCGCATCGTTCCGTTAATACGCCAAAGACCAATGCCCTAACGAACACGTTAAACTGTTCGGATATTATTCATAATCAATTATTATATGTTATTCTAACAACTTCCTTCCTGTGACTATTCATAGTAAAAACTTTCCCAAGACACCCTCTTATGTATCTTTAATTATTACACAATAATCCATTTTGTAACTTTATTCTTCCTCAACTTTTTTCTTCTTTCCTTTATTCACAACTATCTTAGGCACAATCAAAAGTAGCACTAAAAGTAAGCCATAGTTTTTTATCATAAAGCTTACATGTACATTTGTGGTTTTTGCATTTCAAATATTAAATCAATAATCCATAAAATAAATTTCCATTTACCAAAATAAAGCAGCAAGAAAGTAATAGCAGCAGCAGCAGTAAGAAAATTGACAAAAGTTAAGGAATCCAAAATGCACGATCAAAAGGAAAAATTCTTTTTCAATTCCACAGCAGTAAATAAAGTTGAAATATGGAAATATTCAGCTTGTGCCTTAAAAAAGATTTGTAATCGGGTGTCATATCAGTGCCGATTTTCATCAACCGTAAGGAACGTCCTTGAAAAAAGTCCAACCCTGCTGACTATACAGTAAGGCATAGTTAATAGTAAAAACTATTATTATTTCTTGCACGCATGATACCAACTGTCACAACGGGTCACGAGGAGGAATTGGAAAGACAGAAAAAAAAGTTGTAAATATGTTCCCGAAAAATATGAGCGGGTGGAATAAGAAGAACATAAAAGTAAAGAAAAACATACAAACATGCCGCCAAAAATACTAAGGTATTAAATGAGTTTGAAAAGATTGAAAGTAAAAAGTTCTACCCTACTATCAATATCAAATTGAATTATGGTAAATAATTTTATAGTAAGTAACAGTTTATCATTTTCCTCAATGTTTTGCTTTTTATGCGGCAGTTTATGGTTTGGTAAATAACTCAACAGAAGGGAAATTGAATTAATTGATTAGGTCTTGTCATAAATTTTTGGGGAATTATAATTATATGTTTTAAAATAAGGAAGGTAATGAACGTCATTTTAAAGGAAATGAAGGAATGGGAGGATTTATGTGCAAAAAGTTTGAGATATTAGCCAAATTCATAGAATTTTATGAGAATGATCCTTATTCTTAACAAGGTAAGACACTCCAGAGTGATAAACTGTTGTTTTGGAATGTCTGACCTTGGATCCATACTAGCTTTAAGCTCTGAATCCAATTTCGAGTCATAAAACCAATAAGTAAAATTAATTCATTTTATAATTGAAAGGAGATAGTCAGCAACAAAGTCAACATCAGACAGCTATCTAAGAAAGGCCATGGATCAAAGTTAATCTACATGACTAACAAAGTAAGAAAGTAAGAATACCTAGCAGCAGATTTCTCACATAAATTTCATAATTTGCTTATCAAATCTCACAAATAAAGTAGCTTCAATTTGCACTTGAATCATCTTGTTACGTAAAGTATTATAATTTCAAAATTTCGACACATCCGTTAATAAAATTATATTTGAAACAAAATACTTCCGAAATGATGCAATTTTATGATAGCACAGATGAGATAATAATTTAAATATGTAATAAAATTCAGAAAGTGAGACACTTAGGAAGTTTTTGATTAGTTGCATGCACAACAATAATATTATTCAATTAGTTTTACTCTTAGAATAATTTAGTCACTTAAATGATGAGATAAGACATGATGACGACATGGCTTTTGGTCAAATTTTTAAGTCATAAGAATTAGAACATATGAATCAGATACATGATGTTTTATCGTGAGTAAGATCATGCACATCAACAGTCAATTATCCACTAAAATATTCTAAATATAGTCAAAATTTTATGAATGACTTGAATCAGCTCTACTCAACCTCATACACATCATCTGAATTATGTCATATTTTATCTTATGATTTATACACATTCTAGCTTGTTACTCCACAATCTGATTGCGAAAAACTCGCTATATAGTAAAATATCATATTCCACTTCCTTTATTCATTTTATTGAATAAGACTTTTTATATATTTATGATATTTATTTTCTTATTTATTATCGTATATTTTTCTGTAGGACAATTTGTATAACGAAATTATTATATTGTGCTTTGAAAGCTTTGCATAGTGAACTTTAAAGGAATACTAAGTTTACCTTCAATTCTAGCTCTAGTTGAAAGTGCGCAAAGTGTCTCTAGACTCCTTTCAATTGTAGATTAGAGTTGTCAGAGTCAATTTTTGAGGTAGCCTCACTGGAGTTTGGATTCCCAGAGTCATGTCAACTCTGTTGTAGGATCTACTCTACTTGCAGTCAAAGGTTTTCGAGACTGGATCGAGATCGTTATATCCTAAATTGTCTTAAACTCAAGACTTCTCCAAAAATTCATGTTTGACTTTAGCAGGCGATAAGTCGATCTTATGTCTAGTCATACACTTGACATTGACGTAACCTGCCATGAAATGACGTGTTTATAACTTGACATACGGTTGACTAGTCACAGCTTGTTTCATTAAGTATATTTACAGTATTTTGTTGAGAAAGACTAGAATCTGTCATTGCTAAGGACCTGATATACACGCTAAGAATCAAACCCAGGAATACATGTTCAAATAATTGACATGAATTGTAGTCACTAAATTCCCAAGCTTACAATCAACTACGCTGTCAACATACAAATTTATTGAAAAATTATTAAAAATCAATTCCAATATAAACACAAACTCATTCAATTTCCCCACAAAAAATGCTCCTATAAAGCTCATACAATACAACAAAACTTTGTTTGCTGAATTCGGCACATCTACAAAAATTGAATGAGAATTCAACTTAAGACGATGACAGGTTTATGAAATGCTTTCTTTCTTCTTAAATAAGAGAAAATATATTTATGAATTAAACTACGTCCTTTACTTTTCTCGTACGGCATTAGAAGACAGGCAAAAATGCACAGAGGCAGAGAAGAAAAATAAAGAAGTTTTTCAGCAAACAGAACAAAATTTATGCTGTCAGTTGAGAGAAATTTATTGCATTCATAATTTATTTTAATTTTTCTATCTATTGTTGAATATGCAGGAAGTTCCGTCTAGCAACTCCGACAAGGGAGACAACTCAAGAGAGAGTGGGGGAGGAGGGAATTGAATTTCAATAATCATAATTTTAATTTCACATAAAAATAGACACTATATAAATATGTATAATGCACATTGTGTGACGTCTATAGCATAATGGATTGAGACAATATTCATCATTGATATCGATAGATATTTTAAGAATTTAAGTGTGTACCGAAATGCAACTGAATAAAATCGTCGTCTCACAGACTTCATGTGACGAGATCTAGTCACAGAACATGAGAATATTTTGCAATGCAAATTGTCGAAAAACAAAAAAAATTCTTTTATTCTTTTAATTTAATTAAAAATGCTTAGTCATCTAATGGGATAGTTTTGATGTTCGAAAGCAGATTTTCACAATATTGATGACATAAGCTGTTTTATTGGAGCTTCATTGTCATGAGTATGAATTTAAATTGTGTTTGAAATACTGTAATAATGTTTACTTTTTGTTGGTAAATTAATATTAATGTATAATATTAATTGGGTTGAGCACATGAAGTATGGGAATTTTAATTGGAATTGGTCTGAAATTGATCTTCGAGGGCCGTATACATCTACCCCTACACTAAAGAGACACACCTTAAGGGGAAGGGTAGGTGTAAGTATTTACGATGTCTAGAGGTAAGTGCTAGAGGTGTATACAGAGAAATTGTACCCAAGGTTTAGTGGTTGATCAACTTCTACTCAAACTGAATCTAACCCTGTCCAGAGTCAACGAAATTCAGCTTCAGATCAGAGCCAAGTCAACCCAAAGTGGATTTTCAGTCATCTCTACCCCATATGCTTTCTGAGTCACTTCACCTTTAGATACACCATCATTCGACCCCTAATGTCCATCATCTAACTACATCACGATCTCACATCTAAAAGTTCATTTTCATACTCAAACAACCCAACATGTAGAACCACTTAAAATTCATATTTTGATACAATTTGAATAAAATCAATGGAAATATTTTGTAATTACTTAATGCTTTCATGGTCAGAGATAGAAAAGTTATTCAATTAAGTAAGCTACTGTTTGCAATTGAAATTCATTTGATTTTTTGGCATAATTGAGGACATCTGCTGCTTATTTGTTTGAAATTCAAATGATATTGTAGACAGAATATGAAAATTTCTCTTTATTTTAATTCGGAAAATGGAGGAAGCAATTGAAAATTCTTTTCATATAAAAGTTTTCTTTAAGCCTATTGAGAGAAGAAGTCAGAACAACTTTCTTTGAAATGAATTTACTTCAAATGTAGAAATTATGCATAATTGAATAGGCATCACAGCATGAGAATATTAGTAATCAAAAAAATGTTCTATTCAGTTTGAGTTTTTAAAATTTTCTGTATCGGAAAAGGAAGGAAAGTAAGTCTCCGTGAAATCTTATTATAAATACTGAAAATTAATTTTGGAAACCTTATTTATTCATGCTTTTCAATCAATTTTCTTATTGCAGCTAGTGAATCAATTTCTATTGACTGAATATCAAATGTCTGAAAAACAGAATTAATTCTTATTTGGAAGTCGAACTTTTTTGTTCGATGCTATTCTATTTAACAGAATGGCTTAAATTAAAGAATTTTAATAGAACAATGATTGATGGAATCAATTCTGTAACTTGTAAATGAAGGAACTTATAAGTCTCTATCGAGACGAATTTGAAGTCTTTATTGTTTGAAAATTGTAAACAAACAAAAGCTTGCTATTGAGGGGACTAACAACTATAACTTGAGGGTAATCAACTAATTGTAGTTTCATTTGTAATTTGAATTTGAAATAACCGATGACATATTCTCAACTAGAGTTTTCAGATTGATGTTGTCTCATGCCTTAGCCTAGGAAACATCTTCGAATAGACATGCCTAGACGAATAGACAAAAGCAATGATTAGACAAATCAGCAATGGGAAAATTGATAGACAATTAATACAGTCCATGTGAATTATAGGAATGATCTGTAAATATAAGAATTGTTGAATATTGAAACTCAATGTACAAACGATGCCACCGCTTGATTAATCCTACAAATCATCAATTGTTGATTTTTGTGCATTTTAATTACTTCCTATTATCAAAATTCCTTTTCAACAAATTCCATTGAATCATTCGCAACTAATTAAATTAATTCAACAATACATTACATCACTATTGTGTATAATTGCTCAATTAGTTCCTTATTCAACCATCTCAATCCATCAACGTCTATTTCAATAAACTATAAAGCGTTTATTGTAATTCTTTAACTTCTTTATTAAATAAAATGTAATCAAATGCAATTAAATTTGAGCGAATATGCTGAACAATATAGACCGAAATTATTGCACATATGCATATCGTGCAACACATTCTCATGTAATTTTATACAAGAACATGAAAACAAAAAAGAAAAATTATTGCTGACGAGACAAAAAGTCTCAACAACAAACATTTTAGTGTCTGTATTTCAGTGCAATTCACAATTTAAAGCTGGTGATTTTTAAAAAAAATCCGAAATGGAAGAAAACAAATTTTCTATTTAGTAAATATAGAGCATAAATCAATTCGTGCTCTAATATCGTAGATAGCACAACATTACCTGGATATATATATATTTATGGAAATACTAAAAAATATTGTATCAAAGAATCCCCGGTAACAAATTGTTATATTTCCCAATTCGATTGTTTTAAGCTTATTGAAGGGGAGGGTTGTTGCATAGGAAGAAGATATATAGGTAACGAATAAAAATACTATAAACTTTTAGTTCTTTTTTTTTCGGAAACAAATAGAGAATTTATGATACGGTTAGCATAGTTTTTGAGTCGTGGAATCGCAAACTATTTTTAGATGCTCCCATTTTTTTTGGCAAGTGCAATGAATTTTCTATGATATTCCATTTGACTGATTGACTGGATGGATTTTTGGTATTAACTTTTGAATAAGTTAATAACTCTATAAGCTAGGCTTTGGAAGCTAGAAATAGAATTTATTAAAACGTATATGTTTTCATACATGGAAGTGATATCAAAAATAGAAATGAGGTTATCTAGATTTGGAGAATTTTGATAAGCTTTCAGCATGAGTCAGACGTATATCTAGAATGAGTGACGATGACTGCCTCTCCATCGCTTCAAATGTCACAAATTTTGCATGAAAGTATTTCATTGTTTAAATAGTCACAGAAACTCAGACTGCATCCCTCAAAACGTATAGTAATAAGTGAATGGCCTTTATTAAAGTTCATTCTAATACCACAAGTCGGTTAATCAATCCAGAATCCGGCATCAGGTTTGCGTGACTACAACATGGATTAAAATCGAATCAGGCATCGAGTCAAAGTCACTCCGGCCTGGCGCTGTATTTTTGATCAACTTGTCTAAGCGGTACAATGATGCGAAGTCAGTCATCATGTTTTCGCAATGACAACTTCACGTTTTACCATTAATATTCGTTCATTAGGGTGACCTAGGGTACCCTAATGAAACACTTTGACAAATTTTCAATCAGTCAACAGAAATCAAATGACACAGTCTCGATTGAAACTGTCATCTATACAATCACTAGGTTCGAATCCTATCTAATCCAAATTGTAAAAGATTCTGGAAAAAATGGTACTTTATCAGTTTTTTGCTATATTTTAATTATAAAACTGCGTTCACAGCACTTCTAATTCTCATAACTCATTTTACTCGATTCCCATTCATTGATAATCCTAATTCACCGTATTCTCTTTTTTCCTGTTAAACGGCGAAAAAAAGTTGAATAAACTTTTTGCTCAAAATTGCAGCAAAAAAACAAACATTTCATTGCATTTATTTGTAGTAATTGGAACATCGCGATAGCTTCAGCTATATAAATGTTTTATGTTTGCAGACACAAAAGTCCCAATAGAAAAAAAAAAACAAGAATAGACAATTGTATATGAAACTTACTCGTGACATGCTTGATGGTCTTGTATTATAATATCGCACAAGGCACTTAACACAAAGTGGCGTTACTTTCTCACTTAATCTTAAATCGTCAAGGTCTTTAAAGTCTTCAAAACGCTCACAACAATCTTGTACTTCACAAACTTGATCCAATAATTCACTTGTACTTCCACTATCTCTTCTGTTACATCCGTTTATCCAATAGTCATCCAATCCGGACGATGACTGAAGAGGAACTGCTTGTGCTGCTGAATTATGTTTGTTTTTAAGCAACTTTTTCGTGGAATTTAAGTTGGCGGTTTCCATGGACTTGTTTATGTCTTCGCACGATCCTCGAATGTCTGACATGCGTTCACGGCGCTGTGAATCATTCTGATTACTATAATAATCAGTGAGCTGACGTTTTATGCTCTCCCAGTATGCCTTGTTTTGTAGTTCCTTCAATCGCTTCTGATATTCTTCTTGAAATTCCATCGGTATAGGCGGAATCGGTGGCGATGGAATTGGCGGTGGGGGTCTTGTTATGAATCCATAATCGTCGTCATCGTCACCTAATAATGCTCTTGAACTTGTCGTTGTCGTGAGGTTCGGTGAACTACGAAAGAGAGGGTTACGACGCGTTGCTGTTCGTAAATTGTACATTAGTGATCCTCCCCAATTTTGCTTTCTACGTTCCATTAATAAATGAATGAAGTAATTCTCGTCTTTAACTTTAAAGTTCTCGCACGCAAAGTTAATTTGACGTTCTTTTTAAAGGAAATTAGTTTTTATGGTTTGGTGGATTTTTTTGGCAATTTTTCAAAGTCTTTGATTCGGAAAGTCTCAAGGTTCAGTTATCGATTTAAAAATTAATGTCATTGGATAACTTTTGTTTTATAGGTTAAATTAGGTGACATTGTAGTTCAGCTATGTAATTTATATAATATCATGTATTTATGAATTTACTGATGATGTCATCTCAAATTTCCTTTGCATATATAAAATTGATAATATGAAATTTCAGCTATTAGTTGATGCTTTTTAGCATAATTAATCCTTCTGAGTTCACTTAAAATCAATTTGTATAAATTCTATGCCTTATCAAATCACTTTGCATCCATTAACATTATGTAGACTATAATCTATAATGGAACTTAATCTATATTCGAGCATATTCAAGATTCAATATTGAAAATTAGAGATTAGCATCTTCTAATTCCAATTTTAATGTTCACAAGCTTTAAAGCTTTTCTATCCTCAAATGCAAGCTATATAAGCTACACTACTCCCAAATGCACATCCTTTTAATCCACAAAAGTATCCAAAATTGACTTTCACTCTTATCAAAAATTCACAGCTCAAAACTCTCACTTTCACTGCCGTTAACGATTAAAAAGGAACTAAAATACCTTCGTACGATCAAAAATATATTTTTTCATAGACTGCAAAATAGTTCAATGAAAAAGTATTGAATAATGCTTAAAAATAAAACATTTTACCATAATTATTTTTTTTTTTTCATTCAAAACACCTTCAATAGACGATTATTTAATTCCATAGCAGCTAGAACTCCCCAGCAAGTAGAAGTATTTAAATGACAAGGCGAAAAAATCAGTGTATATGTAGCTATGATACTGTCAGCTGTGGTTCTCAAACTGTGAGCTGTGATGCAAACTTGTTAATTGATCAAAAATTTGGCTTCAAACCGACGTGATCCTGACTTTAATGTCATATTTGTTTTTAATCCGACACCATGTCAAGTCACACCGTTCTGGTGTCGAATTTTGGTTCGATTAATCGACTTGTCCTATTTTGAACGAGTTAGAGTATTTGAATACTAAAGCCTCGAAATTAGATTGCGATGTAATGGATGTAAATTCCAAGAATGGCAATTTTTACACCGTATACTCTTCGAACGCTCTATCCTCCTAACTAGAAACGTCCCAAGAATTAAGAAGGTGCAGAATACTGATTTTAATTTATTTGAAAAAATATTTCAAAGTCATGAAATTTGTTGAATGTCGATAACGAGGAACAAAATGCTTTGTGACTTTCTAGGGATGGGAATTTAACTAGAGTATTAAAATCTAAGATGCATTTTTAATCGGATTTAAATTTTCTGCTTTTAAAATTTTATAACTTTTCAATATTTCTTCAAATGCTTCAAAAGCAGATTATAAGTCATGCACATATGAAAAATCAAAATGATTAAACAAGAAACTTCCTCAATTTCAACCCTTGAATATCTTAAAATGTTAAAGTCAAAATATTTAATGTGAGGGAATTGATTGGAGTTTCCGATGGAATTTTCATGGAATAAACAGCAAGAACAAAATAAATGAAATAAATTTATAGCCCCCATTCAGCCATAGTCATTCATGATTCAATTCTGAAATAATATTTTATCCAAAATTGATTACCAGACATAAAATACCTAAAAAAAACTCACAATCATCATCATCATCAACAGCTGTCATCAACCCCTTCTCACCGCGTAGCAAATACAAAATAAATGATTATGCAAATTTTCCACCCTCTGCACTTTCACGATTGATATTATTTCAATTTATAGACGATTTATTATCAAAAAAAAAATTTCATTTTCGAGTCATAAGCTCAGAGCTTTAAACTGTCTTAATCCAGTTTCAGAATTGAATGTAAAATGTGTGAACGTGGATCGAGAAGAGTAGAGTTCCGTGTGATACAAAGTTTAAGTGATGAGTATGAAAGGCATACGATGTGAATTTAGCTTAGCAATCTAAGCGCATTTAGTTATAGAGTGAAGTTTTGTGATTTTATTAATGAGATTATTTGAAATTGCAGGTATGTAGCCCAAGACCAACAGTAAAATACAGCCAAAAACCGCAGGTATGTACATCTAAAACGAATAAAATACAGGCCTTCGGTGCTCGATAGAGCCCTCCTTAAATTGTGCTGAATGAGAATTTTGAGTGTAAACAGTCATAGAAACTAACGTTACGATACAGCTAGATCCAAATCGATTCGGCAGCTTGAAGTCGACTCGAATTGTGTATGGAGTTTAGTCGACTTTTCCATATAAAATACGAGTCGACTACGAGCTCTGGTTTAAACCGAATTCGGCACCAACTCAGAGTCACACCTGGTCTAAGATGTGCTATTTGAGTAGTTTTGTCTAAAAATTGCAAAAAAATTCCCATACAAATGATTTTATGGATTAGTGATCATACCCATAGTGACCCTCAATATAAAGCACTAACACTTGACAACAGTGCTAGAAAAAAATTAAATGAGAGCAATCTTGCACTGCCTTGAATACTTAGTATTGAAATAAAAAATCACATGAAGTCCCAGATACATTTTTATTCTATTTCAAACTATCTCATTGATACTTAAGACTCAATTTTTATTAAGAGAACGAACGTCGTGTACCGGAGCATGATTTTTTTAGGAGTTTCATGTCGAAAAACTGAACATCGAACCCGGGAAAGTTCATATGGTCATTATTTACTGGAAATTTTATTGACGGATGTGTGAGTTAATGCGTGATAAATAAACATTCTGAATCGTCTAGACCAGATTTTACATAATGAGGAATATACATAAGTGCTCCGCAAACAATCAACAAAAATATTTACTATTTACAAGATTTACTCAATGATGACTGAAAGAATAGTAAGCGTGACTTATCGGCCATATCGCATTCTTTGACATTTCTTAATTGTTTACATTTTTGTACTTAATCTTATCGAATTGTTGCACAAGTAAACAGGATTGCACGTGCATTTTGAGTGAATCTTAAAATTCGATAAGTTTAAATTAAAGGTATTTAAGGCTTAGTTCTGTTTTTTTGGTTGAAACTTTTATTCTTGCACATACAATGTCTTTTAATTCCTGTCGTAAACAAGGCTTAAGTCTGAACCAGTTTAAATCAAAAGTCAGTTTGGTGATTCACGATTGGTATCTAAGCTTAGACTTAGTTGCCGCTGAATCTGTCCTTATATGCCAAAATTATCCAGACAATGATGTTGCAAATTCCAAATAAGCTCAATATTACCATGTTTTTGGAAGTTACCCCTTCCACCCCTTCCAAATTGTGCGTCCTGGGCTACTCCCCTCGTGATCAACCATCCTAATCAAATCCAAAATCCAAAATATATCAGCACGTGACTATAGTGTGCACATAAATAGACACAAAACTTTTGCACGATGATTCAATGCGAAAAGATAACAAAACATTCAGCCAAAGAGTGCTTCCGGATCTTCAATAGACTTTAGAATCATTTCAACAACTATGTATTGAGGAAGTTCACTTAAACTGCAACGCATTAAATGTGAAGTTTGAACCACCTTGAGATAACAAGAGCATGCATGATGGATGGATGAACAGACTAACTTCTTGAACTATTGTTCGCATTATTACAATACTTTTGTAAGAGCTTAAAGTTCCATTCTTAACCACATGGTTAATGCATGATTTCGCAAAGGACATGTCTACATTGTTTCATGTCATGAATGTCAGACGACATAGACGGTTAGTTACAATTATTATATGGCTATAAATTATTATTATCAAAATTATTATTTCCATCTTAATAAATAAAATTATAATTTTTTTACTGTATATGGAAAAAATGCTGCCAAGATTGCCCGCACGTATGCATTCACTTATATATTTATATGGGAAAAGACCGTGATCGCGACTTTATTGCGTCTTGTTTACATAATATTGTCGGTTAGCTTGGGAAAAGAATTCGATTCACGTGATTCGATGCTGCATGGGTTAAGAGAGGATTCTCGTCGAGAACAAATTCGAAATCACGTAATTATCACGACTGAAGTTTGTACTTGAAGGTAATAAGGTTAGTGAGTTACTGATAACTCGGAAATGCTCTTTTTTTGGAAAGTTTTTGTATGCGATGTGACTTACTTTGTATAAGCAGAATGATTACGTGGATTTTCTATCAAAACCGGCTATAGATTGATAATTCAATGTCTGGAGATAAACGTAATTACTGACAAGTTTCAAGAATCGAAGATAAAGTTGATTATGACTGTAAACATTACCTAATTTTTTAAAGGTTAATATTAAGCCGTACTGCTGATAAAGAAACTAGAAAAAGGATTTTTCAAATCTGATTTGCAGTATTGTTTATAAACATTTCGTAAATCTACAAGCTAGTGAAATTTATAGTTTAATAAACTATATACTGATTAAAATCGATTTGTGTATATTAAATACCGTTATCTCGTGCATTTAATTAACTGTTAAATTAAGTATAGCTTTTGATGTTTAGGATTAAATAACTCATGTGCCCAGACACGTTGATTTTGCAAGTTCTAATGCATCTACTTCCGTTGTTAGAAAATAAAATTAAGAATGAATAATAATAATAATAATCTAGTATATACCATTGTTGTCCAAACGGTGTGTCGAGGCACACCTTGGTGTTAAGAAACGACCAGAATCACAAACGGCATATGGTTCGTGGCATTTTTGGCGGCTCATTAGTGTACCGCGGCACAAAGTTTGAACAGCACTGATATATACTGATCTATAGAAGTGCAAGCTTCAGTTTCTTCAATTTTGCTAGTATACCAAAGTCATCTTACTAGAATTAGATATGATCCTGCCAGTACTACCAATTTTATTTGTAATCAATTTGAAGCAACAAGTGCCAATCAAAAGAAATTGAAAGAGTAATTGTACTTTGAGCTCTTATTTAACTCATTCTGTACTATCTATATAATTTCACGGAACAATGCTTGAACTTGTTGATAACAAGAAATCAATTGAATTAAACTTTCCATAAAATGCATTCGTAATAGTTTTAGGAAATGATACTTTCAATACAACTAACTCTATAACTCTACGATTAAAAGCCTGTGCCTTTATCAAGTATTTACAAAGAGAAAGTCAAAATACAATGTGATTCACGGTTTATGAAAAGTAAATTTCATGGGGATTGTTGATAATCTTCACGGTTTATTTTCCTGTGTGTCATTTGAAAGTCGAAAAATAGAGTTACAGCCACTTAAAAATATAAAATTGCTTTTTGCAAAATTGAGGACCTTAAAACCTTTACTGAGGTGTCAGAGCTGATAAAATGTTTGTTTGATTTATTATGTAATTTCTTCTTGATCTAGAACTAGATTATTGATTGATTTGAAGAATCTGTGCTTTTTGTTCATGGACAAATTATTTCTGTTTGTATTTTGTTGCAGAAATAGTAAGCAAAGATTATGTTCATTTAATGATACGCGTTGGACATCACGTGCTTACTTTCAATGTGGTATACTCCATGTTCTTAGGAATTGCCAAATGGAAATAGCAAAAACCCTTGCCGCTCAGGAAGTTACATACCTGATAGATAATATTCCTACTTTGGTTTTCAACCCCTAATCTTCCTTAACTCATTGTTTGATATAATTTGATAAGCTGTCATCAAAAGTGTCAATTCATTCCTTGAAGAATTCCACCTGAACATTCCGTGATTTGAAAATTCACCTTGAAACTTTGAAGAAAATGATTCACAAAGCATTGAATATTACATCAGATTAAAAGCTTTGCCTCTAAGACTTGTTTACTATTTATAAACCGCAGAGCCTTTAGCAACAGTAACGAAAAAATAATTAATGATTAGTGCACGAATTTTGTACGAAATATTTTTTCCTTCTAACCTTGAACCAGTTCATTCTTCCGATGTGTCAACAAGAAATCTCCCTCTATACACACACGTATTTTCCTTCCCAGTCGATCAAAGTTCAGTTTTGAATCTTGAAGGCGGAGCGAAAATAACTCCACAAACATAAAATTAAAAGAATTGAGAATGATTAACTCCCTTGTTTATAAAAAAAAAGTTGTTAAATTTGCTGACAACGAGCAAAACAAGCCGAGTGATTAGAGTTCAATCACACATCAGACTCATGATACTTCGCTTTGCAATCTTCTTCTTTTATTCCTTACATTTTTTCATGAAAAAAGAATTCTTTATTTTCGGACTTGCTTCGTCCTGATAAGAAGAGAAATTTTTAAGCGGTTTTACGAAGTGTTGATAAGAATGACCCGAAAACATCGACGAACGAAGAAATTTAATTGCAATTATTAACGTCAGTGCAAAGTGAATTCAATTATTTTGCATACATATTTAACAACGATGATGAGACGTAAACATGAAATAATTGCAATAATGAAGCATCTTTATGTACACGCAAAAAAAGAATACACGAGTCGAGCCCACTTCGACTGGTTGCTAGCTTCTCATTTCTTAATTTAATATAATTTGTTATTGGAACGTGAACAAACAACTGATTATTGTTTAAAAAAGAAGCCTGACTGTCATAATTTAACTCACGAGTTGACTCTCAATTTAGATAACAAGAGTGAATGGTTAGAGGACGAAAGGAAAGTTATAAATAAAATATTATCGATGAAATTGTTTTGTTTTGCTGTATACCTCGATAAGACACCGAATTAATTTATATACTTTGCTGGTTCTATTAAATTCCTTGTTTTTTTATTGAATTTTATTCATTTATTTACAACTAATTTCTATGTAACATGTGTATAAAAGGTTATTGATCATAAAGAGATGTCTGTGTATGTTTTATTTACAACTCCTAACCGTCAATTTTCTCTCAATGTCAGTAGGCTATCGGAAAGAATCTGTCCACGCTTTCATATTTCTTCATTAAATGCAATAAGTATTAAGAAATTAAAATCTTTAACAAAAATTGATTCTTATTATTTAGCTGGTAATGATTATTAATATTTCGAGTTTTATATTTATAGCACAGAATTTTTTTAGTCTTAACCTTTCTACTTTTCATATTGATAGCCTTAGTAGTCTTTGTACATTATTTTTATTTTTGAACATATTTTTAGATCTGGATACTCCAAATATTAAAGGTCTTCTATACAAATCCTTGACAGAACCTCTAAAATCCATATCCGTATTAACTAACATGTCTAATCCTTGACATTAAATTGTAATTGCTTTTTACTCAATATATTTACATAAGAGTACCCAGATCTGTTTTATACAATATAAATTAATTAATAATGAAGCATCGTCGGTGTAAATTAGTCTGAATTTCTCTCTCCTTCTTTTTTGGTGACCTGCATGAATTTTTGACTTTATTGGACTTTGCAGTAAGCAGTAATCTTATTTTTCTTCTTACTGATCGTAAGAAGAAATAAGAGCAGTTGCTTATTTTATTGTATTGCACATATTGACCCTTTGTAATGTCACATATATTTCTGGTCTCGATTAAAAGTGATTTATTTGATTATTGGCGTAAATCATAATGAGACAGTATAAAGCATTTTTCCATGTATATTGACATAAAGGCAAAATCCAAAGTTCAATTCAATTCTCATTACTCATGTTTAATAGAATGAAAACTACAATTATATATTGTGAATGTGTTACTGCTCATCTTTTCATATTTCATTGATATAGAAAAGATCATCTTCGCAATTTAAATCACATAGATTTCCTTCTAGAATGGTCCAAAGGTTTTTCCATATTTGCATCATCAGTCTTCTTTAAATTCACAGCGTTTTTGACTGAGCAATTGCTTATCTCTATGTAATTGTTAAGTCAGTAATAATTTTATTGATATGCAGGTAGCAAATTTTGTTCAAAGTCCTGATGAATGTCGATTGCTTCGGTTACTATGTCGTTTAAGGAACTTTGAAACTTTTCGGAGAGGTAATTGGAAGTGATAGAATGCTATGTAAGGTAGAGGATCCCAATACAGGAACAATGCTTCTCGTTTGTCCAACACTGATCCAATCAGTTTTTCCAATGACTGTGCTGATGGATTCTTAATTGTATTTGCGACTGTGTCAGGAAGGAAGTGTCTAGATTGTGTCATTGAGCCTGAATTTTTGCGTTCAAAATGAGGACATGGTTTTTGCACGACACGTGACTGTAAGCCAGTATAGCATAAATATGATAATGTCACTCCTACTCGCGTTCCTAATGTTAGCAAATTTCCGCTAGCATCACTTTTTACAAATCTAAAGCTAACGTGTCCGTTGATTTTACGCATGAAACGAACCTTCTCGAAAAAGTCATTAAGCCATTTTTCGATCTCAGGATTTGTTTCAGGTACTAAATTGCGAGTTTCTGGATGAATCGCACAAGTAACATTTGCAATAACTTTTGAATCTTTAATCGTGCTGCATGTCACATAATGTTTACCGGGCACATCACGTAGGACAATCCATGGCTTATCTTCACTTATTTCTACTGATAAATTTAAATCACGCTTATTTTCAGGCAAAATATATTTTTGTCTCTCAATAATTCCATGTGCACCTGTTGCTATGAGAACATTACGGAAGTTGTTCATAAAACCTGAGTCATACAATTTAATCAGATCTTCCTTGCTGTTTAATACACGATAAGGTGGAACTGGAATATTACGGTTCTCGCATTTCTTCAAGACACTTCCAATATCATCGAGGACAGACACTTCTTGTGCACCAGGACAGAATATTCTCTGAACTCCTTCTAATTCCATATGAGGCTTAGCAAGTGCATCGTAATAAGCTGGTGATGTAGCACATACAGGAATGTAAAGTGATGGTTTTTCCATCTCAACGATTCTCATAACAGCATTAACGTAATCATTTGCATTTTCCTTTGCTGATGCTGGAATTGTGTAGAATTTATCGACAGCAACAGAGAATCTTGCGAGTGCAAAAAGTCCTTCAAAGTCGAATGCAATAACTCGGGCACCAGCAGAATGGAAATTTCTAGCTAAATGAAGTGCTTGAATTGTACTTCCACCAGAAATAAGAACTGTTCGCTTCTTTCTGCTTCTCTCATGTGCCGGTGTGTGTAAGAAGATGAGGACATTCTTCAGCAATGACAGTGGATATGAAACAAGTTTCCAGAAGAGCCACAAAAGTGCTGACAGCCAAAATGATGGAGTTGAATGGAAATTCCAGACATTCTTCATCATAACATTTATGAATTTTTGACATAACGAGATGATCAGCAATGGCCACCATAAAATAAGTCTCACAATAATGTGCAAACTGCTAACTTGACGATTCTCTTTCTCATCATCTGAATGTACATGAGTTCCGTTACTGATTGATTTAGAATCAACAATTTTATTTAATTCCTGATCTTCTGGAATAAGCATAAATGTACTTGAAAAATGTCTTCTTAAAGCTGATGGCTGTGGATGTGAGGAACTTAAGCCATTTGGTGGCGAACCCGATCTTGGTGGTGAATTCAATGGCGATTTGCTGACTGGAGAATTAGGTGCAGTTTTTGCATATATTTTTGGATTTGAATTAATGATTGTGTTCGTCATCTCAATTGAATGTACCGAGTCACTTCTTGTCCAAGGACCAAAGAAATTTGTTCTTTTTGCTGACGGCATTTTAATATAGTTTTTTAAGTTCAGTTCTATTTGATTAAATGCACTTGAAATAACTTTATTTAACTGTCTATAAATCTGCTGTATCAGTTTGTTTTTACTTCACTTTTGACATCGATTTTTTTTATTTCGATAATGTTTAATAAACTTTTCATCTATTTTTTTCACATTAAAATCACTTTCTTTTTATTCTTTTCCATGTGTTTAACGTTCAATCGATCACGATAGACTGAAATTAATGAACAGGCTAAACGCTCTTTAAAATTAAATGGAAAATGAGAGACGAGTGATTTTTTTTAAAAAGAAAATAAATTTACTCAAAATTTTACTGAGTAAAGTTTGTCACAAAAATGTACTTTAACCTTCGCGGCGATAAAAAGAACTTCAATGAATGGCAAGGGCTCGAGATCACTTTTTTTAATTTGGTGTTTATGTCGTTTAATGAGGATTCTTATGACGTTATTTCGAGTTTATTGACATATTAAACGATTATGTGTTCTAATTTAGTCAATATACTGATTAAAGAAAGTTGTGAGTTACCCAAGTACATGATCTAGCACTTTCTTATGTCAATTCTCTGCAGGTGAACCAACTCAATTGTTATGTTACATGCAGAGCGTGTGAAATTAAGATACTGAAATATCATTTTAATTAATAGTAAATAAAAGCAATTTTTTTTGTTTCTTTTCTTCTTTTTCGGTTTTTTTGCTTTACTTTTTTTCAATTTTTTCACATTTTTTTTATTTTAAAAATTTTTCGTTTTTTTTTGCTGATTTACTCGTATTGTTAACAACTTTGTTTATGATTATTGTAATAAATAATTTTATAACTTTTTTTGTATCATTTTATGTTTCATTTATCTTAAACTTCTAATAGTACATTTTTTTTCGCAAATATTTCGATTAATTAATTTAAATGTTATCACAATTATTATGTTTCGCGGGTATGTAAGGTGTGTAATGTAAAAATTTCTTTTAAAGATTCTAGTTAATCTTATTGATGCAATATATATATATTTTTTTACTTACGTTTTACATTAAAATTTCCAATTCTTCTTTAACTTCCAATATTAATTTCTTTTATTTTGTCGCTTATCAATTAGATAAAAAAATTATAATTAAAATAAAAAGTGTAAGAAATTTAATTTTCTCGTTATCACTTTGTTACACAATTATTTAAAAGGTACTTCGTCGTTCAATTAATAAAATATAACTCATTTGTTTGGCTATAAAAGAAGGACTAAAATTGAGGACAACAGATATAAACAGGAAGTAGTAACCGACAGGACGGTAATAAGGTATAAAAAAAATATATTAAAAAAATGTTAAAATAAAATTTTCGTCCGAATGAATAAATAATTTAAAACATCTGTTACACGAGTACAGACCTTCGAAACTCCCTCACACTTACACATTTAAAATAATAGTTGCTACCCGTTTCCAATAGTTTCACAAGAACTAAGAATTGGAAAAATTTAACAAAAGTCGAGAGACACAAACATTTTTTTTATAAGGCCAGTCACCTAGTGATGACTCACGAGACATTTAAATTTTTCAAGGTTGCTTGATAATAAAAATTTATGTGTCACTTTAAACACCCCATTTGTGTCTCTCAATTCAATAAATTTCCACTTCCCTTCAAGCCAATATAAAAAATAAAAGATTTTCTCGAATAATTTCATTTGTCTAAAAACTGGCACAGTCTTTTACGTCATAAATTTTGTCTAACATATATCCAAAGAATTTTCATCTTTGTACGATTCCCGTCACACAAATTAATTTTCTAGCAAGATTCATTAATAAATAATAGTATTCATATTGTTTAATAAATTATCTCTATGCTTAATACATTTTTAATCAATCAAAAATTGGAAGTTCTTGATCATATTGACTAACTTTTATGTGATGTCAATCTCATTTCAGATCTTTCCAGTTACAACTTTAATTTCTAGCACCAAATATTATTTATCATTTGAATCAGCAAATGATCAAGTAACTTCCAACCCTCGACGCTTTTTCTGGTAAATTTTTTATTTATAAAGTTAACCAAAATGTTAAAAAAAAAATAAATATAACATTAATTAATTAAAAATCTTTGTAAATAACATGAGCAAAATAATTGTATCCAAAAACACATGCACATAACGTGTATCTTAAATTGTAATGGATTAAAATTGATTTTTTTTTCTTGAATTGATATTTTTTGCTGATAATATTAATTATTTTTGAATGATCCACAAAATGTATATGAGCATAAATAAATGAATAAAAATTGAGATAAATATTTTCTTGCTATTCTTGCTATTAATGTCTTGAGTGACATATTACATATCAAAATGATCTGGAATTATGATTTTTAGATATATTGTTAAATTACATTGTGTAACAAATTATTTTTTGTTTACTATTTTTAAATTTAATTAGGCAGAGCACGTCCTTCTTTAATAAGTAAGTCATGAACTTTTTCATTCTTACCGAATAGGACAATTTCGTAGACTTCCTGCTTCTCATACGGATCACTTGAGTGAACATTCTTGATGACAGCTGGGAAGCTTTTATTTTCAGTCATTTTCTTGAAGTAAATAGCATCATCTGGTGTAAAATCTTTGTTTGCTGGTTTTACGCCTGTAGAGTTAAGAAAATAAACAGTCAGAATGTGAGAAATTAATCAATGCACGCGTTGTGAGATTGTTTGAATGATTTCAAAACAATTTAAATGTGAATTCCATTTTCTTAAACATTTTTGAGTGATTGAATGCACAATTCAATTTTAAAATTATTATATTAATTTTAATCCTGATCCACAAACTTACCATAGAGCCGAGCCTTCAATGCAAGCTTTGGTAAGGTTCTAAATTTGTTTGGCAACGTTCTCATCTTGTCTAAAGATAAAGTCTTAAAGTTTCCTGAATCAACAAAAAGGCAGTTGATGAAGTTCTTGTCAATTAAACTTTCCACAGATGCTCTACATTAATTAACAAAAAAGAACATGTAAACAAAAAAATGTACAACAAAATAACTTTCGAAAAAATACATACCTAACCCACTTCTTTGATTCATCATCAAAAACTGCATAGCATTCACCTTTCTGTATGTCTGTTAATGATGTAAACTTTCCGATGGTGTTACAGTGCGATTTCAAGTCACTCAAAAGATCATTAAGATTCTTCAAGTCATCTTGAAGTTGTATTATGAAGCTAAATGGACTTGATACAAGTGATACAAAAACATTTATGAATTCTCCATTGTTCTTCAATTGGCGTCGTTCCAACTTAATCAATGGTGCATTTGGGCTATACAAAAACAGATTAAATTATCATCATTATTACATGTTTTTATGAGAAATATGAACTAAGTTACCTAATGCTTTGTAAATCCGTTCCTAAAACTTTTGCGAATTGATCATTTATGTTAATAATTATACTCTCGCTGTTATGAGTGCTGTACATAAAGAGATTTACTTGTGGGAAATTGCCACTTGCAATGCTTACGACTTTTGCCTAATAAAAAAATATATTTTAAAATGCGAAAAGTTTCACTTTAATTAAGTAATAAACAAATTTTGCAATGTTTAACTTACGAATGCAGTCCGTCCAGACGGTAAAATTCCAAGTAATCTCTTTCTAACATCGTCAGTGAAAGTGACTTTAAATAAACCCATCCTAATGACTTGTGCTGGATATAAAGACAGAACATAAGAGACTTTATCGAGACGATAAATGTCTTGATTCTTAACGATTGTCTTGTAACCGTGATCAATCATAAACATCAACATTGAATCATTATCCATTAACTTTTCAACACGAGCACGGAACCAATTCTTTAATTTATCGTTGTAAACAAGATAAACTTTCTTCTTGTCCGACTTGTCAGCATAAGGTCCACGAAATTGTTTAATTTCATCTTTCGAAACATTGTTAATCAATTGCTGGATGTACGCATATGACTTTGAAAGTTGGCAATAAATGGCATCATCTCCAATATGAGTTATAACAATTTGGTTACTGTCTTTTTGATTCAATGTAGGCGGTTGCACCGATTTTAAAATTGAGTTCATTAAAGTCTCATTCAAGTTCACGTCATCGTCAGTAGATGTATCATACAGAATCATCTTAATTGGTTTCGTTTTATTAGCTTCATAATACTCTTGATTCATCATGATTTCAGCAACAAGAGACTTGTAAACGAATGGCTCAAAAAGAGATTGTTGAGTAATGTTTGGATTATTTTCAAATTCCTCTAATCCAAAAAGTGATAATTTGAATGCCTGTGCTGCTATTGTTAAAAACTCTGGTTTGCAAACGAAAATATCAATAAACGGAATCCATTCAATATCGCCATTATCAATGCAAATACAATTTGCTTCTTTATCTCCCATTTCAATAACTTTAATACGATGCCAGCAAGATTCAATTGATGTAAGATAAATGTGATTGGCTTTTATTTCTGTGGGACGCTCCTTGTTCGACAACATAAATATCTATAATTGTGCAGTAGACATACAGAAATAATAATTAAAATTCGTGCATTACGAAATTACGGAAGAAAATGTGTCATTGTATGCCAAACAATAAAATTTGGAAAGACGTGGTGATTCGTGACTGACGAAAACGCATTTAAAGACAGAAAATTTAATTTGAAATTTTAACGTTCAGAAATTATTTGAAAAATAACGAACAAATTTTTCAAATATTTTATGAAGGTTATTGTCAAAATTTCAATTTTGAGCCAAATTTTCTAATCAATTCCTGGCAAAATGCATTAAAAATTAGCACACGAATATAAATCGGTCATAAAATGACTTTCTGCATAGCGAATAACTAATTCACACATCTATTTTAATTCAACTCACCTCAATATCATTCAATAATTTATCCAAAGCATCGCTATATTCTGCACCAATTAAACGACCACAGATTTCGCTTGGACTAAAGGCACTTGTAACGAAGATATTCCACAATTTATTCTTCCACGGATAAAGTAATTCAGGAATGTTTTGAGTTGCATCGCATGGAGTCAATGGACGATCAATTGAACCATCGCCAATTGCGAAAAGTATTTCCTCATTAAATGGACTCATTTCGAAGTTGAATAATTGTCCGGCAAAGAATTTGACAATATGATTCCAATTTTCAGGCAATGACAGCTTGTAAGTCTCAATATAGAGATTTGAAATGTGCTTAAAGAAGACACCGCCAATCGAGTTACGAATCATAATCCATATCTTTTGAGCAATATCGAAATCATTTGATAAATCCAAAGGATTACGTGCCAATTCCTCTTCACGCTTCAATTCATTGACAGCAACTTTACAGCATGCTTCTTGAGCCTCATTCTTTGATGAAAAGAAGTCATTGTATGACATGTAAGTCTTTCCATTGATTGTAACTTGGCAAGTAATGCTGCCCTTTGTTAAAGGATTATTGAGAAACTTGAGTTCTGGTGCATCAATATTCTTCATTTGGCAGTATTTGACAAGCTTATCATAATTACTTCCTTGCGATATAAACCATGAATCTGGAATGTGGACACTATTGGCTGCTTTAATATCTTCCGGGCTTAATTCGCCTTTGCGTTTTAATCGCTCTGATAATGGCATCGTTAGTTTAGGCAACGGCTTAACAGCAGCATGTCCATTTCCAATTTGTGCATTGTAATTTTTCTGGAAAACATTGTTATTGTTGTTGTTATTGTTATTCGTGCTGTTGTTTGAAAGTCGATTACGTGGAACGATTGGTGCTTTAAAAGTACGTACTATCATTGGCTGATTATCATTATTATTGCCATTCTTTTGTTGCGGCTTTGGACGACTCAGACGTGCAGCATATCGAACATCATAACGTTCCTCAACACCATTTGCAGGCTTTAGATAATGGAAAGTCTTGTTAAACTTCATGATCGACTGAAGTTTAAGTTCAGGAATTTTACGTCCTTCCAATTCTTCATAATCTCGCTGTAATTGTGTAACTGTAACAGGTCCTTTACGTGATATGATAAGGGATTTGAGGGTTTCGGTGAGAGCTTCATCTGACGGTACACGATCCATGTTTTTCACGATTCGCGTTGACCAATGGAGCTTCTGATTATTGCTTTTAGAATTCGTGTTTGGAGAAATTTCGTAGACTATTGCGATTGAAAAGTTTTTAAGTTGATTTGTTGTTGTTGTGTAAAGGATAGATGAGTTGTAGCTTGAAAATTGACTGTTTATTGTATTTGTTGAGAATTTTAGCAGCTCATTTTATTGATTAATGAAAAACAGGAACCTAAAAAGCACCACCAAAAAAGAGAAAAAAAAAATATAATTAAAGATATTAATTCATGAATGCACGAAGTTGCAAAATTATTGTGCAAACAAACAACGACCATGAAAAGAACGCAAAGCAACCTGTGACTTGAATAAATAATAATGGTTTAAAAAGACTAAATGATCGTAAAATAGAAGAAAATGGAATGAGAGAAAGTAGGCGACGAGTAAAAGGAATTTTTTTTTTTTGACTTTATTTTTTTCAAGAATTTAATCAATCTGTCTAGCGATTATCGTCTTTTTTCAATTATTGTGACTACCTTTCTTATTATACTAATGGCTTTCTTATCACTAACTCGTATCATCACTTTGGAATTTTAATTAGAGCAAATGAAAATTTTTCAGTGATGGAATTTTCATGATTTTTCCATTTATCACTTACTTTTTTGATAAATTCCACTTTCTATGGATAGAATACTGTTCCTTTAACACAATTATACATTTGATATTTATATAACACCAACGGTTCACAAGAAATAAAAATTAATTAACTCAGCAGTGAAAAAAATTGTCCAACGAAGTAAATTTTTGAACTGAAATGAAACGAAATCAAAATTTCAGTGAATGGTTGATCGTGCAAGAGTTGCTATTCTGTAACCACTCCTAATATGATTTCTGTCTCCTATTACTAATTATTGGAAACGACTAAACTTGTCAATTCCATTCCAATTCTCATAAAAAATCATTAATTTTTCCTAAATAACTTCAATTTTAACGTATATTTAAGATTTAAAATTCCAAACACCACTGCGTTTTCCAACCCTGAAAAATCTAAATTCCATGAGAAAATTACAAAATTTTTGAATAATTCGTGTAACTAGCTGAGCATTAAAACCCATGTGAATATTTCAAAACATCAAATTAATCAAGAATTAAGCATTAATTAAAGCTATTTTTAGTTAGTTCAAGATGCCGAAGACTAGTTCACGTCCAGGTCCTCCGAGGAAGGAAGGAAAAATGAATAAAAGTGGCCATTCGTTGAATCCAGACAGAAGTTCTGGGGATCTTAAGGGTGTTCAGCGGCCAAGATCCAAAGGAACCATCAAGAGATTGCAGATGTACAGAAACTTCAAAGCCAAGCGAGATAGACGAGGAAAAATCATTAAAGCAGCACCATTTCAAGAATGGGTATCATCAGGAACAGTATCAAGAGTTGAACCATCACCAAAATGGTTTAGTAACTCAAGAGTAATTTCACAATCAGCCTTACAAAAGTTCCAGGATGAAATGGGAAAAGTTATGAAGGATCCATATCAAGTTGTCATGAAGCCTACAAATCTCCCAATTACTTTATTAAATGAACATGCAAAATATCAAAGAGTTCATTTGTTAGATACACAGTCATTTGAGACCACATTCGGAAGTAAAAGTCTACGTAAGCGACCAAGTTTAAAGGCTAAGGATTTAGAGGATTTATCAAAGGCAGCAGAGGAAGCAGTAGATAAATACAGTGATGACAAGGATCATGATTTAATAAGAGATGACGGAGGAATTAGACAAATGCCCCGCGATTGGGTCTTTGCTGCTGGACAGAGTAAAAGAATCTGGAATGAATTGCACAAAGTTGTAGATTCAGCTGATGTCTTACTGCAAGTACTTGATGCAAGAGATCCAATGGGCACACGAAGTAAATACATTGAAGAATTCTTAAGGAAAGAAAAGAAACACAAACATTTGTTCTTCATCCTTAATAAGGTTGATTTAGTTCCAATTTGGGTAACACAAAGATGGGTCGCAATATTGTCACAAGAATATCCAACAATTGCTTTCCATGCCTCAATGACACATCCATTTGGTAAAGGTGCTTTAATTAATTTACTCCGTCAAATTGGTAAACTTCATACTGACAAGAAACAGATCAGCGTTGGATTCATTGGATATCCAAATGTCGGAAAGAGTTCAGTTATTAATGCATTAAGAAGTAAGAAAGTTTGTAATGTCGCTCCAATTGCTGGTGAAACAAAAGTCTGGCAATACATCACTTTAATGAAGAAGATCTTCCTTATTGATTGTCCCGGCGTGGTCTATCCATCTGCTGAAACAGATTCCGAGAAAGTGCTTAAAGGAGTTGTCAGAGTTGAGTTAGTAACAAATCCAGAAGATTATGTTGAAGAAGTTATTAAGCGTGTAAGAAAGGAATACATAATTAAGACTTATGGAGTAAAGGAATTTGATAATCACATTGACTTTTTGGAACAACTGGCTAAAAAATCAGGAAAACTCGTTAAAGGAGGTGAACCAGATGTCAATGCAATCGCTAAGATGGTCTTAAATGACTGGCAACGTGGTAAACTTCCATTCTATGTCGCACCAGAAGGCTTTGAAATTCCAAAATCAAGAACAGAAGCAAAGAAGGAAGAAGGCAAAGAGAATGAAGTTAAAGTCGCTGAAGATGATGAGACAAAGAGCGTAGCCACAGCAGTTTCTCAGTCAGTTATCAAAGGACGTGAATTGAGACAGTTACAAGATTATCGAAAGATTAGAGTTAATTTAGAATTCGATCCAGAAGACATAAAAGAACTTGACATAGATGAAATTAAAGAATATGAAGAAGCGAAGAAGCAACAAGGAGAAAGAAAGAAGAGGAAGTACGATGATGAGGAAGAAGAATCGTCAGGAATTAGTGATTTCTATTCAGAAGATGAATTTGACGAAGAACAGAATAAAGTTGTACATAGAATGGCTGGAACTAAAATCAAAACAACACCGAAAGGCAAGAAACAAAAGACCACAACTGGATTCTTCAAAGTTGAGGACGTTGCTGAGACACCCAAGAAGGAGAAAGTCGTCAAGAAAGTTACAGCGAAACAAAGGCGAGCAATTGAGAGGAAAGAGAAGCCCAAGAAAGTCGGCAGTAATTTCTATGATGTCGTTAATGTTAAGAACAAAACAAAGAGCAGGAAGTTTGCTGGAAAATGAACGAGAAATTATAAGAATTATGAATTATATTTTTAAATCGTTTATTGTTTCGCTTTTTAAGAATTAAAAATTTTACTTTGCTAAAGAGAGAAAATGGCATCCTTTATCAAAGAACTTTGGCTTTTTATTCAGTTTAATGACCTTTTTTATAAAATGTCACCCATTTGTATCCTTTTTATTTATTTCAGTTCAGCGAGTACGAGAAAGGTTGGAATAGTTTGAATGAAGCGTATTTGAAGAGAATTTGTAGTAACAAACAATAAACAGCCTTAATTCTATACGACTAAATTTTATGTGCATTTTTCAGGATGAGTTAAAAATGTCTCAGAACTGTACAAATGTTAACTTTGTAAAACCGTACAAATGTTTTAAATTTGAAAATTCCGTTAACTTTCAAATTTCAAAACCATTCAATTGTTTTTCGTCAAAACGGTATAAATGTTTTGTTAATCGATCCTTACAACTGTTATTCAAAACCGTACAATTCCATCAAAAATTGATCATTCCTGAATGATTTAAAATGTCAAGCAATTCAATATCAAAAAATTTCTTTTAAACAATTCACATTATCAATTTTTGCACTTATCAAAATTATTAACTTCAGATCCTGATTTCCAAAAGTCAGATTTTCAATAATTTTTTTATGTCACACTTAATATCATAAAAATTAACAGTAGAATTTTTTTGGTGACATTACAATTACTCCAATCAAAACCAATTAGATGTAATGGTGATGATAATTTAGTTATCACATAAAATTTCGTCGTATTTATTTTGTGTTGTTGCAAGCAATTGGAAATTCATGTTTCTCCGTGGTTAATAGGAAACTACAAGCATAACTATGTTTTTCGAAGAAGAAATTTGTCTTTACGTGGTTGATTTTTTTATATACGACAAAAAAATTTAATTAAAAATTACTTAAAATTTGGTATTTAATTCTACAATTTGTTGATTCAGCTAGATTTCTGTTTACGTGGTGTTGACTCTGATTCATCAGATTTCTAAAATAAAGACATAATAAATTATTAATGATTAATTCATTATGAATGATATACATAAATACGTTAGAACTGGTTATAACGTATTTATATTCACACGGGAATTACCTGGAAATGCTTATGGTAAAACATACAGCCCAAAACTAATATAATTGATAATACAGCTTGAATGAGGAGCCACCAAATGACCTTTGTTGCTTGTGTCTGACTAAACAATTCTTTTCCGTTTTTAATGCACAATATAGCTTCAGCAAACATGACTGCACAGTATACCCAACATTGTGTGCCCATACGTTTACATGTCGTATCAGTTGAATAAATATAGTATTGCCTCACAGACGGTGCCGTGAAAAGTCCAATTAAAATCAGTCTTACAATCACAATTGGATGTGATGGTGGCATCTCAAAGATGTGCTTTAAAAAGAACGTATTAAGTTCTGTGACTTGCCAAAATATGACTAATTGGCAAACTGATAAGAATCTCATGTATGTGCATTTTGGATCCATCCAACGAACAGCTGTCCAGCTTTCTGGTGTAAATTGTAATGCAGCACGCTTCAATTTACCGGATGTTGATGAAATGTCACGTAAACCGACCCATTTGTATTCACGCATTTCCAATATCTTGCAGAGTTTAATTCCACACCAAATTCCAAATCCATTACATAGAAGAATGTCAAGAATGATTGCATCCCACCAGCATTCAACAAAGTTTGGTAACAAATGGGCAAATTGAATTTCTGTAATTTCCCACATAACTGATATACACCATAAGATGCCCGTATGACGAATTAAAATGCCTTTAAACATCCATCCAAGATAATGAGCAAGTGCAAAGCAATCTATATGCTCATAAATCTTCTGAACAGTCACAATTGAACAATTAACTCCATATTCCTTGTCCATGTTGATTTTGAAATCTTCTAATTCAGGATCGAACCAATAGAATATCCCCATAATAGCCTTATAATTTTGGAACATCAGAAATACCAGGAACATCAAATACAGCACCGACAGACCAAATATCATTCTCCATATCGCTGGATGTGGACGAGTAAACGGTCCATTTGGAAACGCCAAAACTGATATGACACAGAAGAATATAATGACACAAACTATTCCTGCCCATATGTTATCTTCCGTGTTCAAGTCGTTCCTAAAAAAAATGACGAATAAACAAATATGAAACAAACCTAATTGATAATGAAAAATGTCGTATGATCATAATGATTAACATGAGATTCTGTCTAGCGTTGACATGAATGTGAGAAAATGAATAAGAAGAAGACATAGATAGGAGAGAGAAAAATTGAAATCACGCACAATGTGACACAAATAATTGAGGAAAGAATTATGCAATGGCTGTGAAAAAATAAAGTTCGAGTGTAGAATGGAATGAATGTGCAAAAAAATCTATAAATATGATGAAATGGATATGAAATCGATATAAACATGTGCCTATAAAGTTGAACATTGATCGATATTTACAGGAACATAAAAATAATTTACCTAGTGAATGCAAAGTACATTGCAGCTATTACGGTGCAAAGTAGCAATGTAATTGTGTGAGGTTTGTAGAAAAAATTCAATGTCATATCCTCTACAGCTCGTTCGTTCATCTTTTGGAAACTTTCCGTGAATTCTTTGACTTTTGAAGGCGGCATAATTGGATCTTCGGATTTTGATCTAATTGTTCGAGGCTCCCCCATCTTTGATATGTTCCTTTTATACTTAGTACGGGTTTTTCGTATTACTTGCTAATAGCACTTAATTTAATTATTAAACAACTAAGTTTAAATTACAATTTTTTTAATAATATCAAAATCCCGGATTAATTCATAGTTTTTATGAATAATCACGCGTAATTTATAGAGACTTGAGCCGGATGTCTATCACTTATCAACAAATCAAACTTCTCTTCTGTTTTCTCACTGAATTAATAAGAAAATCGTCAATTTTAGAAGAAACTTTTTTTGATAACACAATATTAAGTGTGCAGACTGAGCTCTGGTGGCTAATTCGAGAACTAACAAGTTTCACTATTTTCTGATAATCTTGTCTACTTGTCAATCGCGCATTTATTGTAATCTACTTGTTTTGAAACTTCAAAACACTAAATGAGTAGATAAATTAACAAAAATTTATAAATTTTCAAAAAACTGTCAATTTTGAAAAATTTAACGAACTTTTGAAATTTAAAAACCCCTTCACTATTCTTCAAAAAACGTAGTGTCCCTGCAGAATTTTTTTACATTTTCTGACAATTTTAAAATTCAGAAACTTTTATTAATTTAACTATGAAAACAACACATAACAAGCCAGTCAACAGGACAAAGTGAACAAACAGATAAAGAAGTCTACAAATAAGTGAGAAAAGTAGGTCTACAAGCGAGTTCTACATATATCTTGTAAAGTTTTTTATTTGCAATAATTTATCGTCAAATATTTTTTAGGAAAAATGGCATTAATTAACAATTTCTGTGATGAGTGATAAGTTTCTAGCCATCTAGACCTTAAGAATAAATCGAAGTAAGTGAAATTGTCAAGTCATATTTCCCGGAAATGTCGATGAATCATCATAAAGAAATTTTACATAAAAAACTTTGATTTCTCGCGAAAAAAATGTTATCATAAAAGAAATAGATTAAATATAATTATATATTCGCAAAGATAGGCAGTGTTTGGAGTGCATTGTGATGGAATAAATTACATCTTTGTCAAGATTAGAAGGCGAAAATTGAGTAGAAAAGTGATTATTTTATAAAATTTCCCTTTTTTGTTGTTCAAACACACATCCAGCACTCACATACGAAACATCAATTTTTCTTCTCCATATCGCTCTTCTTTCTCAATATATATAACTAACTATAGCTTTAAAATAAGTTGTTGATAATTCGCAAAGTGTGGTGAAGGCAAAAAAGCCACTAATTATTTCAATTATGATTCGCTTCATCTCGTTTTATATATTAATTATTTATTTTATTCTTTATTTCCAGCAACATCATCCATTTCAACTTTGCGACTTATTTTGTTTCCCTTTAAACATACAGCATTAATTATTTTAAAAGCTTCTCGAGAGAAAGGACTAAAATTTGCTCAAAAATAAAAAAACTCAAGATACATAATTGCAATTTACTGATACATAAAGAAGCACCATACAGCATAAACTAGTAGCAGTAGAAAAAAAAAAAGAAAAACCATTTCCACACAAAGAAAATTACAAAAAAATGCGCGAATTTAAAGTTGTTGTGCTTGGTTCTGGTGGAGTGGGTGAGTATTGAATGAATGAAGAAAGAAATTGAAAAGTTTTGCTTTCTTTATTGCTACAATAACATATAATGACTGCTTCTGTTCGTCTACAGGAAAATCGGCCTTAACTGTACAGTTCGTCTCAGGATGTTTTATTGAGAAATATGATCCAACAGTAGAAGATTTTTATAGGAAAGAAATTGAAGTGAGTAGATAACAAATTCTAATCTTATCTCGTACACTTGCTTACTGCTGGAATTTTTTCCTCATTTTTTTTTTTGTCTTGTTCACAGGTCGATAGTTCACCATGCGTGTTGGAGATTTTGGATACAGCTGGTACTGAGCAATTTGCCTCCATGCGCGATCTCTATATTAAAAATGGACATGGTTTTATTGTTATGTATTCACTCACAAATCATCAGACGTTTCAAGACATAACGACAATGAGGAATGTAATACATCGAGTAAAGGGAGGACAACCGACTCCCATCTTACTAGTCGCCAATAAACTCGATCTAGAATACCAAAGAGAAGTGTCAACAGAAGAAGGTGAGCCTTTGTTATCTAGTTATTTAGTTATGTATGTCATATGACTAAGTTGTTCTAATGATATTCCATTAGGTCACGCACTCGCCGAAATGTGGGGCTGTCCATTTATCGAAGCTTCCGCCAAAAGTCGAATCAATGTGAATGAAGTCTTTGCTACAGTTGTCCGTGAAATGAATATGTCCAACGAAAAACGAAAGAAAAAAAGTTATTGTTGTTGCACGATATTATAGGGCACACGTGTTTTGTAATTCAAATGAAATTAGTTAATTAAGGCCGATTTAAAAACAGAAACTGATGATGTGAAAGCAATGATCAAATTTTTAAGGATCATTGTTATGTAGACTTTATATCTTTACATGTTTTTTACGTAAGTGTATTTCCCTTTTTACTGCTAATCAAAACTCTATCCATCCTTCCTTTTTCGTTTCCAATGCAACTCAATCCACACAATCTCTTTCACTTCTCCTACAGTACGCATTGAGTGAGATTCACAGATATATATATTTTTTTTGACATAACAACATCCACCCATTTCCTTTTTATAATCCATTATCATCACAATAGTTCCAAAACTTTGATTATTGGGCTGATTTTAAATCACACATAGACATGCTTAATAGTTTACCATTCTAAATTTATCATTCACGACCATGATCATAAAGAATCGTATCAAATTTCATTGTTTTGTTCAACCTGATCAATAGACAGGCGATAATCGCTGACAGATTGTAGACATCAGAAGTTGTGATTATTTTTTTGAAATTTGAAATCAGGATTGGTTATGAATCTGGTTTAAATTAGTAGGTTTAAAATTAAATCCAGTCGGATTAAAAATAAATCCGACGACGGTTAAATTCAAAGTGTCAAAAGTCAGCCAATATAATCATCTACAGAGCTCGAAGTCGAGCTCTGATCCTTCATGTTCAACCTTCCTTTACGCATGCAATATTGTGGCATTTTTCCATGTTTTTTAAGAATAGATCGTAAAGAATAGTGAAGCAACAGATGACTTCACATCAATTTGCTATGGACCCAAAAGAATGTAAAATCCATTTTTAATCATATCTTGAAATCCCATCATCATCTTTAGACTGTAATTTATATCCTTTAGGACTATCATAATCTTCTAAAAAAAAAAAATGAGAAAATATTTTTTAAAATGAAAGGCTCATAAGACATTTCTTTCTAACTTCCTTTAACTTCTTTTTTTCGTTTCCTAATTTTATTAAATTAATCACGTATGATTTCCTGCTTTTTAATAACTTAGAAGAAAATTAAATTAAATTAAATGAATGATAAAAAACTGAATTTTCTACTGAAAATTTGATAAGAAAGAAATGAAAAATTTAGCTTTATAAATTTACCAAAAAAAAGAAAAAATGAAGTGTATAAGAAGAAAGAGCTCATCGGATTACAAGAATGTGGGAAAAAAATATTAAGTAGATAAGTAATATATAAATTTTTTTTGATGTAGAATCAAATTTATCAATATGTGTAGTGTTTTAACACCTTTATTTTAATAACAAAGGAAGGCGTCTCGGCTGGTGATTGTAGACATACTAATTAAGGTCGAGTCAGCTAAGGTGGATGACTGATGGAAGTGGATGAATCAAGATTTGATAAAAATTCGAAATTTCTAGAAATCCATGAATTTTTGTTCAAATTTGAGAGATTTAAAAGGTTGAAGCCATCAAAGTCGGCAGCTAAATGCTCGCTTATCAAGTCCGCCGACTAAATTGTCAGTGGCTTCGATCTCTAGGATTTGTCAAAATCGACACAAATTTTATATGGAGTCAATTCAGCTTGACTCGACTTCCACACAAAATAGGAGTAGACTTCGAGTTCTGAGATTTAAACTTTAATCTAACATACTCAAAGATTCATCCACAAGTATCCCCGATCGACATATTTCGAAATGTTGCCAATACGTCGACGAGGCGGCAGTATACTTCGACTTCCAAGCTCTAGAATATAAACCCGAATCCTAGGGTTGAAGCTTGAATCTGATAAACTCAGACATCCACAACTATCCCTGGCAGTATGCTTGGAGCCAGAGCTCGAAGTCGATTGGGATTTTGTATGGATGAGTCGACTCGACGTCATACAATATTTAAGCTGACTTCGAACTCTGCTTTGAGCAACTAAATTAGCGTAAACAACCTAATTTGCTACAACTTGGTACTGAACAAAGCTCGAAGTCGATTCTAATTTTATGTTGGTTTTGACTCTCAGCATACTGCCAATTCGTCGCCGTAGTAGCAAAATTTCCATACTTATCTGCCGATAGGAATATCAAGTCATTCACAACAATTTAGATAATATAATTTACAATAAATATTCAAAGAGGTGCTAATCTTTGCCTGCAAAAATTAATCAATATCGCCGCCTTGAAAGCCTTCCTCTGAAAGCAATGTCTTTTTTTTCTTATAATTTAAAGACGATAAAAGTGAAAAAAATTGATATTTTTATTCCTTCTTTCTCATTATATTAATTATAACATTGACTAAAAAAAAGGATGTAAATTTTTTTATTTGATATATCAAGCGTAACCATATTAAAGAAGAAGAAACAATGAGATATATATGTTTATTATTTTAAAAATCTTTATTTCTAATAAAAACGATAGATTCTACAAAAGATTCATTCTGTGCTTGTTATTTTTATCAGCTTTTCTCATTTCGGAAGAATGCTCTTTAGAATATATGTAGATGACTTAATTTTTTTCTTCTAGGAATGTGTTAGACTGTGTGATGGAATTAGTCGAAAGACAATTGAGAATTATCATGAATTTATGTGATGTTTTGGGATGTTCTTGTCGTGGAATATTGTCAGGTTTGGGGATTATCCATAAATGATGTTCATTTCAGAGTTTACATAGATCATCAACTGTTGCTGATTGTAGAAAATTGAGAATTTGAGGGTCCTAGAGCTCGGTCTCTAAAATATTTGCCCCAAGCAGTGGTGGGCAACCTTTGTGCCACGGTACACTTTGGAAATATCATGAAACGTAAGCAGTGTTCGGTTTCGGTCGAGGCTTACCGCCAAAGTAGGTCATGAAAAATTAAAGGTTGTCCATCACTAGTCTAAACGATTCAAAGTGGCCCCAAAAGCCACTCCTGATTGCTTCTTTACCTACTGGAATCATACTTTGACTTGAGTCTAGGTCATTATTATAGGCGTTTCATCTAACTCTATTGCTGGTCACATCACAAAGCACCCTTAATTGTTGTTTCAAAAATCATCTAGTATTCCGGTTATTTGTGGACATTTAAAACAGTATTTCCCAACAACAGGTAATTTCAAAATTTTATTTGACATCACATGGTTTTTACACCTGCCTAGTTATCACTTAAGTCAATCAAATTAAATCCTTTAGATTATTATCCATTAGGGATATACCCAAAAAAAAAAATTATTTTGGGAATTCTCAGACTGCAAAATAGAATCAAAAATTCCAATTCATGCATCTACAACAACTTGACAGAGCAATTCCTTTCGCCATGCAAGTTAATAAAATTAACGGAAAAAATCAGTTTAAAATCAGCAGCGGGCCGTCAGACTCGACACAAAAAGATGAATTTTATTTTTCTTTAATTTTTTTCCTCAATTCGTCTATTTGAGATTGAATGTAACGTAGTGCAGTGCTGAATTACATAGTGTGGTGTAAGATATCAATGAATCATATGAAGTAAGCAGCAAAAAGGACTGTGATAAGGCAATAAAATAGCCAAAATCTAAAACACGGAAAAAAATATGAAAAAAAATTGAGTAAGTTTCAGTCAAAAAGAAACAGCCTACATATGAAGGCAGGCAGCAATATTTTATTATTGTAACAAGAAATATATTTCCTTAGTTGACTCAAAAGCAATGACACTAGACTCGATTGTGCATTAAGTAAATGTGTGTATATAAATACAATTTTTTATTATTATTTTCTTGTTATTTTTTTTGTTTCGACGATGATGATAAGAAAGACATTTAACTATAAAGATATTGCCTTTATTTTATTACACGGGAATATGATCTAATAGAGTCAAGTTGTAACAAGTTTAAAAATAATAATTTATGTGCAAAAAGAAGGCGTCAAATGAAATTGCAAAAAAAAAGAAACAGGAGATTTGTCATTTTAAAGCAGATAGTGAACCTGAAAGTTATGTATGTGATACAGAATGAAAAAAAAGAGTTTTAATAATCATAATAAATTAACTTACATGTGAGATTTTATGTAAAGTGAATCATTGTGTAAAATATATTCCAAGAAGATGTTCACTTAAGTGCTGTTATATATTATACATACATCCATTTAATACATAATGAAATCAAAGTTCACAATAATATCGGAATGGATATAATAAAGTGAGAGAGACCCTCTCAAAAATTAATATATATGTAGACCCAGTATATAATTACGGAATCGAATGAAGAAGAACTTCTTGCTCGTATGAATTCAATTCATATGTATGAAAAAAAAAAGTTTAATTTTTTTTATTCATTCATTCATTCACCAATAATGTTCATACAATAAGGCAGGCAATGAGAGACAAC